>NC_091436.1:141539378-141852810 GCF_964237555.1 Oryctolagus cuniculus | reverse complement strand
ATTTGGAAAACATCATGTTGAGTGAATTAAGCCAGTCCCAAAGGGACAAATATCATGTTCTCCCTGATTGGTGACAACTAACTGAGCACCAAAAGGGAAACTTGTTGAAATAAATGGACACTATGAGAAACAGTGAATTGATCAGCTCTTGTCCTGACGGTTGATGTACAATGTAATACTTTATCCATTTTAATATTTTTTTTGTTCTAGTACCATTGGTTGAACTCTGTAATTCACACACAATTATTCTTAGGTGTTCACATTTTAACTGAAAAGTGATCCCTGTTAGGAATTTGGAAAACATTATGCTGAGTGAAATAAGCCAATCCCAAAGGGACAAATACCACTTGTTCTCCTTGAGAGGTGACAACTAAGCACCAAAAACGAAACCTGTTAAAGTGAAATGAACACTATGAGAAACGGTGACTTGATCAGCCCTCACCCTGACTGTTGATGAGCAGCTTAATATGTTATCCCTCTTAGTATTTTCTTTTGTTTGTTCTACTTAATACTTTTGGTTGAATACTGTAATCAATACACAATTCTTCTCAAGTGCTGAAACTTAACTGAAAAGTGATTGCTGTTAACTGTAAGAGTGGGAATAAGAGAGGGAAGAGATGTGCAATTCGGGACATGCTCAAGCTGACTTGCTTCAAACGGTGTAGTTAGAAACATACCAGGGGATTCCAATTCAATCCCATCAAGGTGGCATGTACCAATGCCATCTCTAGTCCCAGTGATCAATTTCTGTTCACAATTGATCGTAATGATAGGACTAAGAACCAAAGGGATCGCATAAACAAGAATAGAGTCTGCAAATACTAGCTGATAGAATCAAAAAGGGAGAGAACGATCCAACATGGGAAGCAGGATACACAGCAGACCCATAGAATGGCAAATGTCCTAAACAGCACTCTGGCCTCAGAATCAGCCCTTAAGGGATGCGGATCCGGCTGAAATGCCCATAAGAGTATTTCAGTCATGGAAAGCCAAGACACTCTGGGTGAAGAAAAACCTAAATGAAAGATCTCCGTGAGTGATATCCCAGAGGAAAGAATGTGTCATCAAAGAAGGAGGTATCCTTCTCTGAAGGGAGTAGAGAACTTCCTTTCTGACTATGACCTTGCCTAAATATGATCAGAGTCAGGGAACTCAGGGGGCTTCCATAGCCTTGGCAGCTCATGACAAGAGCCTAGGGTGATTACTGATGCCATAAACAAGAGTGTCAATTTGTTAAGTCAACAACAGGAGTCACTGTGCACTTACTCTTCATGTAGGATCTTTGTCCTTAGTGTGCTGTACATTGAGATTTAATGCTATAACTAGTACTCAAACAGTATTTTTCACTTTATGTTTCTGTGTGGGAGCAAACTGTTGAAATCTTTACTTAAGGTATGCTAAACTGATCTTCTGTATATAAAGAGAATCGAAAATGAATCTTGATGTGAATGGAAGGGGAGAGGGATTGGATAAGGGGACCGTTGTGGGTTGGAGGGACGTTATGGGGGGGAAGCCATTGTAATCAATATTCTGTACTTTGGAAATTTATATTCATTAAATAAAAGTTAAAAAAAGGCAACCAAATACTTGAAACTAAACCTTGACTTTTCAAGAACATGAAAACTACATAGACTAATGCTTACATTGGTCATTCAAATACAACAAAGAAAATTCTAAACAAAATAAAAAGTTGAATTTCCTTTGGTTTATACCTTTGCTACATTTCAGGAAAACTCTTAAAACTGAACAAAAATTGCTTAATGTCTGAGTGATGCTCAGGTCTGAGTGAGGCAGCCAGCCTCCAAATATCGCCCTTGATAGTTCTTCTCAGGGCAAGTGGTTAGCTTAGAAGTTAAAATGCTGGTTAAGACACTCATGTCCCACATCAGGGTGCCCAGACTTAATGCCCAGCTCTAGCTCCTGACTGCAGTTTTCTTCCAATGCACACCCTGGGAGGTAGTGGTGATGGCTTAATTGGTTTTCTGTCACCCACATTTGAATTCCTGACTCCTGGTTTCAGCCTAGTCTAGCCTTGATAATTGCAAGCATTTGGGAGTAAGTCAGCAGATGGGAGTCCTCTCTCTCTCTCTCTCTAAAAAGTCAGGCCCTTGCCCTGACTGTTGTTAAACAACTTAATACATTATCCCTCTTAGTATTTTTATATTTGTTCTACTTAATACTTTTGGTTGAATACTGTAATCAATACACAGTTATTCTTAAGTGTTGAAACTTAACTTAAAAGTGATTGCTGGTAAATATAAGAGTGGGAATAAGAGAGGGAAGAGATGTACAGTTAGGCACATGCTCACTCGGACTTGCCCCTATCGGTAGAGTTAGAAACATACCAGGGGATTCCAATTTAATCCTATCAAGGTGGCATGTACCAATGCCATCTCACTAGTCCAAGTGATCAATTCAGTTCACAATTTATCATAATGATAAGATTAAGAGTCAAAGGGAGCACATAAACAAGAATAGTGTCTGCAAATATTAAGTGATTGAATAAAAAAGGGAGAGAACGATCCAACATGGGAAGCAGGATACACAGCAGACTCATAGAATGGCAGATGTCCTAAACAGCACTCTGGCCCCATAATCAGCCCTTAAGGCATGTGGATCCGGCTGAAAAGCCCATGAGAGTATTTCAGGCATGGAAAGCCAAGACACTCTGGCCAAAAAAAAAAAATGACCTAAATGAAATATCTCCATGAGTGAAATCCCAGTGGAAAGAACAGGTCATCAAAGAAGGAGGTACCTTTCTCTGAAGGCAGGAGAGAACTTCCATTCTGACTACGACCTTGCCTAAATATGATCAGAGTCGGTGAACTCAAAAGGTTTCCATAGCCTTGGCAACTCATGACAAGAGCCTAGGGTGATTACTGATGCCATAAACAAGAGTGTCAATTTGTTAAATCAACAATGGGAGTCACTGTGCACTTACTCCTCATGTGGGATCTCTGTCCTTGATGTGCTGTACAGTGTGTTTTAGTGCTATGACTAGTACTCAAACAGTATTTTTCACTTTGTGTTTCTGTGTGGGTGCAGACTGTTGAAATCTTTACTTAATATATGCTATCTGATCTTCTGTATATAAAGAGAATCGAAAATGAATCTTGATGTGAATGGAAGGGGAGAGGGAGCGGGAGAGGGGAGGGTTGCGGGTAGGAGGGAAGTTATGGTAGGGGGGAAGCCATTGTAATCCATAAGCTGTACATTGGAAATTTATATTCATTAAATAAAAGTTAAAAAGAAAAAAAAATAATTTCAACTTAGAAAAAAATATAATTTGGGCACTTCTTAGTGGTATATTTTTAGATTCTTCTTTGTGTTTAAAATGAAATTCAGTGCTGATAATTATGAAGTGCCCTAAATTCTCTATAGAACTGGAATTAGGTATTTGAGTAATATTGAATGGCATGTACAGTGTTTTCAGTACTAATGTTAAAATTCAATGCCCTGGGCTCTGCACTGTGGTGTAGTGGCTAAGCCTCCACTTACAGCTCTGGCATCCCATATGGGCAACTGTTCATGTTCTGGCTGCTCCTCTTTTAATACCGCTCTCTCTCTGCTATGGCCTGAGAAAGCAGCATTAGATGTCCCAAGTGCTGGGCCCTTGTACACATAAGGGAGACTCAGAAGAGGCTTCTGGCTCCTGGCTGATCTCCAGCAACTGCAGCCATTAGGGGAGTGTAGCAGCAGATAGAAGCCCTCTCTTTCTGACTCTCATCTCTGTAACTCTCTCAAGTAAATAAATAAAATCTAAAAAAAATTCAATGTTCTATATACTTTTTAAGAGATTTTATTGTTAATAAATCCAATAATTAGTATATAGTCTCTTCTATACTGTTTAACTTGATAGCTGTCAAATAACTTATCTTTGCACATAGTAATACAATCCAAAGTACATCCTTGGCTTTTATTTTATAGAATATGGTAAGTATCCACATACTATTCAATAAAGGAACATTTTATGAGCTTATGCTCTATTGCTATCATCATGAAGATTTATATCCATATATTCTCCCTTATGTAAGTAAGAATACATGTAAAAGTTGTAGCACCATTTCTGAATGATTTTGAAGTTTGCTGGATTTTTCCACATAGACTGGAATAAGTTTCCCTATTTTACACCTTGATCATAGGACTCTGCTATTAGAGCAAGATAGCAAATAGCTGTTCTGCATCCTTAGGCTGAAAATTAACCAAAGATATCTTTTGCAGGATTGGCTCAGCTTGCAGCAGCCATCCCCTCACTAGATAGTCCCTGTCTCCCACCCTCCTCTCATCCCAAGCATGGAGCCTTTCACTGCACATGCTGCTTTGCTGTCCTTGGAGGGCCCCTCTCTATTCATGTTCATAACAGCACCCATTTGCCCCTTATGTGCATATTTTTGTCTTCCTGTTACATAAAAGCAGTTTAATTTCCAATGAAAAAACACTCCTTATTTTATTAAGCCTTAGTTTCACAACAACAGACCTAGTGACTGAGCACCTATTGTGTGCCTGGTATATATAAAAAAACAAAAACAAAAACAAAAAAACCCTGAAATTATGAATTTGCAGAGTAACTACTATTCACACATAAGTATCAATATCTTACAGATTGTATATATACTTTAAATTTTAAAATCTTATAATTTGTTTCCTGTTGAATATCCTGTGTATCGTCCTTAAATTTGAAAAATATGTCTTTCTTCTGAAATTAGTAGCAGTAGTTTCTAGTTTGCATTTCTTTAATTCTTCTGCTGTCTTCTTTTTTTAAGATTTATTTATTTATTTGAAAGGCAGAGTTACACAGTGAGAGAAAGCGAGGCAGAGAGAAAGTTCTTCCATCCGCTGCTTCACTCCCCAAATGGCACAATGGTCAGAGCTGTGCTGATCTGAAGCCAGGAGACAAGAACTTCCACCAGGTTTCCCACATGGGTGCAGGGGCCCAAGGGCTTGGGCCATCTTCTGCTGCTTTCCCAGGCCATAGCAGAGAACTGGATCGGAAGTGGAGCAGCCAGGATTTGAACTGGCACCCATATGGGATGCTGGTGCTTCAGGCGGCGACTTTAACCATTACGCCACAGTGCCAGCCCCTCTGCTGTCTTCTTTAAGTGCCATTTGGGGTCTACCTTTTCTAAAATCCTCTATATCTGTTTGTGGATCTATTACTTTTCCTATGTAATCATTCATTTCTATTCAGAATCATCACTAACATATAAAATAATGCACATATATATTTTTTTCATTTTGCTTTTGAACTTATTACATTCCCCTGTGTATATCATGAGTAAATTCCTTAACTCCAATACTAGTCTGGACCCTGTGGCCATCTGGGTTTGATTTCTCATTGTTAAGTCATCAGTTCTTATCTACATTCTGAAACAGGTCCTAGAAACTTTCATTTTCACTATGTCTCTGACTCATCAAGGATTAGTGATCTCTTTCTCCTTTGCAGGTAATATATATGTAGTTTTTTACTTATCTGGATTTTTATGGCACTGAAAATTAATTTTTGCTATATTAAATATTCAAACTAAAGGTTTTTGCACTGGCATTTTATTTCAACTGTAAATATTCCATGAGATAATTTCTCCATTTAAGTACCAGAAAGTTTCTTTATATTCTATTTGAATTATAAATTAAATGAATACTTTTTCACCCAATTTCTATATTCAAGTCAGTCATTACTATTATTGTTCCTGCTAAATAACTCTTCTATTCATAAGAAAAACAATATCATTTTTCAAATTTATTTTTTATTTACTTGAAAGGCAGAGGTACATAGTGAATCAATCCATGCATCTATGAACAATCACCCTATCTTACAATATAAATTAAAAATAACTTGAGAATCTAGTTAGATCTTTGAGACTGCAATGGTTATAGAACAGAAATAATTTTTAAAACACTCATAAATGTGACTAGATAAACTTTCTATTTTGAAAGTTCAAAGAAAGATGGTAGCTGGACAAGGTAATGTATAAAGACCAAGATGACATCCCAGTAACAAATTAGAGTCCTCCTGTCCCCTAAGACCTGGACCACAAACCTTGAGCCTCATAAAATGTTTTGTTATTTACTTTCCTTGTCTATAACACTGCTATTGACAACAGAAAATGGAGTCAGACTCCAGAAGAGCTATGCTGATAGGTCAAGATCTGTGAACTAGGGCCAGCACGGTGGTGCACTAGGTTAATACTCTGCCTGCCGAGCCTGCATCCCATATGGTCACTGGTTCTAGTCCTGGTTGCTCCTCTTCCAGTCCAGCTCTCTGCTGTGGCCAGGGAGGGCAGTGGAGGATGGCCCAAGTGCTTGAGTCCCTACACCTGCATGTGAGACCAGGAGGAGGCACCTGGCTCCTGGCTTCGGATCAGCGTAGCTCCGGCCATTGCAGCATTTGGGGAGTGAACTAATGAAAGGAAGACCTTTTCTCTTTCTCTCTCTCACTGTCTGTAACTCTACCTGTCAAATAAATAAATGAAATCTTAAAAAAAAAAGGATCTGCAAACTCAGACTCTGCTTCTGGCATAATCAGAACTCGGGAGAATAAAGTCAACACTGGGAAGGAAAAAGGAGCTGAGGACTTCATAAACAAGAGCTCTTCACCAGCATGAACCCTCCCACTACCAGCCAGGATTCTCCCCACTGCACAATCAGGGAAGTCAAGCAACCTCCACACACAGCTGCCTAGAGAAGGCTCCCATGCGACAAGTCTCTGAGAGGAAGCACAGGAAGCTTGGAGTCCTGAGCGCCAGGCCAGGACCCACACTGTAGACCAGAGCAGGGTGAAGAAATGAGGAGCTAGCAGTGAGAGAGGGCCAAAACATGACCTGTGAGAGCTCTGTGAGTCCTGTGAGGCTTTTCCATAAACTTCTGACAACTTCACCTTCCCTATCCCCTCACTCCCTGTCCCACAGACTCACCATTGTCAGGTGACCTGCAGTGAAAGAAGATCAGAAAGCAGTAGACACTGTTACCTCCAAAGTTTCCCAGGCATGGAATCTCCTCCCTGGACCTCTCTCCTCAACTGAAACTTGAGACTACTCTGGCGCCATATCCTGTGTGACTGTGTATTGTTCATATGATCACCCCTGGTTAGACAGTTTGGATAGCTGTGAGCACGCACAACATCATAAAGGATGCAGCCAATCAGCATCCTGCATAGGGCAGACATGTACCTTCAGGGCAGGACAAGTGGGGAAAGCAGGGTTGAGTTCTGGTTTTAGTTTCCAAGCTGTGTCCTCCATGGTGCCACCTTCCCAGCTACTGGAGGGATTTTCACCTGCTGGTCCTGCCTCCTGCTGGGCTCCCTTCTTCCTCCTGGGTCTGTATTCCTGAGAGGATCCTTCCTGGAGGTTGCAACAGCCTACTTCCAGTCAGTTACAATTTAGTGGCTGTTTCTCAACTTCTGAGCCTTTCTTTTTCATGATATATTGACACTTTTTTCTTTTCAGTCATTTTTTTAACTTTTATTTGAAAAATAGATGTCACATACTTTAGTCCTTTTTTCCCATTTTTCTTGCAGGCTTTCTTTTTAGTCTGCCTATTGCCCTTTAATATTGTTTTCTACTAGTTCCTTGCTGCACTTAGTAATCTAGTGGATTTTATATATTTTGTGTATTCTTTATATATTGATCTTTCCAGTACTGTCATCATCAGTTGTATTTGTTTTTAGATTTCATAGACCATCTCTGTATATAAACATCTTCCAATGTATTCACATTTTGTTACTTCAAAATATCTCTGTGCCTTCAAGTTTTTCTGGCTGTTTTATCTCTCTTACTTCTGCTCTAGAATATGGAAACACAGTAGCGCAGGTTTTGTGGCCTAGGTTTATTCTCAGGATAAGGGGTATCCAATGGTCTTGTATTAGTTGCATGGTTTGTTGTAGGTTGCTTTCAATCTTGATCAGAGTAAAGAAGTCACTGGATTTAATTTTTTTAAAATGTTCTACTAGCAGTATTTTTTCCGATATGCTGAACTTTATTAAATGTTTTATATGATCATATGATTTTCCTCTTATAATTTTTACCTAGCTGGATGACTTGTCTGAGAACCTTAAGCATTGTTGCATTTTTTATTATATCGTTCTTGCTATTGATATGTTTCCTTATGTAATTTCATTTATTACATTGATATTTACTTGGGGTACCTATAGCTTGGCTTATATAAGAGATGTTTTTAAAAAAAACTTGATTTTTATTTAATTTCCTGGTCAACATCAATGTAATACCGATTTTCCAAAGAAATTTTAAAATGTTTTCTGCTTTTTCTATTTTGTGTAGGTCTGGGAAATGGAGAATTGTTTTTCTTTTTTTTTAAAGAGTTTTTGAAACATTTATTTTTGAAATGTTATGCATGTTATACACTTTTCATATAGTTCTTATATACAGATTTTTAAATTTATTTTTTATTTAGTAAATATAAATTTCCAAAGTACAGTTAATGGATTACAATGGCTCCCCCCCATAATTTCTCTCCCACTCCCACCCCTCCCATTTCCCACTCCCTCTCCCATTCTATTCACATCAAGATTCATTTTCAATTATCTTTATATACAGAAGATAGATTTAGTATATATTAAGTAAAGATTTCATCAGTTTGCACCCACACAGAAACACAAAGTGTAAAATACTGTTTCAGTACTACTTACAGCATTACTTCACATTGTTTTTCTTCCTTAAAATTTTGCAGTATGCTGCAAATCTGAACCTGAAATTTTGATAGTGAGTTTTTCTTTTTTGGTTGTTTGTAATTTTCAAAATGTGATTCAACTTTCTGGGTTTATATAGGAGTTTTCCCGTTCATGCTATGCTTTTTTTTGCAAATTTTATTTCCAAGATATGATGGATTTTGATCCTTGTAGTCTAATTTTTACTAATTTCACTAATTTCTCCTAATATCTCTATAAAATAAGGATTGTTTCAATTACTGAAACTAGTTATTTGTGTACTTTTCCCTTTGTTTCTTTAATCCTTTACTAATCATTTATTAACTTTGTTAATGCATTTGTTAAAAAATAATTGCATCCTCCTTTACGTGCGATATTTTTAATGACATTTCATAGATGTCTCTTTGTATTTTCTTACCATTATCCAATATTGTTTCATTTTTTCTTTTTAATGCTTTTTTAGATATTTATTTAATTGAAAGGCAGAGGTAGAGAGAGGCAGAAGCAAAGAGAGAAAGAGAGAGAGAGAGCTCTTCCATCTGCTGGTTCACTCTCCAGAGGGCTGCATATCATATAGCTCTTTGGTTACTGCAGATTTTGTTGTCAGTTTTCTTTCTACTGCTCATCATTTTTTTAACTTTTATTTAATGAATACAAATTTCCAAAGTACGGCTTATGGATTACAATGGCTTCCCCCCCCCCATAACGTCCCTCCCACCCGCAACCCTCCCCTTTCCCACTCCCTCTCCCCTTCCATTCACATGAGGATTCATTTTCGATTCTCTTTATATACAGAAGATCAGTTTAGCATACATTAAGTAAAGATTTCAACAGTTTGCTCCCACACAGAAGCATAAAGTGAAAAATAATAGATGATTTTTTTAATGATGATGAAATCAGATCAGACCTATTGTCATGTTTAATCCCAGTGAGAGTCAAGTGGGAATTGATAATTTCTTCTTTTTTGATGTTTTCAAATATCCTATCTTATGTATACTGCATTGAAGTTGATGTACACAAACAACAATCATATTCGTTCTAGTTGTATGTGTACACAGTTGTGTGTGTCTGTGTGTGCATGTCCCCATTGTCATCTTCCCGATCATCAGCAACTGGCCAGGAAGCCAACGGCGGGTTCAACTAAGGAGACTGAGAAGACTCAGGTACACACCTTTATTATGGCATCTAGAGGGAGAGACTCCTCAGCAATACTCCTGCGGGCACAAGGCACTATGGAGCAGGAGAATCCCAGCAGGCACAAGGCACTACGGACCGGGGAGAGAAGCTGAGCAACCTCTGCTTTACAGTGTCTGAGGGTCCACTTATATACAGTTTTTGAAGGGCAACCCCCACCCCTGCGCCACCCTCCCAGGGTCTTATAGTCATAGCAACGCCGACCTCCTAGGCCCCATAGTCCTAGTGGAAGGGTTACATAGTTGTAACAACAGTCTGTGGTTAGGCCATTTCCTTTTGCAGTGCAGCTTGGAGTGCAGCTTCTTCACCTTTGTAATTCCCTGACAATCATGCTTGGCAGAGATAATGTTAAAAATGTAAGAACTTCATTTTCATACATAAGCTTACATGTAAAACTGAACTATGCAAATCCATGTCTGTCCATTAACTCTCAATTATATAT
This sequence comes from Oryctolagus cuniculus, assembly GCF_964237555.1. Lineage (NCBI taxonomy): Eukaryota > Metazoa > Chordata > Mammalia > Lagomorpha > Leporidae > Oryctolagus > Oryctolagus cuniculus. Next base: position 141,842,515 of record NC_091436.1, on the reverse strand, counting down.
TTATATTCAAAATCCAGTATTTAGCTTGATTATTTTTTGAATATCTATTCTGCACAATTGTCCCATTCAATAAGTGGTTTCTGTTTCCTTGTTGCAAGGCAGGCATTGTCCATAGTTATGCAGTTTGTGTGTAACATTAACTTTTTGTTTTGAAAACTCCGAAAAGAGACTGCAGCTGTACTTACAGTGAATATCTGTGTGATTTTTCAAGTCATTGTCCACTAACCAAGTTTCAGACCAGGCAGTCATTCTCAAAATATTTGAATCAGAGAGACAAACATTGCAAACCAAATGGAAATTTTAGCCTCCTTTAGAGGAATTCAGCAATAAACAGGAATTGGGTAAATGTTACAAAGTGCCTGCCAGCATCACACATGAGGCAAAATAGGCAGATTAACATACATTCTGCCCAATGTGAGGCACAGTGCACAAAAATAAATACTTACATTTAGTGGTAGCTATGAGTTCCCAATTTCTATCCATGACTTAAATCCCTAAACTCAATAAATCAATATCATGTTTAAAATTCAAGAAATAAAGGTTACAATATCAATTATGATGGTGATAATAGGAAAGTAAGTAAAATGTACAAAGTAAACAGCTATTATAAGCACCAGCAATGAGCAATTGGAATTTAAATGCAAATAATATTGTTTATGGTATACAAAAAGTAAAGAAAAGAGAGTTGGACAAAGAAGAAAATGATGAACAAGGAGGAGGAGGAGGGGGGAGGTGAAGAAGGAGAAGAATGGGAACTAAAGTATAAAACCAGCAAAAGGTATTCACACCCAGCAGAGGATAAACAGTCCAACTGTCACAGTAATTGTTACCCTTAGAGGTTCAACAAGGGATTATTATATATAGGATGTAGACGTGAAGAAACAGAGGAATGGCATGGGCTAGAAACATAGAGATTGCAGAGACAAAAGAAGAGGTTGACTACCAGTAAATAGCATGGAGGCAGCTGAGCGATGACATGGCTTTAAGTAAAGGTCAAAGTGATAACCAAAGATTGCCATGAGCTGGAAGTATAGTGGGAGAAACCACTCCAGGGTAGGAGCAAAGTCACTCTGTATAAAAGAATGAACACACAGGTGTCCTGACATGGGCTGTATGAATCAGGGAGGTCAGCATGTGAGGGAAAGATAATGGCTTCATGCAGAGGGGCTGGAGACTCATGAGGGTTGGCATAGGATGATGCAAGCACAGTAGGAGACATTTGGGGAAAGATGTGGTGTAACCAAAAGTGATGGAGACCCTGCATCAAGCCCTTGCTGCAGGCATGAGGATAATGGGCTATTAAGAGCTGGTTAGAAGCTGGCGCCGCGGCTCACTAGGCTAATCCTCCGCCTTGCGGCGGTGGCACACTGGGTTCTAGTCCTGGTCAGGGCGCCGGATTCTGTCCCAGTTGCCCCTCTTCCAGGCCAGCTCTCTGCTGTGGCCAGGGAGTGCAGTGGAGGATGGCCCAAGTACTTGGGCCCTGCACCCCATGGGAGACCAGGAGAAGCACCTGGTTCCTGCCATCGGATCAGCACGGTGTGCCGACCACAGTGTGCCAGCCGTGGCGGCCATTGGAGGGTGAACCAATGGCAAAAGGAAGACTTTTCTCTCTGTCTCTCTCTCTCACTGTCCACTCTGCCTGTCAAAAAAAAAAAGAGCTGGTTGGATGGCAAAGATTTTTTTAAATGTCAAAATTACAAGGAAGAATATGAGTCACTGTCACATAGGATGGTAAAATTGCCATTAGGCTCCTGTGCCTCGCTTTCCATCATACACCAGAAGCCATAACACTTCCTGAATCCCATCATCTGGTCTAGCCACACATGCACCAGATAGCATCACAGTTATGAGATTTCCCAAAAAAGGGACATGGAAGTGGACAGTACTCAAGTCCCAAACACATTTGAATTTTCAATTAAGGCCCATCCTATAAACCATCCAATATCCTATTAAGGTAAAACACCAAAACACCAACTCTTTTAAATAGCTATGCTCATTTTGTCCTGATTTTGCACTCCCTCCCATCTGAGTGTGTCTTACTATTGTAAATAAATCTTACTTTATTTATCCCCTTTATCTAATTTTCTTCCATGCTGAAATTTCTGTGAAAACGTAGGAGACCCTGAATAGCTAAAGCAAAAATATTGCATACCATAGGTAACTGCTACATAAACTAAATACGTTGAATCAGTGTTTGAAAAAATCAAAAATCTTTTAGTAGAGTTCTTTGGGTCCCCTAAATAAAGAATCGTATCATCTGCAAAGAGGGATAGTTTGAGTTCTTCCTTCAAAATTTGTATCCCTTTAATTTCTTTTTCTTGCCTAATAGCTCTGGCTAGAACTTCCAGAACTATATTGAATAGCAGTGGTGAGAGTGGGCATCCCTGTCTGGTACCAGATCTCAGTGGAAATGCTTCCAGCTTTTCCCCATTCTATAGGATGTTGGCTGTGGGTTTTTCATAGATTGCTTTGATTGTATTGAGGAATGTTCCTTCCAAACCCAGTTGGCTTAGAGTTTTCATCATGAAAGGGTGTTGTATTTTATCAAATGCTTTCTCGGCGTCTATCGAGATAATCATATGTTTTTTCTTCTGCAGTCTGTTAATGTGGTGTATCACATTGATTGTTTTGCACACATTAAACCATCCCTGCATACCAGGGCTAAATCCCACTTGGTCTGGGTGGATGATCTTTCTGATGTGTTGTTGCATTCTATTGGCGAGAATTTTATTGAGGATATTTTGCATCTATGTTCATCAGGGATATTGGTCTATAATTCTCTTTCAATGCTGCATCTTTTTCTGGCTTAGGAATTAAGGTGATGCTGGCTTCATAGAAAGAATTTGGGAGGACTCCCTCTGTTTCGATTGCTCTGAATAGTTTGAGAAGAATTGGAGTCAGTTCTTCTTTAAATATCTGGTAGAATTCAGCAGTGAATCCATCTGGTCCTGGGCTTTTCTTTGTTGGGAGGGCCTTTATTACTGTTTCAATTTCTGTCTCAGTTATGGGTCTGTTTAGGTTTTCTATGTCTTCCTTGTAAATTTAGGTAGGTTGCATTTGTCCAGGAATCTATCCATTTCTGATAGGTTTCCTTGTTTGCTGGCATACAAGTCCTTGAAGTAATTTCGGATGATTCTTTTTATTGCTGTGGTGCTGTTGTTACGTTTCATTTTTCATCTCTGATTTTATTGATTTGGGTCTTTTCTCTTCTTTTTTTAGTTAGTTGGGCCAATGGGGTGTCAATTTTGTTTATTTTTTCAAGAAACCAGCTCCTCGTTTGGCTGATTTTTTATAATGTTTTTTTTGGATTCAATCCTGTTGATTTCTTCTCTGCTTTTAATTATTTCTCTTCTCCTACTAGTTTTGGGTCTGGATTGCTGTAGGTTTTCTAGATCCTTGAGATGCATTGAAAGCTCATCTATTTGGTGCCTTTCCAATTTCTTGATGTAGGCATCTATTGATATAAACATTCCTCTTAACACTGCTTTTGCTGCGTCCCATAAGTTTTGGTATGTTGTGCTGTTATCCTCATTTACTTCCAGAAAATTTTTTATTTCTCTTTTAATTTCTTCTATGACCCATTGTTCATTCAGGAGCATGTTGTTCAATCTCCATGTGTTTGCGTATGCTCTAGGGATTCCTGAGTTGCTAATTTCCAACTTCATTCCTTTATGGTCTGAGAAGCTGCATGGTATGATTCTAATTCTTTTGAATTTGCTGAGACTTGCTTTATGGCCTAGTATGTGGTCAATCCTAGAGAAGGTTCCATGTACTGCTGAGAAGAATGTAAAATCTTTAGCTTTAGGATTGAAAGTTCTGTACATATCTGTTAGATTCATTTGGGCTACAGTGTCGTTTAAATCTACTGTATCCTTGCTGATCTTCTGTCCTGTTGATCTGTCTATTTCTGAGAGTGGAGTATTGAAGTCCGCCAGTACTATTATATTGGGGTCTACGTCTCCCTTTAAGTCCCTTAACAAATCTTTTAGATAAACCGGTGCCCTATAGTTAGATGCCAATACATTGATAATTGTTATATCTTCCTGTTGAATTGATCCCTTAATCATTATATAGTGTCCCTCTTTGTCTCTCTTAACAGTTTTTGTGGTAAAGTTTATGTTGTCTGATATTAAGATGGCTACCGCTGCTTTTTTTCATTTCTGTTGGCATGGTATATCTTTTTCCAGCCTTTCACTTTCAGTCTGTATGGATCTTTGTTGGAAAGATGCATTTCTTGTAAGCAGCAAATAGATGGGTTTTGTTCCTTAACCCAATCAGCCAATCGGTGTCTTTTAACTGGACAGTTCAGGCCATTAACGTTCAATGTGACTAATGATAAGTGCTAACTTTGCCCTGCCATTTGCCAAAGATAAGTTCTAATGTATGCTTTGAATTCCCTGTGATCTTTTACCTTCTTTCATATTGATGACCGTGTTTCTGTGTTTCTGTGTGCAACACATCTTTAAGCATATTTTGCAGGGCTGGACGAGTGGCGACAAATTCTTTCCATTTCTGTTTGCTGTGAAAAGTCTTTATTTCACCTTCATTTACAAATGAGAGCTTTGCAGGATATAATATTCTGGGCTGGCAGTTTTTCTCTCTTAGTACCTCGGCTGTATCTCGCCATTCCCTCCTAGCTTGTAGAGTTTCTGATGAGAAGTCAGCTGTGAGTCTGATTGGAGATCCTCTGAGAGTAATCTGACGTTTCTCTCTTGCACATTTTAGGATCTTTTCTTTATGTTTCACTGTGGAGAGTTTAATTACAATGTGTCGTGGTGAGGATCTCTTTTGGTCATGTTTATTAGGGGTTCTGTGGGCTTCCTGTACTAGGATTTCTCTGTCCTTCTCCAAACCTGGGAAATTTTCTGCTAATATCTCACTAAGAAGTTCCTTCTAATCCTTTCTCCCTCTCCATGCCTTCAGGAACTCCTAGAACCCGAATGTTGGGTTTTTAAATAGTATCCTGAAGATTCCCGACAATATGTTTTAGATTTCTAATTTCCTCTTCTTTTCTTTGGTCTGACTGTATCCTTTCCTGTTCTCTGTCTTCTAAGCCCGATATTCTCTCTTCTTCTTCACCCATTCTGTTTGTAAGGCTCTCTAATGTGTTTGTCATTTGATCTATTGAATTCTTCACTTCATTATGATTTCTCATCACTATCCCAGTTTCCTGTTGTACTAGTTGTTTCGTTTCATTTTGATTCCTCCTTAATATTTCATTTTCACGAGAGAGATTTTCTATCTTGTCCATTAAGGATTTCTGTAGTTCAAGAATTTGTTTTTGAGAACTTCTTAATGTTCTTATCAATTTTTTGAGATCTGCTTCTTGCATTTCTTCATCTCATTATTTTCAAAATCTTGAATTGGGGTGTCTTTTTCATTTGGGGGCGTCATGGTGACTTCCTTGTTTTTATTATCTCGGTTTTTGTGTTTGTTATTTGGCATATTGGAGATATTTGGTTTCTTCACTGTGGTGCTTTTTCTTGTTATACTATGACTCTAGATTAAGTGGACTGTCTATTTTTGATGGAGCCTTAGAGGCTTGAGATGGGTGTGGCCTGAGAGTTCTGTTTGGTGTGCCAAAGGTGACACTCCCAGGTTAGGCGTGGTAGATCTCTCTCTCTCTCTCTCTCTCTCTCTCTCTCTCTTTTTTTGATTCAAAAGGGAAGTAATTCCGCACAGCTGAACGAAGTTGGAGGTAGTTAGCAGGCAAATGATATACCCACAGGAGCCAGAGATTGGAAGCTCTTTCCCAAGGACCACACAGGGAATCTGTTCTGCCCTCAGGGTGAGCTCAGATTCTCCTTCAGTCTCCCACTGGGTTGCCAAAGTTACGGAATTGTAGCATCTCTGGAGAGTACTCACGTGAATTCCGTGAGTTCTCTCCCCCACCGTCTCATCATTCACAGTCTTGGTTCTGTAGCACCACAAATTCACTAGGTCCTAATCTTCTGTTAATTCACCCCACCTAGAGTCAGGTTTTTCTGCTAGGCTCAGGGCCGGTGCAGATCTGATGTTTCTCTACTCATGACGTATGTCCAAGATGGCGGCTGCTCTTTGTCTTGCTTGCCTTTTAGAGGTGAGCAGAGAGGGAGAAACCCATGTCCCTATCGGTCAATTTTTTTTCTCTCTCTCTCTTCTTGTTAGCCTGGTGAACTTTCCCACCCCGGGGGTCGTTCGCTCTAGTCTCCTCTCTCTGCTTGCCTGCCGGGGTCTCGGGCTATTGAGGTTCGGCTCACCTCGCGTTCCAGCGCTGGTGTGTTGAGTCTGCCAGTGGTGTCCCAAACTGTGGGCTCCCATGCTCTCCACACAGGTCCACTGTGAATCACGCGTTCCGGAAGAGTTTCTTCTGCTGTTTCCTCCACTATTCTTCCTTGAATCTGCAGTTTCTCCACTTTTATTAAACTGTCTCTCCCAGGACTATCAGTGTGCTCCCTTCCTATTACGACATCTTGCCCTCAAGGATGATTAAAGGGATACAAATTGGGAAGGAAGAACTCAAACTATCCCTCTTTGTAGATGATATGATTCTTTATTTAGGGGACCCAAAGAACTCTACTAAGAGACTATTGGAACTCATAGAAGATTTTGGCAAAGTAGCAGGATATAAAATCAATGCACAAAATTCAGCACCCTTTGTATACACAGGCAATGCCATGGCTGAGGAAGAACTTCTAAGATCAATACCTTTCACAATACCTACAAAAACAATCAAATACCTTGGAATAAACTTAACCAAGGACGTTCAAGATCTCTATGATGAAAATTACAAAACCTTAAAGAAAGAAATAGAAGAGGATACCAAGAAATGGAAAAATCTTCCATGCTCATGGATTGGAAGAATCAATATCATCAAAATGTCCATTCTCCCAAAAGCAATTTATAGATTCAATACAATACCAATCAAGATACTGAATACTTTTTCTCAGATCTGGAAAAAATGGTGCTGAAATTTATATGGAGACAAAGGAGACCTTGAATAGCTAAAGCAATATTGTACAACAAAAACAAAGCCGGAGGCATCACAATACCAGATTTCAGGACATACTACAGGGCAGTTGTAATCAAAACAGCATGGTACTGGTACAGAAACAGATGGATAGACCAATGGAACAGAATTGAAACACCAGAAATCAACCCAAACATCTACAGCCAACACATATTTGATCAAGGATCCAAAACCAATCCCCGGAGTAAGGACAGTCTATTCAATAAATGGTGCTGGGAAAATTGGATTTCCACGTGCAGAACCACGATGCAAGACCCCTACCTTTCACTTTATACAAAAATTCACTCAACATGGATTAAAGACTTAAATCTATGACCTGACACCATCAAATTATTAGAGAGCATTGGAAAAACCCTGCAAGATATAGGTACCAGCAATGACATCTTGGAAAAACCCCAGAAGCACAGGCAGTCAAAGCCAATTCAACTATTGGGATTGCATCAAATTGAGAAGTTTCTGTACTGCAAAAGAAACAGTCAGGAGAGTGAAGAGACAACCGACAGAATGGGAAAAAAATATTTTCAAACTTGCAACAGATAAAGGGTTAATAATCAGAATCTACAAAGAAATCAAGAAACTCCACAAAAACAAAACAAACAACCCACTTAAGAGATGGGCCAAGGACCTCAATAGACCTTTTTCAAAAGAGCACATCCAAATGGCCAAAAGACACATGAAAAAATGTTCAAGATCACTAGTAATCATGGAAATGCAAATCAAAACCACAATGAGTATTCACCTCACCCCGGATAGTATGGCTCACTTTCAGAAATCTACCAACAACAGATGCTGGAGAGGATGTGGGGAAAAGGGGCACTAACCCACTGTTGGTGGGAATGCAAACTGGTCAAGCCACTATGGAAGTCAGTCTGGAGATTCCTCAGAAACCTGAACATAACCCTACCATTCAACTCAGCCATCCCACTCCTTGGAACTTACCCAAAGGAATTTAAATTGGCAAACAAACAAGCTGTCTGCACATTAATGTTTATTGCAGCTCAATTCACAAGAGCTAAGACCTGGAACCAACCCAAATGCCCATCAACAGTAGACTGGATAAAGAAGTTATGGGACATGTACTCTATAGAATACTATACAGCAGTCAAAAGCAACAAAACCTGGTCATTTGAAACAAGATGGAGGAATTTGGAAAATATCATGCTGAGTGAATTGAGACAGTTCCAAAGGAACAAATATCATATGTTCTCCTGATCGGCGACTACTAACTGAGTACCAAGGGGGAAACTTGTTGAAATAAATGGACACTATGAGAAACAGTGACTTGATCAGCTCTTGTCCTGACGGTTGATGTACAATGTAATACTTTATCCATTTTAGTATTTTTTTTTGTTCTAGTACCATTGGTTGAACTCTGTAATTAACACACAATTATTCTTAGGTGTTTACATTTTAACTGAAAAGTGATTCCTGTTAGGAATTTGGAAAACATTATGCTGAGTGTAATAAGCCAATCCCAAAGGGACAAATACCACTTGTTCTCCTTGAGAGGTGACAACTAACTGAGCACCAAAAAGGAAATCTGTTAAAGTGAAACAAACACTATGAGAAATCGTGAGTTGATCAGCCCTCACCCTGACTGTTGATGAGCAGCTTGATATGATATCCTTCTTAGTATTTTTTTGTTTGTTCTACTTAATACTTTTGGTTGAATACTGTAATCAATACACAATTCTTCTTAAGTGCTGAAACTTAACTGAAAGTGATCGCTGTTAACTGTAAGAATGGGAATAAGACAGGGAAGAGATGTGCAATTTGGGACATGCTCAAGCTGACTTACCTCAAACTGTAGAGTTAGAAACATACCAGGGGATTCCAATTCAATCCCATCAAGGTGGCATGTACCAATGCCATCTCACTAGTCCCAGTGATCAATTTCTGTTCACAATTGATCATAATGATAGGACTAAGAACAAAAGGGATCACAGAAACAAGACTAGTGTCTGCAAATACTAGCTGATATAATCAAAAAGGGAGAGAACGATCCAACATGGGAAGTGAGATACACAGCAGACCCATAGAATGGCAGATGTCCTAAACAGCACTCTGGCCTCAGAATCAACCCTTAAGGGATGTGGATCTGGCTGAAATGCCCATGAGACTATTTCAGGCATGGAAAGCCAAGACACTCTGGGGAAAAAAAAAAACCTAAATGAAAGATCTCTGCGAGTGAGATCCCAGAGGAAAGAATGGGTCATCAAAGAAGGAGGTACCTTTCTCTGAAGGGAGGAGAGAACTTCCACTTTGACCATGGCCTTGTCTAAATATGATCAGAGTCAGGGAACTCAGGGGGCTTCCATAGCCTTGGCAGCTCATGACAAGGGCCTAGGGTGATTACTGATGCCATAAACAAGAGTGTCAATTTGTTAAGTCAACAACAGGAGTCACTGTGCACTTACTCCTCATGTAGGATCTTGTCCTTAATGTGCTGTACTTTGAGATTTAATGCTATAACTAGTACTCAAACAGTATTTTTCACTTTATGTTTCTGTGTGGGAGCAAACTGTTGAAATCTTTACTTAAGGTATGCTAAACTGATCTTCTGTATATAAAGAGAATTGGAAATGAATCTTGGTGTGAATGGAAGGGGAGAGGGAGTGGAAAGGGGAGGGTTGCGGGTGGGAGGGACGTAATGGGGGGGAAGCCATTGTAATCCATATGCTGTACTTTGGAAATTTATATTCATTAAATAAAAGGAAAAAAAGGAAGCTAAAAAATAAAGAATCAAAATAATCAATGAACAAATTGGACAAGCAAAATTTCAGTCCCAGATTTATAAACTTTCCAAACATTCAAGGAAGTAAAACACTGCTCAATTTCCCAGATTCATGAAAAGTGACAATTAACAGAGAATATGTTTGAATTGCTTTTATGAATCTAGCATTACATTAATGCCACACTCAGATCAGGACATGAACTAAAAAGTAGCTTAAAGAACACATCTTTTATAAAAAGAGATACAAATATTTTAAGCAAAGTGATAATGCTAAGCAAAATTTGAAATTATAAGAGCTCAATAAAAATAGCAAGATAAACTCAAAGATGCCAATGTAATTAATATTTCAAAACAAATGATGTAAATAATCCATGTGGAAGAAAATCACAAGAAAATCGCATGCTCATTGATATTAAAAGTTGAAAACCTTTGAATAAAATTAAACATCTAATCACAAAAATAAACTGTAACAGTAAAAATAGCTATTACGTATTATTTTTAGATGGGCTACAGTGAACCTATAATAAACTGCATGATTAACATAGGACCTTGAGAGCAAACATATACAAGCCTCTCTCTTTTCACTTTCTGTCTTCGACACTATCCTGGATGTTCATTTAACAAACTTAAACAACAAAAAGAAAAAAATTATAAGGATATGCTTTAAAGCAACAAAATTGTTAATATATATTAATGAAGTTATTATACACAGATATAACCCATAAAATCCAAAATTGAATAAAAACTGATGGGAGAATTAAGCAATATATCAATCCAGTGTGTTATTACTTGCCAGTAAGAATGAAAGAGAAAACAATATTAAATTACAGAATACAGATCTGCTAGTGATCTCTAAAAGAAACAAGAGAAAGAAATGTTAATATTTGTAATGTATTTTTGTGGTATCTTAAAATAGTCCTGAATTGCTAGTTTTTAAAAAGTCAAATTACATAAAAGAAGAGCCAAGAAAATAAATAATATAAAGGCCCAGAATACAGTAAATATTCATCACTTTGTTACTCATGAGAAGAAGATTATTGAAAGTCCATGAGTCACATGATTTTAATAAGGTCTTGGGCAAGGGAAGGAGGGAGGGAGAGAGCTCTGGTGTTCTAATCAGCAAGGTGACAGTGGCCCCTGCTATTGGGAGGGTGAAGCTGCAAAGATGAGGCAGTTTCAACCTGAGATTAAGCCTTGATTCTCTTTTGTCCCACCTGCTATGAGTCCAAGTGATGGACTTCTTATAAGGAGTGATTTTTTATTGGATGTATCTTTTTTTTTATTTTGACAGGTAGAATTATAGACAGTGAGAGAGACAGAGAGAGACAGAGAGAGACAGAGAGAGAGAGAAAGGTCCTCCTTCTGCTGCTTCACTCCCCAAATGGCCGCTACAGATGGTGCTGTGCCGATCCAAAGCTAGGAGCCAGGTGCTTCCTCCTGGTCTCCCATGTGGGTGCAGGGCCATCCTGCACTGCCCTCCTGGTCCACAGCAGAGATCTGGACTGGAAGAGTAGTAACTGGGACTAGAACCTAATGCCCATATGGAATGCCAGCACTGCAGGCAGACGATTAACCAAGTGAGCCATGGCGCTGGCCCTGGGTGTATCTTTTCTCATGATATGTGTGTTTGTAGTTAGGATAATCATTTTTTTAACTTTTATTTAATAAATATAAATTTCCAAAGTACAACTTTTGAATTATAGTATCTTTTCTCCTCATAACCTCCCTCCCACTCTCAAAATCAGGCACTCTAGGGCATTGCTGCTGAACCACTCAGGGTCTTCTTTTCTGACATCCCATTACAAGGCTTTCTGGGTTTGTTGCTGAGCGAGGTTTCAGGTATTTTAGCCACTGCTGCTCTGTGAACTTCCCTCATCAGAACAGGCTTCAGGAGGACCCTGGAACTCCTTGAAAGCTGGAAAGTGTTGAGTGTCTGAGACCAGTAACTTGTGGCCCACAGGATGTGAACTGGGTCAGTAGCCAGGACCCTGGTGTCCTCTCCTGTCTCTAAATGAAGTGAGTTTGTGTGAACCCTGGAACCTTACAGTTGTGGTGGAATGAGAAGGCCATGACAAGGTGGCCGCTGGCAAGCGAGCATCAGTTACTCAGGAATGGCTTTGAAACCCACCTGGCAATGGAGCCTGCCTGGCAACAGGCTATGATTGGACGGTTTTGAATCCCACCTGGCAATGGAGCCTGCCTGACAACAGGCTGTTATTGGATGGCATTGGAAACTTCCTGGCAATGGGCTGTGGTTGGCTGGGGAATAGACTGCCCCTTGACCGGATTGGCTGGCCTTGGCTATATAAGATGTTGTACCAACTGAAATAAACGAGTCTGCGGGCTGCTTGCCTCAAGCCTGCTATCACCTGACTCCCAGGGTCTGTGTGGTGACTCCGTGCCTCTTGCCCCGACCACACTCCTCTTCTCAGAAATGAATCCACTGCAACATTGTTGAGAAATCAACTGCAACACACAGCTTTCCAAATAGTGTAGTGAGAGCAAGAGAATCTCCATGGGGAATTCAGCTTTCATATGTGGTCTGATTTCCCTAAGCTGAGAAAACAGATCTCCAGTTCACAACTCTCCTCTCAGCACAGCCTTCCTAGGGTTCTGGGTCAGTTTTCTTGTTGCTAATAACAAAATATCACAGAGTCAGTAAATTAATTAAATTTTCTGGCTGCTGAGGTGTGCCTCACTCAGAACCTTGGAGTAAAACCTCTTAGTCTTCATCTCCTCAGAATTATCCCCAGTGTGTGCAAACTTGGGTAAACTCCTGAGTTTGAGTTCCATTGTGAATTGTGGGGTTAACAAGCTGCTTCCCAGAGCTAGTTTTTGTTTTTCATGTCTTTGTAGAACTGTGTTGCCTTTTAATTACCCTTCACACACATATTTAGATATTATGTGCCGTGATTTCAATTTTAGACATTTATATTCTTGCATAGAAACCTGATTATCCAATGATAGAAACTGAAAGGAAAGAGAAGTGTTGACATTGTTTTCTGCTAAATTTGAGTAAGAATGTTAACATCCATAGAGTCAGTACCCATTAAAATAAATGGGCCTTGCTCAGTTCAGGTGTTTTCCCAATCTCTTCTCCCTGTGTCTCAACAAAGACCATGCCCTGGTTCTTTTTGGTGTTTTCGATTGCTTATATTCTGTTTCTCTAAACCATGAGTTTTCCTTGCTTTGTGTTTGATATTTGTGACAATATCTTTCCTGGTTTGTGTTCCTCATGTGCGAATTCTTGCTCAATATTTTTTGATGTTACAGAAAATGCTGTCAGTTATAGATCGTGAATTAGCTCTGATTTTGTAGGAAACATTGGTAGTATGGGTGAATTAATTGTCTATCTTTTTATCCATATATACTATTTCTGTGATTTTGTGACATTTGGAATTATTTATTTATTTTCTACATCAATTTTTTTAACTTTTATTTAATGAATATTAATTTCCAAAGTACAGCTTATGGATTACAATGGCTTCCCCCCCATTACGTCCCTCCCACCCGCAACCCTCCCCTTTCCCACTCCCTCTCCCCTTCCATTCACATCAAGATTCATTTTCGATTCTCTTTATATACAGAAGATCAGTTTAGCATACCTTAAGTAAAGATTTCAACAGTTCGCTCCCACACAGAAACATAAAGTGAAAAATACTGTTTGAGTACTAGTTATAGCATTAAATCTCAATGTACAGCACACTAAAGACAAAGATCCTACATGAGGAGTAAGTGCACAGTGACTCCTGTTGTTGACTTATCAAATTGACACTCTTGTTTATGGCATCAGTAATCACCCTAGGCTCTTGTCATGAGCTGCCAAGGCTATGGAAGCCCCCTGAGTTCACTGACTCTGATCATATTTAGACAAGGCCATGGTCAAAGTGGAAGTTCTCTCCTCCCTTCAGAGAAAGGTACCTCCTTCTTTGATGACCCATTCTTTCCTCTGGGATCTCACTCGCAGAGATCTTTCATTTAGGTTTTTTTTTTCCCAGAGTGTCTTGGCTTTCCATGCCTGAAATAGTCTCATGGGCATTTCAGCCAGATCCACATCCCTTAAGGGTTGATTCTGAGGCCAGAGTGCTGTTTAGGACATCTGCCATTCTATGGGTCTGCTGTGTATCTCACTTCCCATGTTGGATCGTTCTCTCCCTTTTTGATTATATCAGCTAGTATTTGCAGACACTAGTCTTGTTTCTGTGATCCCTTTTGTTCTTAGTCCTATCATTATGATCAATTGTGAACAGAAATTGATCACTGGGACTAGTGAGATGGCATTGGTACATGCCACCTTGATGGGATTGAATTGGAATCCCCTGGTATGTTTCTAACTCTACAGTTTGAGGTAAGTCAGCTTGAGCATGTCCCAAATTGCACATCTCTTCCCTGTCTTAGTCCCACTCTTATATTTAACAGCGATCACTTTTCAGTTAAGTTTCAGCACTTAAGAAGAATTGTGTATTGATTACAGTATTCAACCAAAAGTATTAAGTAGCACAAACAAAAAAAAATACTAAGAGGGATAACATATTAAGCTGCTCATCAACAGTCAGGGTGAGAGCTGATCAAGTCACCATTTCTCATAGTGTTCATTTCACTTTAAAAGGTTTCCTTTTTGGTGCTTAGTTAGTTGTCACCTCTCAAGGAGAACAAGTGGTATTTGTCCCTTTGGGATTGGCTTATTTCACTCAGCATAATGTTTTCCAAATTCTTACAGGGATCACTTTTCAGTTAAAATGTAAACACCTAAGAATAATTGTGTGTTAATTACAGAGTTTAACCAATGGTACTAGAACAAAAAAAATACTAAAATGAATAAAGTATTACATTGTGCATCAACCGTCAGGACAAGAGTTGATCAAGTCACTGTTTCTCAGTGTCCATTTCACTTTAACAAGTTTCCCCTTTGGTGCTCAGTTAGTTGTTGCCAATCAGGGAGAACATATGATATTTGTTCCTTTGGGACTGGCTTAATTCACTCAACATGATGTTTTCCAAATTCCTCCATCTTGTTGCAAATGACCGGGTTTCGTTGTTTTTGACTGCTGTATAGTATTCTATAGAGTACATGTCCCATCATTTCTTTATCCAGTCTACTGTAGATGGGCATTTGGGCTGGTTCCAGGTCTTAGCTATTGTGTATTGAGCTGCAATAAACATTCATGTGCAGACAGCTTGTTTGTTTGCCAATTTCATTTTTTTGGGTAAATTCCAAGGAGTGGGATGGCTGGGTTGAATGCTAGGGTTATATTCAGGTTTCTGAGGAATCTCCATCAAATTTTAGCTGACATATCATATCTGCACAATGACATATTGATAACTATTAATTAACCCTGGTTGGGCATTTATACCATTGTATTTATCTGTACTGATTAATAGTGGTCTGTCTTTGCAGTTTTGTAAGCATTTTTCTGATATATTTTGATGGTCTATTTAGGAACACTGATATGAAGCACTGTTATATCCACATAGAGAACTGTCTGTTCCTCTCACTATGTAAACCTTGTAAATTTTTTTGACATGCAGGGTTAGACAGTGAGAGAGAGAGACATAGAGACAGGTCCTCCTTACGTTGGCTCATCTCCCAAATGTCTGCTATGGCCGTTGCACTGTGCAGATCCGAAGCCAGGAGCCAGGTGCTTCCTCCTGGTCTCCTATGTGGATGCAGGAGCCCAAGCACTTGGGCCATTCTCAACTGCCTTACTGGTTCACAGCAGAGACCTGGACTGGAAGAGGAGCAATCAGGACAGAATCTGGCACCCCAACTGGGACTAGAACCCAGTGTATCAGTGCCGCAGGTGGAGGATTAGCCTTGTGAGCCACAGTGCAGGCCATCCTTGTAATTTTTCTTACATAAATCCTAATTAACCTACAATGCATATTGCTTTTACAGGCTTCATTGTGCTGGTGTTAAATGGACTATGTTTCTGCATATTTTTGATATAATTAGTTTATATCTTCATTTTATTTTACTTTTGGAATCTGTATATATGTATATTAAGTTAGAATGATTTTTAGAATTATATAAATCAAGACAATTACCATATTTATTATACCATATACCTATTTTACATAATGAAAATACTTAAAACCTAATGTCTTAATTATTTTTATAGTAGACCCTATTGTAATTGACTATTGTAATCATATTACACAGTAGCCTACTTGAACTTGTCCCTGCTATGCAAATGAGATTTGTTCTTTGACCAAAATGAATTTAAATCCCCTCCAAGTGTAAGTACATCTCAGTGGTTCTCCTATAGACAGCATAAAGATGGGTCTAGGTTTAAATTTAACTATATAAATTTATTTTAATTGGCATATTTAGATAATAAACATTTAACATGATTATTGATATAGTTGGTATAGTGTGTATCATATTCATTATGGCTTTCTTTCTGTTTGTATTATTTTATGTCATATTTATTAATTGTTCATTTGAAATGCTACAATGCACAAGGAAAAGGATCCACCAGCTACTATTTTAATTTCTAAAAGTCTACAAGAGTTACAGCTTTGCTAGGCTTAAGGTATGTGTGACCCACTTGTGACAAGGTCCTAGCAGTTGAGCCATCACCTGCTGCTGCCCATGGTGCTCATTGACAGCAAGTTGAATCAGACTTGGAGCTGCTGTACTCAAAATAGAAATTTTGATATAAGATACGGCCATCACAAATGATGTGCTAACTTGCACCAAACACCCATATTAGTTTTTATTTTTTCTTCTCATTTTATTTTTTTTTAATTTTTATTGATTTATTTTATTTATGTAATGCAGAAAGAGAGTTGATCTACTATCAGCTGGTTTCGTCCTGAAATTCTTGTAACAGTGCAAATTGGTCTAGCTAAATACAAGAGCTAGGAACACAATCTCTGTCCAAGATTCAGTTAGCAGATATCTTGAGCAATCACCTGCTTCCTTCCATGGTGAATATTAGTAGGAAGCTGAAATTGAGAGTTTAGTCACAATATAACTTTGGTACCCCAATATAGGATAAAGGCACCCAAGGAGCCTCTTGAAAAATTATGCCCAATGTCCAACTTCTCTCTTTTTTTAAATTGAACATAGTGTAATATCTCACTTAACTGAATTATTAAGGCATCAAGAATCAAGAATGAGAATAAAGCAAGTAAATATATTGCTGAAGCTTAATTTACTTTCAGTCTTTTCCTTACATGGTCTAACATCCAAACCTATGTTGCTCTTTCTGATGAATTCTTTTCTTATTTTACTTGATAGAAAGCAAGAGGAAGTGAATGAGAGAAAGAGCTCCTACTCACAAGCTGACTTCAGAAATGCTCACAACTTCCATGGAGGGATCAGGTCTTAACCTTAGAGCCGGTAACTCAATCCATGTTTTCCATGTGGGTACCACATACTCCATGTCTTGGGCCATCACCATGGCTTCTCATCATCGGCTTTAAGTGGAAGCTGGAATCAGGATCAGAACCATTTATTCCATTGTGGAATACATTTTCTTAATTGCCACACTAAATATTTATCCCAAACCTGTTTTCAAACTGAGTTTTTAAACATGGATCCAAGGTTGAACATTGCGCCAGTATTTTGACAGCAGTGTTCAGAATGAATGAAACAGTATAAAGTGGTGGGGTTGTGTGCAGTGGATTAAGCCGCCAGTTGGGCTGCCCTCATTTCATATATTTGTGCTTCATTCAAGTCTTGAACACTTCACCCTTTCAATCCAGATTCCTGCCAATGCATCTGAGAGACATTGAATGATGGCTTAAGTACTCACATACCTTCCACACACACTGAGGAAACAGAAGGAGAACCTGCCTGACCCATCTGCAGCATTTGAAAGCATTAGCGAGTGAACCAATGGATGGAAGATCTCTCTATCCCACCTCTGTCCTCCTCTCAAGTAAGTAAAAAAATCTCTTTTTTTTATTCATTTACCCCCCATAACGTCCCTCCCACCCGCAACCCTCCCCTTATCCATTCCCTCTCCCCTTCCATTCACATCAAGATTCATTTTCGATTCTCTTTATATACAGAAGATCAGTTTAGCATACCTTAAGTAAAGATTTCAACAGTTTGCTCCCACACAGAAACATAAAGTGAAAAATACTGTTTGAGTACTAGTTATAGCATTAAATCTCAATGTACAGCACACTAAGGACAAAGATCCTACATGAGGAGTAAGTGCACAGTGACTCCTGTTGTTGACTTATCAAATTGACACTCTTGTTTATGGCATCAGTAATCACCCTAGGCTCTTGTCATGAGCTGCCAAGGCTATGGAAGCCCCCTGAGTTCCCTGACTCTGATCATATTTAGACAAGGCCATGGTCAAAGTGGAAGTTCTCTCCTCCCTTCAGAGAAAGGTACCTCCTTCTTTGATGACCCATTCTTTCCTCTGGGATCTCACTCGCAGAGATCTTTCATTTAGGTTTTTTTTTTCCCCAGAGTGTCTTGGCTTTCCATGCCTGAAATAGTCTCATGGGCATTTCAGCCAGATCCACATCCCTTAAGGGCTGATTCTGAGGCCAGAGTGCTGTTTAGGACATCTGCCATTCTATGGGTCTGCTGTGTATATCACTTCCCATGTTGGATCGTTCTCTCCCTTTTTGATTCTATCAGCTAGTATTTGCAGACACTAGTCTTGTTTCTGTGATCCCTTTGGTTCTTAGTCCTATCATTACGATCAATTGTGAACAGAAATTGATCACTGGGACTAGTGAGAATGGCATTGGTACATGCCACCTTGATGGGATTGAATTGGAATCCCCTGGTATGTTTCTAACTACACCGTTTGAGGTAAGTCAGCTTGAGCATGTCCCAAATTGCACATCTCTTCCCTGTCTTAGTCCCACTCTTATATTTAACAGCGATCACTTTTCAGTTAAGTTTCAGCACTTAAGAAGAATTGTGTATTGATTACAGTATTCAACCAAAAGTATTAAGTAGAACAAACAAAAAAAATACTAAGAAGGATAACATATTAAGCTGCTCATCAACAGTCAGGGTGAGGGCTGATCAAGTCACCATTTCTCATAGTGTTCATTTCACTTTAACAGGTTTCCTTTTTGGTGCTCAGTTAGTTGTCACCTCTCAAGGAGAACAAATGGTATTTGTCCCTTTGGGATTGGCTTATTTCACTCAGCATAATGTTTTCCAAATTCTTACAGGGATCACTTTTCAGTTAAAATGTAAACACCTAAGAATAATTGTGTGTTAATTACAGAGTTCAACCAATGGTACTAGAACAAAAAAAATACTAAAATGGATAAAGTATTACATTGTGCATCAACCGTCAGGGCAAGAGCTGATAAAGTCACTGTTTCTCACAGTGCCCATTTCACTTCAACAAGTTTCCCCTTTGGTGCTCAGTTAGTTGTTGCCAATCAGGAGAACATATGATATTTGTCCCTTTGGGACTGGCTTAATTCACTCAGCATGATGTTTTCCAAATTCCTCCATCTTGTTGCAAATGACTGGGTTTCGTTGTTTTTGACTGCTGTATAGTATTCTATAGAGTACCTGTCCCATCATTTCTTTATCTAGTCTACTGTTGATGGGCATTTGGGTTGGTTCCAGGTCTTAGCTATTGTGTATTGAGCTGCAATAAACATTCATGTGCAGACAGCTTGTTTGTTTGCCAATTTCATTTCCTTTGGGTAAATTCCAAGGAGTGGGATGGCTGGGTCGAACTGTGGGGTTATCTTCAGGTTTCTGAGGAATCTCCAGACTGACTTCCATAGTGGCTTGACCAGTTTGCATTCCCACCAACATTGGGTTAGTGTCCCTTTTCCCC
Organism: Oryctolagus cuniculus; assembly: GCF_964237555.1. Lineage (NCBI taxonomy): Eukaryota > Metazoa > Chordata > Mammalia > Lagomorpha > Leporidae > Oryctolagus > Oryctolagus cuniculus. The sequence goes on along the minus strand of NC_091436.1, from coordinate 141,822,993 downwards.
CACATCTTCTCCAGCATCTATTGTTTTTAGATTTCTGAATGTGAGCCATTCTAACTGGGGTGAGGTGGAACCTCATTGTGGTTTTGATTTGCATTTCCCTGATTGCTAGTGATCTTGAACAATTTTCATGTGTCTGTTGGCCATTTGGATGTCCTCTTTTGAAAAATGTCAATTGAGGTCCTTGGCCCATCTCTTAAGTGGGTTGTTTGTTTTGATCTTGTGGAGTTTCTTGATTTCTTTGTAGTATATAAATCTTAAAAACAGTATAACTGGCCAGCGCCGTGGCTCACCAGGCTAATCCTCCGCCTTGCGGTGCTGGAACAACAGGTTCTTGTCCCTACGGGGGTGCCAAATTCTGTCCTGGTTGCCCCTCTTCCAGGCCAGCTCTCTGCTGTGGCCAGGGAGTGCAATGGAGGATGACCCAAGTCCTTGGGCCCTGCACCCCATGGGAAACCAGGATAAGTACCTGGCTCCTGCCATCGGATCAGCGTGGTGTGCTGGCCGCAGTGTGCCAGCTGCTGTGGACATTGAAGGGTGAACCAATGGCAAGGGAAGACCTTTCTCTCTGTCTCTCTCTCTCTCACTGTTCACTCTGCCTGTTTAAAAAAAAACAGTATAACTGTTCTTCCATCTAGGTACAAGTTTAGTTTTGCAATAGTGAAATTCATAGAATATCAGAAAGTCTAGCTGTAAATCATGCAAGGGATGAGCAGAAAGTTTAATTGGCAATGCAGCCTTGATTTCTTGATTTTTAAATTGTAAGACTATGCGCATTTAAACTGTAATAGGACTGGAAATTATTGACTAACTGTTTTCTGATGCTTTGTAAATGAGGTCGTTTTATTCATTACTTTTTGTACATACCTCATTGTTAGTATATGGAGAAGCCCCTCATTTTAAAAATTGTATGCAATCTTTGATTAACATGTACTAGTTGTATATTATTATATGGTAAATTCCAACATTTGAGAACTTACATTGCATAACCTAATCAATCTTCGAAACCAGGATTTCCATTTACTTTCTTTGTGTAAGGTAGAAGCTACAAGCTCCTCCATTCTAGCTTTTTATATAGTATATCTTATTGTGAACTACTATCACAACACAAAAATGTGGCATATTGCAATTGGTTGCTTCTTTGCAACTCTTTCTGTATCTGCTATTCTACTTGCCTGTATCCCCAGTAATCACTCTTCCCATTCTGATTAAAAACAATTGTAAGTTTATATCAGCTGTTTTTTAGACACCCACATATGAGACAGAACATGTGATTTATTTATTTCAATGTTGCTCTTATTTCACTTAACTGTCTCCAGTTCTATCCATTTTTCTGTGAATAATATTGCATTCTTTTTTAATCACTGAATGAGGTTATGTTGACCCTTAACCCATTGACAGACACACAGGTTGGTCCCATACCGTGGCTACTGTGAATAGTACTATAGTCAACACAGGAAGGGAGGTATCTTTTGATATGCTGATTGAATTTCCTTCTGATACATACACAATTTTTGGAGAGGTTTATACTTTTCATTTTTTGAGGAATGACCATACTAGTCTCCATAATTCTCAGGCTAATTTGCATTCTCATCAGTAACTTGCTAGGTTTTTCTTTTCTTCATATCCCATCAGCATTTGTTTTTTTGGAGTGAGGTGATTTACATTTTCCTATTGATTAATTATATTGCATATTTCTCCATATTTCTTGACCATGAGTATTTCTTGTTTGGAGAGATGCCTGTTCAGGTCCTTTCCCAATTCTTAACATTGTTTTGTATAATTTGAGCAGTTCCATATATATTTCTGGTTTCACTCCTTTATCAAATGCAGAATTTCTAAATATTTTATCCCAGTTTATTGGTTTTTTAAAATACACAAAAATGATCAAATTTCAAGGGACCAATTTCACTCATATACATTGCATTTTTGTGATCTATATAATAGTTACCACAAATCATAGAATACATGCAATATTTATCTTTTAGGGGCTGTTTTATTTCACTGAGCACAATGGTTTCCAGTTCCCCATATTTTGTTGCAAATGACAGTATCTAATTTCTTTATACTGCTGAGTATTATTGCATGGTGTATATATGCCACATTTTCTTTAATCAGTATTTATTTGGTGGACGTCTAGGTTGATTCCATACCTTAGCTTCTGTAAATTGAGCTGCAATAAACATAGGGGTTCAGATAAATCTTTCTAATGCTGATTTTATGCATTTTGGTTAAATTTGTAAGAGTGGATTGGCTTGGTAATATGATAGAAATATGTTCAGAGGTCCCATGATCATTGTAGTAGTTAAAAATCCTACCAAGAATTTTTTATTTTATTTATTTGAAAGACAGAGTTACAGAGAGAGGTAGAGCCAGAGAAAGATAGAGGTCTTCCATTCCACTGATTCACTCCCCTCAGGTGCAGGGGCCTAAGGATTTGGGCCATCTTCTACTGCTCTCCCAGGCCAAAGCAGAGAGCTGGATCAGAAGTGGAGCAGCCGGGACTAGAACCGGCACCCGTATGGGATGCTGGCACTACAGGCTGGGGCTTTAACCCACTGCACCACAGCGTCAGCCCCTCCAACATTTATTTGAGTGTTATAACACCCACATTCTTGTTAACACCTATTGATTTATAATTTGTGAATGATAACCACTCTAAATGGGGTGATGTGAAATCTCATTTCAGTTTTGATTTTTATTTCCCTGATGGATAGTGATCCTGAGCATGTGTCTCTTCAGCACTTGAATGTCATCCTTCAAAAAAAGCCTGCTTTGTTATTTGCACATTGCTTGACAGGATTGTTTCTTTCATTGTTTTTTGAACTCTTTATAGATTCTGGATATTAAACTTTTATCAGTTGCATGGTTGGCAAATATTTTCTCCCATTCTGTTGATTGCCTCTGCACTTTGTTGAATGCTTGCTTTGCAATGCAGAACCTTCTTAGTTTAATGTAATCTTACTTGTCTATCTTGGATTAGATTGCCTGTGATTCTGTGTCCTTTACCAAGAAGTCTTTGTCTATACCAATGTCTTGCAAGTTTTTCCAGTGTCCTCATCTTGTAATTTGTTGGTATCAATTTGTTTGTTTAGATCATTGACTCATTTATAGTTAATTTCTGTAATACATTATAAGGTAGAGGTCTTGTCTGCATGCAGAGGCCATTTTTCCAGAACATTTGTTTAAGAGATTGTCTTTCTCCAGGGATTGATTTTGGCTCTTTCGTCAAAGAACTGTTGGTTGTAGATGCATGTATTAATTTCTGGAATTACTATTGTCTTCCGTTGGCCTACATGTCTATTTTTGTGCCAGTATCAGGATGTTTTGATTCTTACTGATCTGAGTTACTCTTGAATTCTCAAATTGTGATGCCTCTAGCTTTTCTTTCTTTTTTTTTTAAGATTTCTTTAGCTATTCGCAGTCTCTTGTGCATCCATATGAATCTCAGCATCAGCATCATTTTTTTTCCTATATGACAGAAGAATGTCATTGGTATTTTGATTGGGATCATATTGAATCTGTAATTTGCTTTCAGTAGAATGGACACTTTGATTATATTAATTCTTTCAGTCCATGGTTTTATCTTCACTCTGATGATTGTTTGCATTGTTATGCATTATCTTCTTAGTTGGATGTAAGATTACTCTATTTGTGCTTGTATTACATTTTGTTTGGTGATCTCTAAAAACCATTGCTTATGGCCATGCCCTATAGTTTTCCCTATATTGTTGTGAGTTTCTGTTCTTACATTTAGATCCTTGACTAACTATCAGTTGATTTTGTATCAGATACTAGCGGAGGTAATCTAGGTTTTGTCATGTCCAGATGGACATCCAATTTCCTCTGGAAAATTTACTATTTGCATTTACTTTTCAAGTTCATTTTTATTACCTTGTCAAAGACCCATGATCTGTAAATATCATCATTTCTTTCTGGAAGCCTCTATCCTCTTACTCTGGTCTATGCATCAGTTTTTATGCCAGTGATTACGTTGCCTCTGTAGTATATATTGAATTCATGTGTTGTGCCTCCAGACTTGTTCTGTTTCTCAAAATTGCTTTGTTTATTTGGGATTTTTTTAATCCATATGAATATATGAAGTTAAGGTTTGTTTTTCTAGATATGTGAATAATTCCTTTGAAATATGATGGAAATCATATCATATCTCTAAATTGATTTGGGTACTATGGAAATACTTGGAATTACTTCAAGCCATGAACACAAGAGGTTTTTTTTTTACTTCAATTTCTTTTATCATGATTTTATAAATTTTGTTGTAGAGGTATTTCACATCACAAATCAAATTTATTCTAGGCTATTTTATTTTCTTATTATGAATTTAATTTCTCCTATACTTTCTTTTTAAATGGGTTCACACTAGTATAGATATATAAAATTGCTTCTAATTTTTTGTGTTTACTTTATATCCTGCAAGTCTGCCAAAGCCATTTACCAGATCTAATAGCCTCTTGGTGAACTCATTGCACTTCTTCATCAATAGAATTAAGTCATCTGGAAATATAGATAATTTGAATTTCTTATTTCCTATTTCTGTGTCCTTTATTTCCTTCCCCTGTGTATTTGTTTTGCCCAGAGCTTACATTACAATATTGATTTGAAGAGCAGAGGACAACCCAATACTATAGAATGTGTTGTTTGAGTCAGCAACTTTTTTTTCTTGTGGTTATAGATAATGGAATTTAAGTGCAAGGTAATAGCAGGTGCAGTTTCTCCTGAGGCCTCTCTAACTATCACACTGCCACCACTTTGCTGTATCCTTACATGAGATTTCCTCTGTCCAGGTATATTCCTTTTTATAGGATCATAGCTCAGTTTGAATGAGGGCTTCACAATTATAATATCATTTGATGTTAATTACATGCTTAGAGGTCTTTCTCCAAATAGGATCACATGGATGGTTACAAATTTATGAAATAAATTTTAGAGAGAGCTGCTTGGGTCATATACACATACACACACTATCATGAAAATGATGGGTGTATATAGAAAAAATCAATATAACAATACATAGCTTGTGAATTGGCTAATGACAACATGTAAGCAAAGAATCATATGAGGTATATGTTTGTTATTCAATATTTGTAGTTTCTAATATATGAACACTGAAGTATAAGAGGTAAAGCAATATAAAAACTGTACTTTGTAATCCTAAAGAACAGCCAATATTGGAATTTTTTTTGACAGGCATAGTTAGACAGTGAGAGAGAGAGAGGTCTTCCTTCCCTTGGTTCACCCCCCCAAATGGCCACTATGGGCTGCACCATGACTGGCGTAATGTGCCGATCTAAAACCAGGAGCCAGGTACTTCCTCCTGGTCTCCCATATGTTTGCAGGGCCCAAGCACTTGGACCATCCTTCACTGCCTTCCCGAGCCACAGCAGAGAGCTAGACTGGAAGAGGAGCAACTGGGACAGATCCTGCACCCCAATTGGGACTAGAACCTAGGGTGCCGTCGCTGCAGGTGGAGGATTAGCCTAGTGAGCCATGGCACCAGCCAATATAGGAATATTTATAAAATACATTGAATATTATAAAGTAGTGTACCTCAAAACTAGTACTTAGGAAAGATAAACTCCAAAAGTATTTATCCAACAATAATGAAACAAAATTTTTAATTAATGTTTCTTATTTTCTCAAAATTATCCTCTAGTAATCCACACAGTGAAAAACTGTTCATTTTCTGCTCTTTAATAAGCATATATAATATTGAAAATATCTTCAAACTTATCATCAAGTGTATTTTCTCAACACATGCAATATTTCCATTTCAGTGAACATGGGAGTGAGCATTACTGGATTTAAAATAAATGTATATTATAACATATTCTTAGTATCTTCAAGGCCTCAAAATCACATAAATAATAAGTTGGGCCATTTATAGGAGATATGTGATCAAGTTTAATTCTTTTTAACAAATAGGTCATTACCATGTGACAATTAGAAATATAATTATGGGCTGGCACTGTGGCTCACTGGCTAATCCTACACCTGCTGCACTGGCATCCCATATGGCTGTTGGGTTCTAGTCCCGATTGCTCCTGTTTCAGTCCAGCTCTGTGCTGTGGCCTGGGAAGGCAGTGGAGGATAGCCCAAGTGCTTGGGCACCTGCACCTATGTGGGAGACCATGAAAGGGCACCTGGCTCCTGGCTTCGGATCAATGTAGCTCTGGCCATAGTGGTCATTTGGGGGGTGAACCAGCAGAAGGAGAACCTTTCTCTCTCTCTCTCTCTCACTAACTCTAGAAAAAAAATGGCATCACAGTTTGAGAAGCTCAATGGGCCTTTACTGAAATAGAATTTATAAAATTATTTTTAAATACTTACTACTTTAAAAGCCAGAGTGACAATGAGAGAGCAGGAAAGACACAAAGCTCTCCGTTCACCAATTTACACCCATAATGACTCCAGTGGCCTAGGCTTGGGCAGGCCAATGTCAGGAGCCCAGAACTTCATGTGTATGAGAGAACCAAATGTTTTTGCCAATGTCTTTCAGGGTTTCCCCATGTTCTCTAGTAAGTTGTTCATGTCTGTTTTACATTGTGATATAGCAGCTTTAGCAGGTTTTTTATTAAGGTGGGGAAATAAATATGTGATAGGGTAAAATTGCCATGATTATAAGACATTAGATTTATCAAAACTTATAGCAAATTTGTTTCCAGTCTTTGTGATGCTATCACATTGATGTATGTGTTATGTGAATCAGATTGGAACATAGAGTCTTGTAAATCATTGTGTGATCTGAAGTCTGAAATTGTCTTTATTGGTCCTATATATGATACAGTGTATTGGGTTTAGTACCGACCTTGAAATAAGCACAGTATTTTTTTTAAAGATTTACTTTTCATTTATTTGAAAGACAGAGTTACTGAGAGAGGTAGAGACAGAGAGGTCTTCCATCTGCTGGTTCACTCCCCAGATGGCCACAACAGCCAGAACTGCACTGATCCAAAGCCAGGGGCCAGGAGCTTCTTCCTGGTCTCCCATGCAGATGCAGGGGCGCAAGGACTTGGATCATCTTCTACTGCTATTGCAGGCCATAGCAGAGAGCTGGATTGGAAGAGGAGCATCCAGAACTAGAACCGTTGCCCATATAGGATGCCGGCACTTCGGGCCAGGGTTTAACCCACTGTGCCACAGTACCAGCCCCATAAACACAGAATCACAGTGGAAAGTATTGAATAGTGCTGAAAAAATTACTAAATATTTTTGTGTGTGTGAATGGTTACAATAGTGTGGGTCCTAATAACATTTTGGAGGCTGAATGGCTGAATGGGATTCATGGGCAGGGCCAGGAACATGTAGAGAACAGAATCTGCTAGTCTCTCTCTGTGTGTGTGTGTCTCTGTGTGTGTGTGTTTAGGGTTTATTGGTTTATTTTCAAGTCAGAGTTACAAAGATAAAGAAGGTGAGAGAGAATGAATATGAGAATCTTCCATCAGCTGGTTCACTCCCCAAATACTCACAATGGCCAGGATTGAGTAAGCCAGGAGACAGGAGGTTCATCTAGGTTTCCCACTCAAGGCCTTAGGCCATATTCCCTTGCAATCCCTGGCAATTAGCAGAAATTTGGATTGGAAATGGAGTTGCCAGGTTGCAGGGGCTCAAACCATAATCCATATGAGATTACAGCATTGCAGCTGTTGGCTTAACCTATTAAGCCACAAAGCCAGCTCCCATGGCATGTCCTTAAACAGCTCTGCACAGATTTCTCCCAGCCTGTACATAGATTCATGTTGCCTTGCAGACTTTCCAAAGTTACATCATACAGAAAATCATTGCATTCTTCATTTGCACTTTATAGTGCTCAAAGTAGTTTCAATTAAATTATTCATCAATAATATAAAGTTACTCAATGATAAGATTATTTTCTAGTTTTCCCATTCATAAATAGTTTTCCAAATAAAAATAAATTCTGTATTTGACTGATAGAAAAACACAGAGAATTCGAGGTAGGCTAAGAAAGAAAAAAGCAGGGGCAGCATTGCAGCATAATTGATTAACCCACCACCTACAATGCTGACATTCCATATTTAGGCTGGTACAAGTTCTGTTTCCTTCACTTCAAATTCAAATCCCTGTTAATGCACCTTGGGAAGCAGAGGAAGGTGTCCCAAGTGTTTGGGTCACTGACACCCACTTAGTATACCATGATGATGCTCCTTGCTCCTGACTTCAGTGTGACCCAGCCCTGATAATTGAGGCTATTTGGGGAGTTAAACATTGTATAATAGATATCTCTTCCTTCCTTCCTTCCTTCCTTCCTTCCTTCCTTCCTTCCTTCTCTCTCTCTCTCTTCCTCTCTTTCTCTATTTCTCTCCCCCCACTCTCTCTCAAGAAATAAATCTTTCAAAAGGAAACACAAAAGAAAAAATTACTTATAAACTGATTCATTCCTCCCAAATACCTAGTAGCCCAGGCAGACACAAGGCTGAAGCCAAGAGACAGGCCTATCTATAGTCCTATATTCCAAAATAGGTGGAAAAGCCCAATTATTTGAATCATCATGATTGCCTCACACCTATATCACCAAAAACCTGGAATCAGGAATGAAAGCTAGGAGTCAAATTAGGTACTTTGAAGCAAAAATACAGGATTTTAACTGGTTTTAAACTTAAATACCTGCCTTCTATTTTTTCCCAACTGTTGTACCTGTTCTTCTGAATATTTCTATCATGAGTTCTGTGATGATTTCTTGTCATTCTTCTTCTATTATTCTATTTTCTTCTTAACATAACCCATCCAAATATTCCATACATTCTCCCATTTATTCCATCATTTAGTTCTTCTTTATAGATCTGACCCTATCGGTTATGATACCCATACTTCCCTCCAAGATAACCTCTTCCACAGTTTTCTGAACATAGTTGCTATTCTGTGTTGAATACTTCTTTATAGCTATCCAATTTGTATTTCAGACTAAACACGTCTAAAATGAAAACCATATTATTAATTTCTGAATTTACATGAATAAGCTATGAGCTAGATTTGGCCAAATCATCAAAATGGGATTTTTTCTAGTTTCCTTCCACTTTTTCATGTCTAAATTCATCTGGTTTCAAATCCTGATACTTTGTTTTTTTTTCTTTTAAATATTTATTGTAATATCTAAAACCTGTAAATGAGTAAGAAAACATATGTATCATTGTATTCATGGAATTGTCTATGAACTACATTAAAACTGTTCTCTTGATATTTGTTAGATAGAATGTAATTAATATAATTTTCATTTTAAAAATGGGAAATGTCAATTTTGACAAATCTCTGAAAATATATATTAGCTCAGTGCTGAGCTTTTATTTCTTCCTGAGGTTGAGTGACAGGTGTAGGAGTCAGTGGAGGAAAGCAGTCAGTATGTAGGAGGTCCATGTGAACCAAAGTCAAAAGAAAGATTCATAAATAAAGGATACATAGAACTTGATTCTGATAATTTTTATTTGTGTTGAACACTGTCCTGATGACTAAGATGCCTCTTCAGTGGTAGTCTGTGTCACGAAAGCTTAAGTTGCCAGTTGGGATGCCCACATACCATATCAGGGTTCTTGATTTGATCCCCACTATTCTTCTTTTCCTCCACTTCATGCTCTTGTGCATCCTGGGAGGCAGCAGATGATGGATAAATATTTGAATCTCTACCTCCCAAATGGGTGACTGAATCAAGTTGAAGTATATTTCCTCATTTTGTAGGAAGTGACTTTTGGATAATGAATTGGAAGGTGGAAGATTGTTTCTCTGCCTTTTAGTCAAAATGAAAACAAATAAATAATAATTTTGAAAATTATGCTTCTGACATCACCTAAATTCCAAATAGATTGTGTGTGTTTAAGTTCTGAATCTGCTTCCAATTTCAGCTTTCCGTTAATGCAGACTCTAGGAGACAGTAGGTGATAACTCAGTATTTGAATCTTTGCCAAGAACTCAAGAGATCCAGATTGAATTTTAGGCACCTAGAATAAACCTGGCCCAACCTTGCTGTATGTATGCATTTGGAGAATAAACAAGCTGATGGAATTTCTATGTTTCTGCATGCATCTATCATAGCAAAAGATTATGGATGAGCACTCTGGTTTGTAGTTTGTTAAAATCAAATATTTTATATGACATAATGTAAAACCTACCATTTGACATTTTAAAATGTACATTTTTGTGGTCATTAAGTGTATAGGCATTCTTTTGCTTGAATCAACACCATCCATTTGAATATGTTTTTTATTTTCCCCAGGTAAAACTTTGTGTTCCTCAAGCACTAAATCTCTGTCCCCCTCCAGTCACTTCACTGTTTTATAGCTCTATGAATCTGTCTCATCTGTTAACCTCATATAAGGCAAATCACAAAATATTTGTCAGTATGTAATGACATATTTTATGTAGCAGTATTCCTTCATAGTTAGTCCATACTTCAAGATTTTTTTAGTAAAGTTCTCTAATAATTCATAGTGTGTTGATATGTTTTGCGTATCATTTGTTGGGAACAATTCCCTATTTGAGGTATTAAGAAGGTGGAAATTTAATCTTACAATGGTGTTCAGAGTTAGAGGCTTTGAAAGGTGAGTAAGATTAGATAGTGTCATCAGGTTGGGTCCCTCAGGATCTATTAGATTCTGACACCTTTAAAAGAAGTTAGAGATTATTGGATCAATCCTACTCTCCCTGTTTCCTTCTTTGTGATGCCCAACACTGTCTCTGAACTTTCTGAGAAGATGGACAGCTTCTTTGGGCCTTCAGTGTGTGTTAGCTATATATATACAAGAGTAATTCATGATAATTTCTCTTTCTCTAATATTGTGTGCACTTTTTCATAATGGACATGGCAATGGATATGAAATGGTATTACACTGTGTCATTTGCATTCACCAAATGATAAGTAATGTTGAGAATTTTGTGTGGTATTAGCCATTTGGATATATTCTTCGTAGAAATGTCTATTTCTTTCATTTTGGAATCAGTATTTACTACTTTTTATTTGTAGGATTTTCTTATGTATCATATATTGCCAATAGTAATCTTCTGGGCAATATGATTTCCAAACATTTTACTATCAAATTGGTGTCCTTTTCACTCTTTTATGAGTCTTTCATATACAAAAATTTTCAATTTTATAGTTCCTCTTAACATTTGTTGCCCATGTTATTTTAAATTCATAAGCATATCCTTCTATCATAAAATATGAACTTATTTATTTAGAAACCAATGCATATTAAATTTAGTGTGTATGGTGACTGAACTATCCTTTGACTCTGTGACTTCTTCATTGTTCCTAACAATGCTAAGTTCTCTGGGATAAGTTTCTAGGGCCAGTTCATATCAAAAGTGCCTTAGATCCCATATCAAAGGTGGGATTGGAGAGAGGGTTGGATGACTATACTTCTATCTAAAATACCATGTGGTACAATTTGTTGAATTTATTTTATAATTTCTCTTGTTATTTTCTTCTCTCACAGATTATTTAGGAATACAATTATCTCATTTTTAAATATTGAAGACTATTTTTGTTTCTTATAAAATGATTTCTAAATTAATTTCATGTGGTCAAAGAGATTACTTTACAGCTTTAATCTCTTTTAAAATATTGTGGCTTTCATGTTATCTCTTGAAACATGATCTTTAAATTTTTGCCCAATTGAATTTTCCTAATGGTGAAATCTGCTTCTTCCAGAATTCAAAATCTTAATGTAGAACGATGGTAATGTAGGAATTCTATCCATTGTCAATGACTAGTGGCAAATCTCTAGCTCCTCAAATGAAATTTGACAATGAATTATCAAGAAATTTTAATGCCAGGTCTAGGCAGAGACCAAAAACTGACACAGCTTAAAATTACAGAAGACTGACATTCCTCACTTGAATGCTCTTAAAAACTCAGGGTAAAGATGGCAGAATAGAGAGGATGCACACTGATAATCCAGGAAAAGATAGGTTAATAAAAGTGCAATTATGGTAATCTCAGGGAAAGGCTTGGGGAAAAAATGCAGAGGAAACTCTTCTGGATCTAGTGGATGTGACATGGACAACCTGCGGGGAGAGCAAGGATGCACATGGCTCTGAAGACAAACAGTGAAGTCTATGCATCTGTGCTGGAAGGGGAGGTGAGCTCTGTAACCTGAGATATCAGCAGGGAAACTGGCTTGAAGCCCCTCTGGGGAAAGTTCACCAGACTAACTACAGGAGAGAGGGAAAAAAAAAAGGACCAGTATGGTCTCTTTCTGCCCACCTCACAAAGGTGAGCAGGAGACAAAAAGCAGGAGCCATTTTGGACATATGTAAATGTGTTCGACCCCAGGGCTTTGTGCAACCTCAGAGCTGTGCCCTCCCCCAGTCAAACAGAAAAAATTGACTCTGGGTGGGTGAAATAACTGGAGGTTAGGACTTAGTGAAAGGGTGGAGCCAATAAATAGAGGCAGTGAAAAAAGAGACGGTGGGCAAGAGAACTCACAGAGTTCACATGAGTACTCTCCAAATACGCTACAATTTGGTAACTTTGGCAACCCGCTGGGAGACTGCAGGAGAATTTGAGCCCATATGGAGGGCAGCACAGATTCTTTGTGTGGTCCTGGTGAAAAAGCAGATGAATGATATACCCACAGAAGGCAGAGATCAGAAGCTGAGTGCCATCAATTCCGCCCAGCTGGGTGGTATTACTTCCCTCCTGAATCAAAAAAATAAAATAAATAAATAAATAAATAAATAGAGAAAGAGAAAGAGAGAGAGAGAGAGATGCCATGCCTAACCTGGGTGTGTCACCTTTGGCACACCCTTAACCCTGAAGAACCGAGCAAAGCTCTCTGGCCACACCCATCGCAAGCCTCAAGCCTCTAAGGCTCCTCCAGAAGCAGAAAGTCCACTTAACACAGTCATAGTATAACCAGAAATAAACACAACAGCGAGGGAAAAGGAATTCAAAGAATATCTCCACAATGCCAAGCAACAAACACAGAAACCAAGGGAACAAGATCAAGGAAGACATTATGATGCCCCCAAATGAACAAGACACCCTAAGCCAAGATTATGAAGACGATGAGATAGAAAAAATGCAAGATATGGATTTAAAAAAATTATGATAAGAACATTTAGAAGTTTTCAAAAACAAATTCTTGAACTACAGAAATCCTTACTGGACAGGATAGAAAATCTCTTTTGTGAAAATGAAATCTTAAGGAGGAATCAAAATGAAATGCAGAAGCTAGTAGAACAGGAAAGTGTGATAGTGAAGAGAAATCAAAATGAAATGAAGAACTCAATAGATCAAATGGCAATCACATTAGAGAGTCTTAAAAACAGAGTCAATGAGACAGAAGAGAGAATATCGGACTTAGAAGACAGAGCACAGGAACGTATACAGTCAAACCAAAGAAAAGAAGAGGAAATTAGAAATCTAAAAAATATTGTTGGGAATCTACAGGATACTATTAAAAAACCCCACATTAGAGTTATAGGAGTTCTGAAGGCATGAAGAGAGAGAAGGGATTAGAAGGCCTTTTTAGTGAGATACTAGCAGAGAACTTTCCAGGTTTGGAGAAGGACAGAGACATCCTAGTACAGGAAGCTCATAGAATCCCTAGTAACCATGACCAAAAGAGATCCTCACCACAACATGTTGTAATTAAACTCACCACAATGAAACATAAAGAAAAGATCCTAAAATGTACAAGAGAGACACACCAGAATACTCTCAGAGGATCTCCAATTAGACTCACAGCAAACATCTCAGCAGAAAACCTACAGGCTAGGAGGGAATGGCGAGACATAGCCCAGGTACTAAGAGAGAACAACTGCCAGCCCAGAATATTATATCCTGCAAAGCTCTCATTTGTGAATGAAGGTGAAATAAAGACCTTTCATAAAAAAACAGAAATTTAAGAATTTGTTGCCACTCATCCAGCCCTGCAAAAGTTGTTTAAAGATGTGTTACACACAGTAACACAGAAACACAGTCTTCAATATGAAAAAAGGTAAAGGAAGGAATCCTCACAGCAAAAGATCACAGGAAGTCCAAAGCATATATTAGAAAATATCTTATGTAAAATGGCAGGGCAAAGTTACCACTTATCATTAGTCACATTGAACGTTAATGGCCTGAACTGTCCAATTAAAAGACACCGATTGGCAGAACGGGTTAAGGAACAAAACCTTTCTATTTGCTGCTTACAAGAAACACATCTTTCCAACAAAGATGCATGCAGAATGAAAGTGAAAGGCTGGAAAAAGATATACCATGCCAACAGAAATGAAAAAAGAGCGGGCGTAGTCATCTTAATATCAAACAAAATAAACTTTAATGCAAAAATTGGTAAGAGTGACAAAGAGGGGCACTATGTAATGATTAAGGGATCAATTCAACAGAAAGGCATAATGATTATCAATGTATATGCACCTGATTAGAGGGAACCACCGGTTTAATTAAAAGATACGTTAAGTGGCTTAAAGGGAGACTTAGATTCAAATACAATAGTACTAGGGGACTTCAATACTCAACTCTCAAAAAAGACAGATCAACTGGACAGAAGATCAACAAAGAAACAGTAGATTTAAATGACACTATTGCCGAAATGGATCTAAGAGAGATCTACAGAACTTTCAATCCTACATTTAATGAATTTACATTCTTCTCAGCAGTACATGGAACCTTCTCTAGGATTGACCACATACTAGGCCATAAAGCAAGTCTCAACAAATTCAAAAGAATTAGAATCTTACCATTCAGCTTCTCAGACCATAGTGGAATGAAATTGGAAATTAGCAACTCAGGAATCTCTAGAACATATGCAAACACATGGAGATTGAACAACATGCTCCTGAATGAACACTGGGTCATAGAAGTAATCAAAAGAGAAATCAAAAACTTTCTGAAAGTAAATGTGGACAACAGCGTAACATATCAATACTTATGGGATACAGCAAAAGCAGTGTTAAGAGGAAAATTTATAGCAATAGGTGCCTACATCACTAAATTGTAAAGGCACCAAATAAATGAGCTTTCAATGCATCTCAAGGATATAGAAAATCTGCAGCAAACCAGACCCAACTCTAGCAGGAGAAGAGGATTGCAGTTGGGAGGGAAGTTATGGGGGGAAGCCATTGTAATCCATAAGCTGTTCCTTGGAAATTTATATTCATTAAATAAAAGTTAAAAAAATCACAGAAGAAATTAACACGATTGAATCCAAAAATAAATTACAAAAAATCAGCCAAACAAGGAGGTGGGTTTTTTTTTTTTTTGATAAAATAACAAAATTGACACTCCATTGGTGCAGCTACGAGAAAAAGCAAGGGAAAGACTCAAATCAATAAAATCAGAGATGAAAAGGTGAATGTAATAACAGACACTCAGAAATAAAAAAAAAAACATCAGAAATTACTACAAAGAGTATTATGCCAGCAAACAGGGAAATCTAATAGAAATGGATAGATTCCTGGAAGCATACAACCTACATAAGTTGAACCAGGAAGACATAGAAAACCTAAACAGACCCATAACTGAGTCAGAAATTAAAACAGTAATAAAGTCCCTACCAACAAAGAAAAGCCCAAGAGCAGATGCATTCACTGCTGAATTCTGAATACTATCAGACATTTACAAAGAACTAACTCCAATTCTTCTCAAACTATTCAGAGCAATCGAAAAAGAGGGAATCCTCCAAAAATTCTTTCTATGAAGCCACCATCACCTTAATTCCTAAGCCAGAAAAAGATGCAGCATTGAAAGAAAATTACAGACCAATATCCCTGATGAACATAGATGCAAAAATCCTCAATAAAATACTGGCCAATAGAATACAAGAACACATCAGAAAGACCCAGACCAAGTGGGATTTATCCCTGGTGTTCAGGGATGGTTCAATATACGTAAATCAATCAATGTGATAGACGACATTAATAGACTGCAGAAGAAAAACCATATGATTATCTCGATAGATGCCGAGAAAGCATTTGATAAAACACAACACCCTTTCATGATGAAAACTCTAAGTAAACTGGGTATAGAAGGAACATTCCTCAATACAATCAAAGCAATTTATGAAAAAACCCCCATCCTATTGAATGGGGAAAAGTTGGAAGCATTCCCACTGAGATCTGGTACCAAACAGGGATGCCCACTCTCACCACTGCTATTCAATATAGTTCTCTAAGTTTTAGCCAGAGCTATTAGTCAAGAAAAAGAAATTAAAGGGATATAAACTTGGAAGGACGAACTCAAACTATCCCTCTTTGGAGACGATATGATTCTTTACTTAGGGGATCCAAAGGACTCTACTAAGAGACTATTGGAACTCATAGAAGAGTTTGGCAAAGTAGCAGGATATAAAATCAATGCACAAAAATCAACAGCCTTTGTATACACAGGCAATGCCACAGCTGAGAAAGAACTTCTAAGAATAATCCTATTCACAATAGCCACAAAAACAATCAAATACCTTGGAATAAACTTAACCAAGGAGTTAAATATCTCCACGATGAGAATTACAAAAATTAAAGAAGGAAATAGAAGAGTATACCTAAAAATGGAAAAATCTGCCATGCTCATGGATTGGAAGAATCAATATCATCAAAATGTCCATTCTCCCAAATGCAATTTATAGATAGATTCAATGCAATACCAATCAAAATACCAAAGACCTTCTTCTCAGATCCAAAAAAAAAAAATGATGCTGAAATTCATATGGAGACACGGGAGACCTCGAATAGCTAAAGCAATCTTGTACAACAAAAACAAAGCTGGAGGCATCACATCAGGGCATACTACAGGGTAGTTGTAATCAAAACAACATGGTACTGATAGATAAACAGATGGATAGACCAAGGGAACAGAATAGAAACACCAGAAATCAATCCAAACATCTACAGCCAACTTATATTTGATAAAGGATCCAAAACCAATCCCTGGATTAAGGACAGTCTATTTAATCAATGGTGTTGGGAAAACTGGATTTCCACATTCAGAAGCATGAAGCAAGACCCCTACCTTTCACCTTACACAAAAATCCACTCAACATGGATTAAAGACCTAAATCTACAACCCGATACCATCAAATTACTTGAGAACATTGGAGAAACACTGCAAGATATAGGTACAGGCAAAGACTTCTTGGAAAAGAACCCAGAAGCACAGGCAGTCAAAGCCAAAATTAACAATAGGGATTGCATCAAATTGAGAAGTTTCTGTAATGCAAAAGAAACAGGAAAGTGAAGAGGCAACCGAAAGAATGGGAAAAAATATTTGCAAACTATGCAACAGATAAAGGGTTAATAACCAGAATCTACAAAGAGATCACAAAACTCCACAACATCAAAACAAACAACCCACTTAAGAGATGGACCAAGGACCTCGATAGACATTTTTCAAAAGAAGAAATCCAAATGGCCAACAGACACATGAAAAAATGTTCAGGATCACTATCAATCAGGGAAATGCAAATCAAAGCCAAAATGAGGTTTCACCTCACCCCAGTTAGAATGGCTAACATATAGAAATCTACCAAAAACAGGTGCTGTGGAGGATGTGGGGAAAAAGGGACACTAACCCAATGTTGGTGGGAATGCAAACTGGTAAAGCCACTATGGAAGTTAGTCTGGAGATTCTCCAGAAATCTGAAGATAACCCTACCATTCAACCCAGCCATCCCACTCCTTGGAATTTACCCAAAGGAAATGAAATTGGCAAATAAAAGAGCTGTCTGCACCTTAATGTTTATTGCAACTCAATTCACAATAGCTAAGACCTAGAACCAACCCAAATGCCCATCAACAGTAGACTGGATAAAGAAATTATGGGACATGTACTCTATTGAATACTATACAGCAATAAAAAAGCAATGAAATCCGATCATTTGCAACAAAATGGAGGAACCTGCAAAACATCATGCTGAGTGAAATAAGCCAGTCCTAGAGTGACAAATATCTTATATTCTCCCTGATTGGTGACAACTAACTGAGCATCAAAAAGGTGCCAGAAACCAGCTCCAGCCAGTCCAGGGCCCCAAGGTGTGAGAGGTGTCGGCACTCGAAGAAATGAGAGACACTCACAGCAAGGCTGATGGCATGGCTCTGACTTTTGAGCACCAGACTTTATTTTTATATCATAAACCACATAATTATTTTTTCTTCTTACAATGAAAAGCCTGTTGTCCATTTTTTCTAATCACATTTTTTTTTACTTTCAAGGACATAATTAGAGCACGGGTAGCAATCACAGACAGGTGCAAGATAACAGGCTGCCCACACAAGCCAAGGCCTTGAGTGCTGCTGAAGTATGCATAAATTGGCTACACAAGCTAGAATAGTACCTTCCTAATCTAATCTTTACTAAAAGCCCCAAGTTCAAAGTAGACCCTTTTTAAAACATACCCCCTCTTTGCAGTTCTTTCTGTAATTTTTAATTTCTTTATTGTACTTATTTAAAATTCACTTAGCTCTATTCTACAGTTTTGACATCCTAACCATTGTCGTATTTGTAGCATATAGTGAATTAAAGCTTTATTAACATCTATCTTTATTCTAGTGGGAAGTATATACCAAAGAGCCTGTTGCCTTTTAATTCTTTTCCACAAATAGCTCATCCTTGCATAGAGCATTAACCCTTTCTCCTACACTAACATTCTGCTTGATTAAAATTCTACAAAGCAATGGACATTTTGGAGGTTATGAGACTAAGTGCTCTTCTCTAAAATTAGGAATACAGCAATCATTAGCAGGACCACCAGGAAGCCTCAGCTTGCTTATGCAGATTGTAGTTCCCATCAAACCTAAAACCACCAAGAGGACTGCAGCTGTCCTTCTCATGCCTTCCTGAGACAGACCTTCTGCCCTGATTGGTGACAACTAACTGAGCATCAAAAAGGAAACCTGGTGAATTAAATGGACTCTAGGAGAAACAATGACTTGATCAGCCCTTATCATCACTGTTGATGTACAATTTAACATTATATCCTTTTTAGTATTTTTGTTTGTTCTGCTTAATACCATTGGTTGAGCTATATAATTAACACACAATTATTTTTAGGTGATGTTTGTTAAAGAAAAGTGATCTTTGTTAAATATAAGAGTGGGAATAAGAGAGGGAGGGGATGTACAATTTGGGACATTCTCAAGCTGACTTTACCCAAGTGGTGGAGTTAGAAATGTGCCAGGGGACTCCAATATAATCCCATCAATGTGGCATGTATCAATGCAACCTCACTAGTCCAAGTGATCAGTTTCAGGTCACAATAGACCATAATGATAGGTGTAAGAGTCAAAGGGATCACATAAACAAGAGTAGTGTCTGCTAATACTAACTGATAGAATTAAAAAGGGAGAGAATGATCCAACATGGGAAGCGGGATACACAGCAGACACATAGAATGGCAGTTGTCCTAAACAGCATTCTGGCCTTGGAATCAGCCCTTGAGGCATTCGGATCTGGCTGAAGAGCCCATGAGAGTATTTTAGGCATGGAAAGCCAAGACACTCTGGCAAAAAAAAAGACCTAAATGAAGATCTATGTGAGTGAGATCCCAGTGGAAAAAACGGGCCATCAAAGAAGGAGGTACCTTTCCCTGAAGGAAGGAGAGAACTTCCATTTTGACTATGGCCTTGTCGAAATAAGATCAAAGTTGGAAAACTCAGGAGGCTTCCATGGCCTTGGCAACTCATGACTACAGCTTGGGGAGATTGCTGATGCCTTAAACAAGAGTGTCAAATTGTTAAGTCAACAACAGGAGTCACTGTGCACTTACTCCCCATGTAGGATCTCTGTCCTTAATGTGTAGTTCAATGTGAATTAATGATATGACTAATGCTCAAACAATATTTGACACTTTGTGTTCAGTGTGGGGGCAAACTGATGAAATCTTTACTTAATATATACCTAATTGATCTTCTGTATATAAAGATAATTGAAAATGAATCTTCATGTGAATGGAATGGGAGAGGGAGTGGGAGATGGGATGGTTGTGGGTGGGAGGGAAGTCATGGGGTGGAAAAAAACATTGTAATCCATAAACTGTACTTTGGAAATTTATATCTACTAAATAAAAGTTAAAAAAAAAAAACTCAGGATAGAGAATCTCATAAAGGGGCACTGATATAGGCAGAGAACCAGAAAATATTCAGACGTAAGTTCTGCCAGCAACACTTGTGCCTGCAGTTCTACACTACCCTAAGCCCATAACTGCCATTCAGTTACCAGAGTTATCCTGACCAGAATTATCCAAGATGGCTGAAATCCCTACTTCTGGCTGGTGCCGTGGCTCACTGGGCTAATCCTCCGCCTGTGGTGCTGGCACCCCGGGGTTCTAGTCCCAGTCAGGGTGCCAGATTCTGTCCCAGTTGCTCCTCTTCCAGTCCAGCTCTCTGCTGTGGCCCAGGAGTGCAGTGGAAGATGGCAAGTGCTTGGGCCCTTCACCTGCTTGGGAGACCATGAGGAAGCTGTGTATTGGTGCAGCATGCCAGCAGCAATGCGTAGGCTGTGGCAGCCACTTGAAGGGTGATCCAATGGAAAAAGGAAGACCTTTCTCTCTGTCTCTGTCTCTCTCTTTGTCTAACTCTGCCTGTCAAAATAAAAATAATAAGAAACTCCTACTTTATACTGGTCACCTGTTCCTTACTTGGCTTTCTGGTTTCTATTTGGGCATAGCAAGCATTATCTTAACCACAGGTGAAATGTTCACACTTAATTGTGATCAGAGAAAATACTTTAAATTATTTCAGTCAATAAAATGTATGCTATTTGTGACCTAGCATATAGTTTTCTGTGGAAAATGCTCTGTGCACATTTGAATAGAATGCTTATTTTCTTGAGTGGTGTGAGATTAGTCAATTAATTGCGTTATTTTATAATGTTCAAGTCTTCATTATCCTATTCAGTCTTTTGCATAGTTTTTTTTTAAGATTTATTTATTTATTTGAAAGTAAGAGTTACACAGAGAGGAGAGGCAGAGAGAGAGAGAGGTCTTCCATCTGATGGATGGTTCACTCCCCAATTGGCTGCAATGGCTGGAGTTTCTGAAGCCAGGAGCCAGGAGCTTCTTCCAGGTCTCCCACATGGGATAAAGGGCCCAAGGACCTGGGCCATCTTCCACTGCCTTCCCATGCCATAGCAGAGAGCTGAATAGGAAGAGGAGCTGCGGGGACTAGAACTGGGACCCATATGAGATGCCCGCACTTCAGGCCAGGCTGTTAACCCTCTGCACCACAGTGTCAGCCCCCATAGTTTTTCTGTCCATTATTGAAAGTAGGATACTGGCATCTCCAAATACTGTTTTTGAAGGATATTTGTCTTCTTTTTCATAAAAAGCTGGGCATTTTGTTAACGAACTATATATTTATAATTTTAGCTAAACTTTTTCTTTTTTTACTATGAAGTGCCCCTATACATCTGTAGTAACATCTTTAATTTTAAAGTCATTGGTCTATTGTTGAGGTGGACAACCAGTATAGCCATCTCTTATATTTTTGTATGTCTTTGCTTTACCTTTGAACTTTTCAACTCTTTGTACCTGTTTTTCAGATTTTTTTCCTCCTGTACACACTATATAATTTTATCTTATTTGTTATCTGAAACCCACACGAAACCATCAGACTTTCTGTAAGATTTCTGTCTTTTTTTAAGTGCATAGTAAGAAATAAATATGTTGGGAACAGATTTTTAAACCCATGATTTCATTTCTCAAATGCCCACAAAATAAGACAAGCCACATTAAAGTAAGGACCCAGCAATCCCTACTGAGTCTCCCCATGGTTAACCATGCAAACACTTTGGCCATCAAGTATTGCCTACCAGGCACATTAGCAGGAAGATTAACCAAACCAGAGAGTCCTATATGGGATTCAGACATCGCAAGCAGTGACTTAACACACTGTGACAAATTTGTCACCCAAATCTTTGCTTTTTTTATAAAAAATCTGATAGCAGTTTCACATAGAGAGAGGGTGTGGTTTTGTTCGATAAAGAAGCTTAGTTTTAAGTTTGGTAAACATATTTAATGGAATTGGAAACTTCAATAGAAAAAAAGTAAAAAAAAACACTTGGAATTCTACTTCTTGAAAAATGATTTTCCCTGAACATTAATCAAATGTAGCCTAACCAAATATCATCTTAACACAGGGTCCAATAAGCTGGAGATGTGTGCTCATCCCACACAACAAGTTTATACAAAGGTCTATAATACGAACTTTACAATGAAAAAAGACCATTTGCATTGTTTCCTCTTGGTAGAGTTGAAAAAAAACCTACATGCAAAACCAATTACAACACAATTAAAAGGTGTAATAACTAGCTTAGACTATGGTGCTGGTATGAATAACATATATTGTTCTATAACCCTTATAAATAAAATCTTCCAGGTAGTGTTTTTGTTATCAGCAAGAGAGTTAGTTAACAGGTGATAGAATGAGTACTTAGGCAAGATAGATTGCACAGAGCATTTGGCTACTATGAAAACAAATGCCGTCTATTCAGAAGAGAACCAATCAGACTACATTACACAAAGCTTAATGAAAAGATTCACCATAACTTGTGAATGTAAAGTATTTAATTTAAAAATGTTGACACATTATATGATAGTGATTACAAAAGCACAGAATATACTCTGTATTTACTTATTTACTTAACAAAACTATAAATTTACAATGCTTAAGACCAGTATCTTCCACATTGAAAAAACAGACATTCTGTCATAGTGATGTATCATCAGATTTAACAGCCCCAATTGTTAAACACTTGATCAAAGTCATAACAAGTATCATTAGAAAAGGATACTGTACAGATTCATTTATCAATTCCAGCAAGTTAATAGCCACTCACAATGTCATTAACATACAGAAATATTCATCATGTGGAGCAGAAA
Source organism: Oryctolagus cuniculus (assembly GCF_964237555.1). Classification (NCBI taxonomy): domain Eukaryota; kingdom Metazoa; phylum Chordata; class Mammalia; order Lagomorpha; family Leporidae; genus Oryctolagus; species Oryctolagus cuniculus. The sequence continues at coordinate 141,800,152 of NC_091436.1, read as the reverse complement.
ATATAGATCCCTTATGCTTAGTAATAACTTGTCACTCGTGAGCAACAGCACTCAATCACTGAGGTCTCTGAACACTTTTCACATTCATCCTGAGTGAAAAATGAAATTACTTCTCACAACACAAATACAACACATTATAAAGAATCTGCTGCAAAAAGTTACAATTAATTAAAATGCTTTACAGATTTTACTATAAAATGTCATGAAAAAACTACCTACACTGAAATTCTCTCTCTCCATGTCTAGTGAGCCAACCCAATGTCTTTTTGACATCATGCTGACTCTCTTAGCATGCATGGAACACAGATTAGCATTTCCAAACAAACCTATCAGGTATGCATCCTGGTCTCCTGAAGCATACAACTCTGAAATCTGCGCTATAAAATTTCAGATCAGTCTTGAAATCCTGGACAATCTCTCTCACCAGCTTTGGCAAAGGCAGCTTTCAGATGAATAACTCAGCTGATTTCTGTAATAATTTATCTCTTGAAGTGCCAGAGTCCCATGTCTATATCAATGAGGTTTCTTCACCTTATTAGTAGAGGGAAAACTTCATGGCAGCTATAGTGGGCAGTTGTCTGCAGGGGCTTTCCCACCAGTGGACTTATGAACAGTTTGCTTGCTTTTATCTATATAGGTCCTTTTAACTAACACCAAAATCTAAGGCTGCTTGTGGGACTACCATAGCATTCCTGCGGCCCAGGGAAGTACCACAGTGACCAGATAAAGAACAGACAAACCAGCAATGAACAACACAACCTGTCTGCATTCAAAATGTGTTGTTTTGATGAATATATACATTCTGCATTGGTCAGCTTAGGAAAATTAATTATTATATCTATTCTTATACTTTTAAAAGCAACTATTTTTTTTCTTTTTCCTTTTTTTTTAACTTTTATTTAATGAACATAAATTTCCAAAGTACAGCTTATGGATTACAATGGCTTCCCCCCATAACGTCCCTACCACCTGCAACCCTCCCCTTGTCCACTCCCTGTCCCCTTCCATTCACATCAAGATTCATTTTCATTTCTCTTTATATACAGAAGATCAGTTTAGCATACCTTAAGTAAAGATTTCAACAGTTTGCTCCCACACAGAAACATAAAGTGAAAAATACTGTTTGAGTACTAGTTATAGCATTAAATCTCAATGTACAGCACACTAAGGACAAAGATCCTACATGAGGAGTAAGTGCACAGTGACTCCTGTTGTTGACTTAACAAATTGACACTCTTGTTTATGGCCTCAGTAATCACCCTAGGCTCTTGTCATGAGCTGCCAAGGCTATGGAAGCCCCCTGAGTTCACTGACTCTGATCATATTTAGACAAGGTCATGGTCAAAGTGGAAGTTCTCTCCTCCCTTCAGAGAAAGGTACCTCCTTCTTTGATGACCCATTCTTTCCACTGGGATCTCACTTGCGGAGATCTTTCATTTAGTTTTTTTTTTTTTTTTTCCCCAGAGTGACTTGGATTTCCATGCCTGAAATACTCTCATGGGCTTTTCAGCTGGATCCACATGCCTTAAGGGCTGATTCTGAGGCCAGAGTGCTGTTTAGGACATCTGCCATTCTATGGGTCTGCTGTGTATTTCACTTCCCATGTTGTATCATTCTCTCCCTTTTTTTATTCTATCAGCTAGTATTTTCAGACACTATTCTTGTTTATGTGATCCCTTTGGTTCTTAGTCCTATCATTATGATCAATTGTGAACTGAAATTGATCAGTGGGACTAGTGAGATGGCATTGGTACATGCCACCTTGATGGGATTGAATTGGAATCCCCTGGTATATTTCTAACTCTACTGTTTAAGGTAAGTCAGCTTGAGCATGTCCCAAATTGCACATCTCTTCCCTCTCTTATTCCCACTCTTATATTTACCAGCGATCACTTTTCAGTTAAGTTTCAGCACTTAAGAAGAATTGTGTATTGATTACAGTATTCAACCAAAAGTATTAAGTAGAATAAACAAAAAAATACTAAGAGGGATAACATATTAAATTGCTTATCAACAGTCAGGGTGAGGGCTGATCAAGTCCCCATTTCTCATAGTGTTCATTTCACTTTAACAGGTTTCCTTTTTGGTGCTCAGTTAGTTGTCACCTATCAAGGAGAACAAATGGCATTTGTCCCTTTGGAATTGGCTTATTTCACTCAGCATAATGTTTTCCAAATTCCTAACAGGGATCACTTTTCATTTAAAATTTAAACACCTAAGAATAATTGTGTGTTAATTACAGAGTTCAACCAATGGTACCAAAACCAAAAAAAAAAATACTAAAATGAATAAAGTATTACATTGTACATCAACCATCAGGACAAGTGTTTATCAAGTCACTGTTTCTCATAGTGTCCTTTTCATTTCAACAAGTTTCCCCTTTGGTGCTCAGTTAGTTGTCTCTGATCAGAGAGAACATATGATATTTGTCCCCATTTTAAGAATATATTTATTTATTTATTTGAAAGTCACAGTTTCAGTGAGAGAGAGGGAGGGTGAGAGAGAGAGAGAGAGAGAGAGAGAGAGAGAGAGAGATCTTGCATTTACTGGCTCAATCCCCAGATGGCTGCACTTACCAGGGCTGGGCCAGGCCAAACCTAAGAACCAGGAATTTTATCTGGGCCTCCCACATGGGTGCAGGGGCCCACACACTTGGACCATTCCTCTGCTGATTTCCTAGGAACCTTAGCATTTAGCTGGATCAGAAGTGGAACAGCTGGCACTCTAACCAGTGCTGCATTTAATGGTATACAGATGAAGACTGTATCCAAGGATAGTTTCAAACATACAGGCTAGGAATTTCAGTCCATGTGTTAGAGTGGTTAAGTTGCAATGTTGAATGTGCATGTATAAGATAAAGACTTAGGACCACCCAAATTCCTAAGGACAGTCAAGGACCCTTGAGTCCTCTGCTCTGGAATGTTTCCAAATAACATTTAAGAAAGAACTCAATGCTAGACTAAGACCTGTATGTTCTTGTCTCAAAATAAAGTCTCATCAGATAAATAAAAACATACACATATAGCTAATAATGGTCCCAATATATATTGCATAGATAGGTGAATGGGTTTGACATAGTAAAACACAGAAATAAGTATTATAAATAATGATATTTATTTATAGATAAAGTCATTTGTACCTAAAGAATGTGCAGTGTTTTGCCACAGGGAATACAGGAAATCCATGAATAACATTTTGTAAGTCTGTCATGCATTGACATATGCATTAATGAAAAAAAGTAAATATTTACAAATCTGTAAAACAAGACTATAAAAATATATGCATACACACAAAAATTATGCAAGAGCAACAGCACAAACAAATATGCAATATCTATAATAAGCATTTTTTTCATTCAGGAAATTGTTTTATGGGTCCTGTTTTCCTCTACTGAGAGCCATTGAGGTAGAGAATAATGGGGGGGGGGGCATTTGCTGTCAGTTCCAGCTGTGACCTGGCTTACAAGAAATTCTATGACCCAGTCTCTTACCCAGGTCCCATATAGAGATAGTGGAGTTTGTGAAGCACTCAGCTGAATCAATAGTAAATCCTTATCCCCTTCAACTGATTCTAGCAAAACTGTTTTTTTCCTGTTTTTGTGTGAGCCTTAACTTCACATTTCTTTTTTTGTTTGTTTGTTTACTTTTTTTTTTTGACAGGCAGAGTGGACAGTGAAAGAGAGAGAGAGAGAAAGGTCTTCCTTTACCGTTGGTCCATCCACCAATGGCCGCTGCAGCTGGCATGCTGTGGCCGGTGCACCGTGCTGATCTGAAGCCAGGAGCCAGGTGCTTCTCCTGGTTTTCCATGTGGGTGCAGGGCCCAAGGACTTGGCCCATTCTCCACTGCACTCCTGGTCCGCAGCAGAGAGCTGGACTAGAAGAGGGGCAACCGGGACAGAATCCAGACTAGAACCCAGTGTGCCGGTGCCACAGGTGGAGGATTAGCCTATTGAGCTGTTGCACCAGCCCTTAACTTCACATTTCTTTTATATACTCTTATCTTGACATAGAATCACAAAATCATGCACCCAAGGATTCTCTTCCATCATTATTTTTCAGCATAAATCCAGTTGTAAAACAGTATTATAATTCAAATAGCCATTATTTGGTCAAGTTTCCCAAATCAAAGGGGTACTGGGACCCAGCATTGTGGCAGAAAAATAACCTTCTTCTTTGATCACAGGTTCATAACTAATGATAGACCAATTTCTCTAGAATGCAGTCGAAAGGCTGTATTCAGGGATAAAGTTATCATTTGTCACAATGACAGACTCATAAGAAACAAACTAGACAGTTAAAAAAAAAAAGCACTAAAAAAGGCTAATACTGTGAATGAAACCAATGCTTGATGATCACATCCTAGTTCATTGTCAGGCAGGTAACATGAGTAACCTGGCCCTCTGGTGACGAAAATTACATTCAACAGAAGCCCTTCAAGGAGACAGAAAAGGCAATTGTCTTTTATGGATCAGTCACTTCCAGTGCACTTACTGTAAACACATTAAATTTACATGGGCCTGACCAAGAACTTGCTGTTAATAACACCTGGAATGGGTAGCTAAATTAATCTCTGGGTGTTTCTTCATCCACAGTTTCCAGAAGAGCACAGTTTCCTGTAGATTCTTGATGGTTTCTGTCTGAAAAAATTAATGTGTTTGTGTCAGGTATTGCATGTTTCCTTGGGCTATATTTCTATTTTACATATATTTTATATAGCTATATACACATTAACTACATAGTCGTTGTATATTGCTAGGTTTCATTTGCTACCTGTATTACGGATACTTTGATCTATATTCAAAAGAGATATTGATCTAAATTTACTCATGAATTTTTGTCAAATTTTAATATTAAAGAAATATTGGCATCATCCAATAAAGTATGAAAATACTCCCTTCTTGGGGCCAGTACTGTGGTTTAGTGGATAAAACCACTGTCTGCTGTGTCAGCATCCCATATGGCACAAGTTCAAGTCCCAGCTGCTCCAGTTCTAAACAAGCTCCTTACCAATGTGACGGGGAAAGCAGTGGGAGATGGTCCAAGTTTTTGGGCCCCTGCACCCACATGGGTGACCTGGAAGAAGCTCCTGGCTCCTGGTTTCATATTGCCCCAGCTCTGGCCATTGTGTCCATTGAATGGAAGGCCTCTCTCTCTCTCTGCCTCTCTCTGTAACTCAGTCTTTCAAATAACTAACTAAATAGATAATCTGAAAAAAGAAAATGTTCCCTTCTCTCTGATCTTTTTTTTTATAGATACTTAATTATACTTACATTGGAAATCTTTCTCCTATGTAGCTTTATTTCTTCTTCACCACTTTGACATTATTATTGCTATATTCATAATAGTTCTATTCATATTACTGACCCCAAAATACATTGTTAAACCTATTTTTGCATTATGTGTATATTAAATATAATAAGAACAATTATGTTTAGAGTTTGTTACATTAGTCTTCTTACTCATGATTTTTGTATTCTATATGTATTCATTAGATTCAAGTTACCACCTGATGTCCTTTCCCTAGACAAATAAAGCTTTACTCCTGCCCTCCTTCCTAACAATGTTATTGGCAAATAGATCACATTTCTATTCTGGTCCAACAATGCCATTAAATACATGATCTTTTAGACAACTGTATTTAAAACATCAGTTAAAAGATGAGATGGAAACAAATATGGTTTTATACTTTAATAACCAAATTAATTTTAATTTATAGTTTAACTATAATTAAATAATTCAGGCAGAGATCATTTTTGAATGATTCATTCTGACCTCGAGAAGGCACTTGTTTTTTATTCATTTGAAAGGCAGAGTTCCAGAGAGGCAGAGAGGCAGAGGGAGAGAGAGAGAGAGATATCTTCCATCCACCAGCCCACTCCTCAAATAGCTGCAATGGGCAGAGTTGGGCCAATCTAAAGCCAGGAGCCAGGAGCCGGGAGCTTATTCTGCATCTCCCACATGCATGGATGCAGGCATAAAAGGACTGGGACCATCTTCCACCACATTCTCAGGCACATTAACAAGGAGGGGGATCAGAAGTGGAGCAGCTGAGATTTAAACTGTCAGCTCACATGGGATGTCAGCTCTGCAGGCAGTGGCTTTACTCGCTATACCACAGCCCTGGAATCATACACTTCTAGCTTTTCTCCATTGATTCTTTTTAAGTTGGCTGGCCTATAACCCAGCACATGGTTCTTAACTAAGCACTATTTTTAGAGCTGATATTTTGGTATAGTGGGTTAAGTCATTACTTACAATTCTAGTACCCCATATCAGAGTGCCAGCTTATGTCCCTACTGCTCACTGATAAGTAAATGAATAAAAATTAAAACAAATTACTTATCAGATTGTAGAAAATCTAAAAGTATGACAAAACATGTTTTTGGCCAATTTATGAACAGATATACAATCTTTTATATTGCTAGGAATGCAAATAAGAACAAGCCTGGATGGGTAATTTGGTAAATGGTAATAATTTATATATATTCATATTAATTTATATATTATTTATAATAATTTATATATATTTATATATATATATATATTTCTGCCCACATAAGAGAGTGTATCAATAACTATCGAACAAACAGTAAACACTGTTCAACAGCATAAAGAATAAAGGTATGGGACTGGCATTTTGGTGCAGTGGGTTAAATCACAATGTATGATATCAATATCCAATATTGGAGTCCCTATTCAAGCCCCAACACCTCTCCTTGTAATCCGATTTCCTGCCACTGTGCCTGAGAATTCAGTGGAAGATGGCCTAAATATTCGGGACCCTGACACTCAAATGGAAAAACAGAATCATGTTCCTGACTCCTGATTTCAGTCTGACACAGAGCTGGTTGTGTTGTGACAATATATATAATATGTTGTGTTGTTGTGGCCATATATATAATATATAATTATATATATAACAATCTATATTATATATTATATATAATGATACATTATATATTATATAATAATATATAACAATAATATATGTTATATATAACAATAATATATATAATATATAATATAAACTATATAATATATATTGTTATATAACATAATATGTAATATATATTATAATTATAATTATATAATATGATATAACTATATATTGTATATATTATATATACAATGTGCATATAAAATAATATATTATATTAATATTATATAATATATAATACATATTATAATAATATGTAATATATGGTATATATTATATATAATATATATAAAATCTATCTCTGACTATAACTTTCAAACAACTTCTATAAAAATAAGGACAATAACTGAGATATAAGCTGATTTTCTGGATATATTGCCAAATACAGAAAGCATATTGCAAATATTATCCATAATGCAGTTGTTTTCATTAAGAAATCAAGGGGGAGCAGTTGGTTAACTTAGCAGTTAAGACAGTAATTATGATGCCTTCAACCCATATCCAAGTACCAGGGTTTGATATCCAAGATATCATCCAACTTTGGTTTACTCCCTAAATGTCCATAAAGAGCAGAGCTGACCCAGGCCAAAGCCTGGTGTGAGAAATTCATCCAGGCCTTCCATGTGGGTGGTATGGACCCAAATAATTGATTTGTCCCCTGATATTTCACAGGGTACAATTTCTAGGAAGCTAGAATCAGGAATACAACCAGGACTAAATTTAAACACTCCAATATGGGATCAAGGCATCTTAAAAGGCAACCTAATTGCTAAACACAATACCTGCTCCAACGTTTTTTTCTTTCAAAAACATAAGGAAAATTAATGAATCCTTATCCAGAATAACAATGAAAAACGTGTGAAGAATGAAAAAAAAATCATAGTGAAAAAGGAGGCATTACAACTGATGCTACAGGGATACAAAAGATCATAAGAGAATATTATGAATGAATATAAACCAACAAAATTGGTTAATGTAGAGGATAATTGATAATCTAGAGGAAATGGATGTATCTCTAGGAACATGCAACCTAACAAAGCTGAGTCAGAAAGAAATACAAACTATGAACAGAACACCACCCAGGTAAGAGACTAAACTAATAATAAAATTAAAGTAAATCTAGAAACTATACACTCTGTACTGAATTCTACAAAATATGTAAATAAGAAATTGTAACAATTCTGTAATTCTTCTGAAAGATCCAGAGTAGAATGTAATTACACATTCATTTTGTGAGATCAGCTACTCTGATTCAAAAGCCAAGTGACAGGGCTGACATTGCCAGGTAGTAAGTTAAGCCCACACTTGCTGTGCAGGCATTACTAAGAGAAGAAAGCTTCAGGTCAGCTTCACTGACACAGACGGAACATTTTTTGCAAAGGCTGAACAAATTCAACAACACGTTGAAAAACATGCTCAAACCAGATTTTCAGAAACGCAAGAATAACTCACAATCTGTAAATCAATTAACTGTGGAGAATCCCACATGAATCTGAAAAAGAGTCACGGATCACCGCTTACCTGGAAAGGACATGAACTGTGGAAACTCCACAGGAAAACATTGAAAAGTTACCACTAGCCACAAAAATAAAAGTAAAGTGGAGTTATATATAAGTCAGGATCTGAGGCAATGCCTAACAGCTGTGAGGGAGACGCTCCTAATCACACCAAGCAGACATCTCTGGTCAGTCAGATAACAGTGTGCTATGGACAGTACCCTCCTACCCACGCTGACTGGACAGTTCAAACACAAGTAAGGTGGGAACAGTATTGACTGGACTGTTCAACTGCAAGCAAGGAGGAAACAGCATTGATTGGACAACAAGTTGGAGGATGGCAAGCTGGAAAACTGCCGGAAAATGAGGATAAAAAGGGAGCTCTTGCACCACGCTTCATCCTCTCAGGGATCATGGCCCGGTGTGTGGGAACCTCTGAATCTCCACACATCTGGAGCTGAAGAGGCAGCCCGCTACTCTGCATGGAGCAGATAGTGGCACAAGCCGACCTGCAGGGCTGCCCCTGAGCTGTAACCCCACTGTCTGTGTGACTGTGTGTTTGTGTGTGTGGCCCAGTGTGAGCAAACCTCTGGATCTCCTCGCACTTGGAGCTGAAGAGCCAGCTCACTAGCCCCTTGAGAAGGTGACTACGGGATCAAAACTCCAGCTGAGATGCCAGCTTGCCTGGAGTCCTTATCAGCCTACTGCCAGACCTGACCACAAAGCCAGACCAGGCCTCTCAGCAGGGGACCTCTCCAACTTCTAGCCGGCCATCCACAGGAAACTTTGAGCTTACTACCCAGAGTGATAGCCTTCCCACAACTTCCTGCCTCTGCTGAGACGTGGAGCTCTGGACCTTGAACACTGACACTCTTTTTCATGACCATGATATGAGCCTTGAAAATGCAGCTTTTACAAATAATGTTAGTCATGTGTAATATAATATAACTATGCTTTGACCCTATGTTTTGACCCTATGCAAGGTATCTGTAAATAATACTGGAGACCTTGATGTACATATACTATTATAATTAATTGGCCCTCAAAATTACTTTAACACTGTATACTGTGATCTGTGGATTAATGAATAAGTTCAAGTAGTATTATTGATATTGATATTAATGATGTTGACTCCAGTAGTCCTCTAGTCATTAAGGAGGTAGTGTTACTCTGATAGTTAAGCATTATAGTAAGTTATGTAGATGATAAGTAGTTATGTTAAGCTAAATAATTCAGTAAGTGTGTTTAGTTAGCTATAAGTTATAAGTGATATTATTGATGGTGATATTAGTGATATTGATAAGTGTGTTAGTAACTGTGTTAAGTTAGGTGATTAAGCTAAGTAGTTAAGCTAGGCAGTTACATTAAGCTAAGTAGCTAAGTTAAGTAAAGTCATGATTAAGTAGTGGTGTGAATTTTATTGATAAGTGTATTAATTTGTATAGATTGATAAGTATATTGATACTGATAAGTGTATTGACCTCAATGAACATGCTGATGAGCAATGTGATAAGAAACCCCTGGTGTGTAAGCAGTAAAATCTCTCATTGGAAAGACAGTCTTGTGTCCTGGTGTTCCTTTCTTCCCCGTGACTGACAAGTCGTACTTCCTTCTTGCTACTGTCGACCTGCGTGACAGTAGGCACTGGTGGCATTAACATAATTATTAATATAGTGAAGAGCAACACACATGATGACCTCAATAAATGCACAAAATACATTTGACAGAATTAATTTTACTTATAAGAACTTCTTTAAAAATAGCTACAGAAGGAAGTTGACAGATTCTGCTAGCTCCACCTCCTCCGTCTTTGGACACCCATTCCCACACACTCACAATTTCATGGTTTCTGAGTCCTCTTGTTTCCACTTCACAGAGCAAGGGACACTGAGCCACTCCAGAGTGCCCTGTGCAATTGTCTGGATATTTCTGTTATATGAAGATCTATGTGCTGGCCATAAATATTTTCTAATTTATTACATTGGTACACATATATTGGCACTTTAGGAATTGCTTAATCATAAGATATGATATTCAGCTTTAACAGATATTGTCAACAGTTTCCCAAACGAGTTTCACCAATTTACTCTCCTATCAGCAGCATTGGATTATTCCATTGCTTCATCCTTATATTACCTCTAGTATTTCCATCACTATTTTTGTATGTACCTGCTGTGTAATGTATTTGTTTCCATATTCATGTTATTTTTCATACAAAATTTTGAATAGGCCACAATTGAAATATTAATACCACTTTGAATTTTTTCACTTAAAAATATAAACTAGAGGTTATTGCTTGGTAGTTTAAATGTTCCTTGTTTCTTAATTATGTCTTTTAATTAGCAGAAACTCCTAATTTCAATAAAATTCAGTTTATTGATACTTTCTTTTTTTCAAAAAACTTAGTATTCTGTATAACCTTTTACAAAGTTGTAGCCCTCTGTGCAAGATGTACTAAGTAATTTTCTCAAACATTGCTGTTCAATAGAACTTTCTGACATTGGAAATTTTCATAACTAAGATTTAACAGTTGAAATATGGCTAGTGAAATGCAGGGATTTTATTTTAAACACTGATAATTTTAATTAATTTAAGCTTAAATTTAGATAGGTACATTTGGTTACTGGCTGCCATAGGTATAGAACCTTTCTTGTTTTAGCTTACACAGTTAGATATTCAATCCCTTAAAATAGCTTTTTGAATATTGTATAACATAGGAGTCAATATTGATTTTCCCATGTATACATCCAGTTGCATTTTCCATATGTACACCATTATTTAATAAAAAGACTACCTTATTTCACTATGTACTGTAAGTGACATCTGTGTTACAAAGGAGTTGACCATATCCATTTTCTCTACTTCTGAGCTATTGTATTCCTTAGGTCCATGTGTCTATTTTATTTATTTTTTATTTTTATTTTCTGGCAGGCAGAATTGGACATTGAGAGAGAGAGAGAGAAACAGAAAAAAGTCTTCCTTCCATTGGTTCACATCCCAAATGGCTGCTACGGCCGGTGCACTGTGCCGATTCTGAAGCCAGGAGCCAGGTGCTTCCTCCTGGTCTCCCATGCAGGTACAGGGCCCAAGCACTGGGGCCATCCTCCACTGCCTTCCCAGGCCACAACAGAGAACTGGACTGCAAGAGGAGCAACTGGGACAGAATCCAGTGCCCCAACTGGGTCTAGAACCTGGGGTGCCGGTGCCACAGGTGGAGGATTAGCTTAGTGAGCCACAGCACCAGCCCATGTGTCTATTTTAATACCAACTGCATTCTTTGTTAACCACAGCAACTTTCAATCTGAAATCACTTGGAATTGTGTAAGAAGTTTTCTTCTTCTGCTTCCCGGTTATCATAGATAGTTTGTACCTTTGTACTGTGGAAATAACTTGTCATTTTTTTACCAAAAATTCCTTTTCTGATTTTAATTGGCACCATATCAAATCTGTAGAAAATCTAGGGCTTCACTACAATGTTTTAATTTCATTTTTATTGAATGTATAACATGGGCTTTACTGGCATATTGATAATATTGAAATACATTCACCAGGCATATTTTTCCATTTATTATATTCATTATTTTCTCTCAATTATTATATATGTTTGAATGAGTATATTGTAGAAATATTGTAAGATTTCACTAGCTATCTTATATTTAGTACTACTTTAAAAGAAATTTTAAAATATTTATTATTTTAAATATCTGAAAGACAGAGACAGATCTTTTATCTGTTGATTCACTCCTAAACTGCCTGCAACAGGCTAACCTCAGAAGACTGTAACTCATTTTGGGTCTCCCACATTGGTGACAGGGACCCGCATACTTGAGCCATCAACACTGCCTCCCAAGGCACTTGTTAGCAGGCACCTGGGGTCGGAAAAAGAGCTGGAATCTGAATCCAGACACTTGGACTGAGTGTATGGGTATCATAACTACACCACTAAATCTCTCTTCATTATTTGGCAATATAATCATACAATTTTTATTGTAGGCATATAGAAATAAAACTGAGTTTATATTAATTTGTATACATGGTCCCTGTTAAACTTACTTAAAATATTTTAGCTTATTATTTTATTTTTTTAAGATTTTATTTATTAATTTGAGAGGTAGAGTTACAGACAGTGAGAGGGAGACAGAAAGAGAGGTCTTCCATCCGTTGGTTCACTCCCCACATGGCCTCAATGACCAGAGCTGCACCGATCCAAAGCCAGAAGCCAGGTGCCTCTTCCTGGTCTCCCATGCGGGCACGGGGGCCCAAGGACTTTGGCCATCTTCTACTGGTTTCCCAGGCCACAGCTTGGGCCATGTTCTACTGCTTTTCCAGGCCACAGCAGAGAACAGGATCAGAAGAGGAGCAGCTGGGACTAGAATCGGCACCCCTATGGGATGCTGGCACTGCAGGTGGAGGATCAACCTACTGTGCCCCTGTGCCAGCCACTAGCTTATTATTTTAGATTTGCTACAGATACCGTCATGAAATCCACATGATTTTAATTTTACTATCTTTGTTTTTGCTTTCTGACCATATATTTTCTCTGTTAAGGGCTCTGTATTGTAATATAGACTAATGATAACGAGTAGTCATGTCATATTCTTGGTTTTAGAGAGGGTTTTTTAAATATTTAAAATAAAATATTAGGTTAGGTTTTCTTCAAAGTTTTTTTACAAGATTATGGATCCCTGTCCTATTCTAGTTACTACAGATCTTTTTCAACAAGAAATACATATCAAATTTATCATGTTTTTCTGTTAATGGAAATGACTATATGATTTTGTCCTTTTATTAATATCATAATTTATACTGGTTAATGACAAATTGTAAAATATTTTGTTGATTAATATTTAAACCCATCTTTTAATACATCCATGTTGATTGTTGCTAAGTAACCTTTGTGTAGTCACCATTATGGCATACTTGGTAAAGCCAGTGCCTATGATGCTGGCATCCCAAATAGGCACCACTTCTTGCCCTGGCTGCTCTACTTGCAATGCAGCTCTGGGCTACTGGCCTAGGAAAAAGTGGTGGAAGATGGCTCAAGTTCTTGAGACACTGCCATACGAGTGGAAGATCCAGATGAAGCTTCAGGCTCTGGGCATCAGCCGGGTCCAGCCCTGGCTGTTGTGGTTGTCTAGGGAGAGAACCAGTGGTTTAAAGATATCTTTCTGTCTCTCCCTATCTCTCTGTCCCTCTCACTTTCAAAATAAGTAAGTAAATATTAAAAATTAACCTTTGTATCACAGAATTTAGTTTCCTAACATGTTGAATTCTAAAAATCAATGTTGGGGCCAACACTGTGGTATAGTATGTTAAGAATTTACCTGCAGCACCAGAATCCCAGATTGGTGCCAATTTATGTCTTGATTGTTCCACTTCCAATCTAGCTGTTTGCTCTGGTCTGGGAAAGCAGGGAAGGTTGGCTCAAATACTTGGGCACCTGCACCCACCCAGGAAACCAAGAAGTTCCTGGCTCCTGGCTACAGATTGGTTCACTTCTAGCTGTTGTAGCCATTTGGGGAATGAACTCACAGATGGAAGACCATTTTTTTTCTGCATCTTCCTTTCTCTGTGTATAACTCTATCTCTAAAAATAAATAAAAATGAAACATATGTATACAATAGAAAGTGGCTTATAATTGTTTGCTCATCATAATTTGGTATCATAATTTGGTTGACATCATACTCTAAGTTAATAAGGGCTGATGCATGTTTTTAAGGTTTATTTATTTGAAAAGTAGAGTTACAGAGAGGTAGAGGCATAAAGAGAGAGAGAGAGAAATAGAGAGAGAGAAATAGAGAGAGAAGAGAGAAATAAGTAGAGTGAGAGAGAGAGAGAAAGAAAGAATGTGGTGTCTTCCATTCACTGGTTCACTCCCCAAATGGAGGCGAAGGCCAGAGCTAGGCCAACCCAAATCCAGGCCCAGAAGTTTCTTCTGGGTCTCCCACACAAGTTCAGGGGCCCAAGGACTTGCGCCCTCTTCCACTGCTTTCCTAAACCATAGCAGAGAGCTGGATGGGAGGGGAACAGCCAGGACTTGAACCAGTGCCCTTATGGGATGCTGGCACTGTTGCTTTACCCACTATGCCACAGCACCAATCCAATGGCTGATGCATTTTTGATTAATTAGAACTCTCCTTGTTGTGCGGTGCACAGATTAAAAACATATAGAGATTTTGAGGTCAAACTAGGAGTTTTTATTAGCCAGCTGGCAGCTGCCCTCTTACAGAACAAGTCTGGAGAAGACAGCACCGAGTTGGAGTGGCAGGAGGTTTTTAAAGGCAAAACCTACTTTTTATCAGGCATTTAATTATGTGCATGGGATTGTGCATGCAGAAAGAAGGCATCCAGAAGCCAGAAGTTATTAGCCAATCAGCCAGTTTCTTTGTAACCTTACTGAAAAACTTAACAATTCAATTATTCAATTGTTCCTGGTCAGGGTCAAGCATGATGTCACTGACCTTGTTGCCACCTGTGTTATCTTGTGGCTTTGCCATTATAAAGCAAGCAGATGTATCAAAGCCTGAACTGGGCCAGTTACAGTTAACATTTATTTTTATGAAGTATAGGCCCAGTTTTTAAAACAACCAAGCAAAATAACCTATAGTCTATAACCACCCGGGTGTGCTATACCTTGTATACTGTTTAAACTTTTGAGTCACCTGCCATAGCCTTGATCCATGTAGCCAAATGTTGTAAACTGGGAGGCTTAAACCAATAGGAATTGATTTTTAGAGCTCCTTTGTCTTAGAGTTCGGATAGCAACAATCAGCTTCAGTAGGTTCCTTTCTAGTGAGGGCTTGTTGCTAGGTTTTTGTTAATATGCTGTCCCATTGTGAAAGAATCAAGGTAGCTCTTAAAGCATCCTATATCAGGACATTAATCTAAACCATGAGACCTCTGCTCTTGAGACCTTATCATCTCACTAAAACCACAACTCTTCCTACTGTAATAGTGGGAGGTTAGGATTGCAGCATATAGAACATACAGCAAAATGACAGCTAGTTTCTGTAAATCACTATTTGGTTTTCCTCCCATATATATCTGGAAAAACTCAGAGTAATGTAGCTTTAGAGTTCTCTTCTAGAAATGTTTTAAATTCAAATTCCAATACCTGTAATAATTATAAAACCAAGTAAAATTATGTTTCTTATATTTGTTTTGTAGTATGTTCCTAATAATTTCTATATTTAATCTAAAATTTAGAATTTATGAATCAAAGATGTTCGTATTTCTTATTGTGTTAATGTACTCTTTTTGTTTACACATGAGTTATTGAAAAACTTATACTGAAGTGTCCAACTATAAAAGGTGACTTGATTATTTCTCCTTGGAGTTTTGCTTCATATGTTTGGGGGCTATTTTATCTACATTGTTAATCAAATTAAAATTTGTACTATTTTTCTGAAAAATTTAAAGTTATAGGGTTATTCATTCATTTCTGCTTCTGTTGATAGTTCTTGTTTCACTGAAATATCATTCTTGCAAAACATTTTTCTATGGGTCAAGAACTCTAGGATAGCATTTATTTCTTTTTTATATATTAAAGCAAAATAATCTGTATTTCCATTTTGCCTTAATCTGCTGATATATAAGTAATTCTTTTATCTTCCTTTTTACTAATTTTGTTTTCTTGTATGTCAAGATGCTGTAAGATGTATCCATTCAGATTTAACCTTTGGTTACTATGATTTTTATTTAAAATATACTAATTAGAGTTCTGCATTTCCATTTTTGTCTCATTTTGCCAATTTATCAGTTATTCCTTTTTGAAAAAGATTTTATTTATTTGAGAGGTAAACTTACAGACAGAGAGGTAAACTTGCAGAAAGATGGAGAGATGGAGAGAAAAGTCTTCCATCTGCTCCATTTGTTGGTTCACTCTCTGAAGGGCCACAATGCTCAGAGATGAACTGATCAAAAACTAGTAGAAAGGAGCTTCCTCTGAGTCTCCCACTTGGGTGCAGGGGCCCAAGCACTTGGGCCAACGTCTACTGCTTCCCCAGGTCTTCGCAGAGGTCTGGATCAGAAGAGGAGCAGCCAGGACACAAACCAGAGCCCATATGGGATATCAGTGCTGCAGGTGGAGGCTTATCCTACTACACAACTGCATCAGCCCCTCAGTAATTTCTTTTTATCTTCTAGTTTGAGTAATTTTGTTTTCTTGTATGTTAAGCTGCTGTTAAAATATCCTTTGAGTTTTGAAATTTGATTAGGTGTTCTATTTAAAATATTCTAATTAGAGTGTATTTAGCCTAGTGAATATACCTGTGTTCCACATTGGACTACCTAGGTTTTATTACTTACTCTAGCTTCCTTTCCTTTAGGATTTATTTATTTGATGGACAGAGTGACAAACCAAAGAAGAGATACAGAATCTTCTTCTTACTGGTTCACTCACCCAGATGATTTCAATGGCTAATGCTTGGTCCAGGCTGAGACCAGGGGCTGTAACACTATCCAGGTCTCCAATATGGATGGCAGGGACCCAAACACTCAGGCTATCTTCTACTGTTTTCTCAAGTGCATCGCCAGGGATCTGGATAGGAAGAGGAGCAGCTTAGGTTTCAATCAGCACTCAGATATGAGATGTGAGCATTACAGGCAGTCACTTACCCTGTTATGCCACAATGCCCCTTGGCTCAAACTTTTGAATCCAGCTTCTTGGTAATGCAGACCCTGAGGTGCAGAGGTAATGGTTCATGTAATTGGGTTGTAAGCTCTTTCTCTCATCCTCTCAAACTTTTTAAATACAAATTTTAATTATTCAAAGTTCTACATATTTACAGTTTTTGGTTTCCTGCAAATACTTTGAAGACTGCATTTTTATTTTTTAATCATTTTAAATCTCCATCTGATAATTTCAGTCTGACATCTGCAAGTGTGTTTCTGCTGGGCATTGTTGTGACTCAGTTTGCTCACATGTGCATATTTTCATGTGTGCCAGGTTTTCTTTGACTTCCAATGGTCATTACCCTGAACACAATGTTTTAGGATGTCCTGATATCTAGAATGAAAAGTGTTTGCCTTGGAGTTAGATTTTTGTTACTTATGCCAGAGCTTAAATCCTACCTCTTGTCTACTTTGGTTCAACTTCAAGAGTTGATGATCCTTGGATGCTTAGGCTATGTATTCTCAGCTGTAAATATGTAGGGGTTCAGTATCTAGACACCAATTTTTGATATTCTTTTGTCAATTCAAACTTCTCAGCAGTTACTTAGGCTGAATAATAGATGAACTTATTTTTTGATATACCTTTACCTGGAGAGCTTTGTCCTTTAGGTTTCCAGATGAATGTGGTTTGGGAATTCTGTTAGACTCCTCACCTTTGGTACATACTACTACTTAATTTCCATCTTCCTTACCCAACATGTTATCTGAATGTATGTGTTGACAAATAGTTTCAAAACAAAAAGCAAGCTCTATATTCATTCCTTTTCTTAAAGATTTATTTATCTATTTGAAAGGCAGAGTTATACAAAGGCATAAAGAGAGAGACACAGAGAGAGACAGAGATAGAGACAGAGACACAGAGAGAAAATCTCCCACCTACTGGTTCACTCCCTAGATGGGTGTAACAGCCAGAGCTGTGCCATTCTGATACCAGAAGCCAGGAGCTTCTTCCATGTCTCCCACATGAGTGCATGGGCTCAAGGACTTTGACCATCTTCTACTGCTTTCCCAGGCCATAGCAGAGAGCTGGATCAGAGGTAAAAAACTGGCACTTTAACAGGTGCCCATATGGGATGCTGGTACTGCAGGCAACAGCTTAACCCACTACGCCACACTGGTGGCCCCTATATATTCTTCTAATTTGAATTTTACATTACTCCAATCCTAGCAGTTCCCCATTCTCTTGTCAGATTTTTATGTGGTTTAAGGATGATTGTTTTATGGGGCCAGCACTGTGGCATAGTAGGCTAAGGCTCTGTGATGCCAGCATCCCATATCAGTACCAGGTCCTACACTGTTTGATCTTCTTCCAATCCAGCTGTTGACTGGTGGCCAAGTGCCACCAATGGAAGATGGTCCAAACGTTTGGGCCCCTGAACCCACAAGGAAGATTCAGAATTAGCTCCTGGCTCCTGGCTCAGATCATCCCAGTTCTGCTGTTGTGGCCATTTGGAGAGTGAATAACACATATGAAGAAATTGGCAAATGTTAGCACTTCTAAGGATTACAGTGTCCTAAATAAACATGATATGTAAAAGGAATAATGAGTACATATTTTAGAATCTGTGAATACAATCTCTTCAAAAGTAATCAAGAATCTTCAGAGAAAAAAAAACTGACACTAGGTATGGACAGGAAGTATACTAGAATATGGTGTGATTCCTGAAACCAGGGAAACTTTCAAAAACCTCGTGGCTTGGGGCTGCCACTGTGGTGTAGCAGGTAAAGCTGCTGCCTGCAGTGCCAGCATCCCATACAGGTGCTGGTTCATGTCCCAGCTGCTCCACTTCTGATTCAGCTCTATGGCCTGAGAAAGCAGTAGAAGATGGCCCAAGTGCTTGGGACCTTGCACCCATGTGGGTGATCCAGAAGAATCTCCTGGTTCCTAGCTTCAGATATGGCACAGCTCTGGCTGTTGTGGCCAACTGGGGAGTGAAATAGTGGGTGGAAGAACTCTCTCTCTCTTTCCCTCTTTCTGCTTCTCCTTCTCTCTCTGTATAACTCTGATTTTCAAGTAAATTAATAAAAATCTTTTAAAAAATCTTTATGGCTCATGACAAATACAGACAGAAACCAACCACCTGTAAGAGGTTCTAACTGGTCTGAGAACTATGCAATCAAGGAGAATGATGATGACAATGAATTAAGATACATTATATATTTGTAAATATCAATTACATAATTTCATGAGATTGTATAAAAAACACCACCACCAAAACAACTCAAAGGTACCTGCAAATGTGATTAAGGCATCAACTTATTATTTTGTAATTTAACAAATAAATAAATAAAACCTTTTCTCATGTATTTTTGGTGATAAAGAAAAAAATAGCTAAAATAGAAATGTAAAAATTGGACAGCTATCCTTTCATGATCCATGCAATAATTCTTTTTTTTAAAGAATTATTTGTTTTACTTTAAAGTCAAGAGTTATACAGAGAGAGAAGGAAAGGCAGAGAGAGATAGAGGTCTCCCATTCTGCTGGTTCACTTTACAAATGATCACAATGGTGAGAGTTGTGCTGATCCGAAGCCAGGAGCCAGGAGCTTCTCTGAGGTCTCCCATACAGGTGCAGGAGCCCACAGTTTTCTCAGCCCATAGCAGAGAGCTGGATTGGACATGGAGCAGCCGAGTCTTGAACCGGAGCCCATATGGGATGCCAGCACTGCAGGTGGCAGCTTTACCCACTATGCCACAGCACTGGCCCTAGCAATAGTTCTTAATGGATAACATTAAATGAACGGCTGTGAGAGAATTTTATGATAGTTGGATTAGAATGGGTCACAAACCCACTGATCCATGTTAATATCACTGTTATTGCATTACTTTGACAGCAACATAAGGGAATTACATGACACTATACCTGTAATCCTTTTGCAAAAAAAAAAAATAACTTGAATCACTTGAATATTACTGAGTCTCTATGTCTAACTATTAGATTACAAGAATTGCAGACTACAATAAAACTTTAAAGGACACAATCAACCAAGATCAACATAGGAGAAGTCCTACAAGTGATGCAATTTGATTAATAAATAGAATGAAAAATCAGAGAGGGGGCCTGCCTTGTGGTGCAGTGGGTTAAGCCACTGGCTGCAAAGCTAGTATCCCATGTGGATACTGTTTCATGTACTAGTTGCTCTACTCTCATACTTCTGATCTAGGACCCTGCTTATATGCCTCAGAAGGAAGCAGAAATTGGTCTGAGTTCTTGGTCCCTGCCACTCATGTGGGAAATCTGTATGGAAAACTGGGATTCTTGCTTCAGACTCTACCAGCCCTGAATTTGCAGCTATTTGGGTGAGTGAACCAACAGAAGTGCTTGCGCTCTCTCTCTCTCTCTCTCTCTCTCTCTCTCTCTCATTAGTCATCAACAGAGGCTAAACTCTATATAAAACATAGAAATCAAAATCGTATTCCTGATTCACCAGTTTTGAAATAAAACTAAGTCAATAAGAAAAAAATGTATGATGGCTTAGGAGAACAAAAGAAGTAAGGTCACCAAATCTGGTAGATATTGCATTGAATAACAGCTTATAAGCATCTTCATTCTAGCAGAAGAACACTCTCTCTCCCTGTAGCATTGAAAGCCTGCCATCCTGTAACTTGTAACTATCATAATGACTTATAGTACAAAGGCAGAGATATTTTCTAACAAAGATGATGATCTTGTTAAGAAACCATCAACATGTCCTAGAATACAAAGCAGAGAGACCACTAAGTCAGGAGTTACACTAGGGAGAATACAGAATGAGATAAGGATTTAAGACTAAAAATTCTACTGTAACTTAAAAAGATTTACTCTCTATTCATGATTTGTTTACTTAAAATCATGACTCACAAGTCTGATTCTGAGCTTGAAAGTGGCAGTTATCACAGCCAAACCATTAAGGCTGTCCAGTTTGTCTCTGACTCCCTGTGAATACTCAGGCTGGCAGAGAAGGGAGTTGGATACTAATCAGATGAAACCACCATTCCCTTCAGTGCAATTCAGGAGAGCGTCTATGAAAGAGAATACCATTAACAAATGAATGGGAATAATCATTTCTGCTTTGAATCTTTGATTTCATTAGTATAAAGATGCTGGTTCCATGAGAGAGCCCAATATAGTCAAGTGGTGGGTTAACAGGATGAACCTGGAACCTAAGCATGGGATCCTAGGATTTTTCCAAGGTCCAAGCAGAGGCTACAGTAATAATAAGTCTAATAAGGGGGAGAAAAGTGAAAATCAGCAGTTAGTTTTTCTATGCACTGAGCCAATAGCATCAGGTTCTGTCAATTACCTGAGGTTTCTTTACTTTAATGATCCAGGAGTATAACAGCAGCATGGGCCCCCAGGGAACGGGGTTCCTTAAGTTGATGCAGCACAAAGCAAGTCACCTTACAGTGAAACTGGGGAGAAAAACAGGTCCATAAATAATTCTAGGCAAATGGTAATGTTGAAACAAGAAGTACAGTTACACATGCACACATCCCTGCATGTGCTAACACATGCATATCCCAGGCACACATTAAGGACACAACAATTTTAAGAATGAAAGAGATCAATGATAATAATTATGTTGGAATGAGAGTCATAAATTTGTACTGTGTGAAGAAAACACTTATATGAATCCCCTAATTAGCATTGCCAGCAGAAGGGATATTTGTGCTTGCATATCTTCAAAATCTATGGTGATCTAGTGGCTACTTACTTATGATGTACAAAATACTAATACATTAATTAATAATTTTACTTGCCATCAGTTCCTTGTGATCTTCAATTAAATATATGAGGAAAATGCTATTTAAATGCCCTTTTAAAAATATTTGTGTATTTGAAAGTCAGAGTTACACAGAGGGAGAAGGAGAAGCAGAGAGAGAGTCTTCCATCCACTGGATCACTCCCCAGTTGGCCACAATGTCCAGAGCTATGCCAGAAGCCACGAGTTTCTTCCAGGTCTCCCATGTGGATGCAGGAGCCCAAGGACTTCGGCCATCTTCTACTGCTTTCTAAGGCCATAGCAGGGAGCTGGATTTGAAGTGGAGCAGCCGGGATTAGAATCAGTGCCCATATGGGATTCTGGCACTGCAGGCAATGGCTTTATCCACTATACCACTGCTCCAGCCTCAAAAATATGCCATTTCATTTCTAAAATGGTAGGCATCACTGACTGCATATATGAACTCAAATTACACTTTAGTAAATTCCAAACTATAGATTAAGAAGTATGTCTGAGATAACGCAGCATTTAAATGGTGGAGTCAGGGCCAGAAAACAGGAAACCAAATTCCTAAACCTGGTGTTCTTTCTCCTGCCTCATGGAAAGTCACTTATTTCTTTCTTTGACCTTAAATCTCCCAGAAAGGATTGCTTGTATTGTTAAAGAACATCACCACAATAATCTGTGTTAAAACATCTTGTATTTATAGCCCTTGAAAAATTGCTTTCTATATATGGAGAACTCAAAGACATGTGGAATTGATCAAAGCTCTGCCACAAGGTTCAAGTGGAATGTTGAGGAAAATATTTTTTTTTCCTTAATGGAAATTGAGACTGGGAATGGGAGAGGGAGGAGGGGGTGGAGTGTGAGTAGAGGTGGGAGGGCAGGTATGTTTGGAAGAATCATTATATTCCTAAAGTTGTACTTATAAAATTTGAACTCATTATAAAAGAAGTTTTTTGGAGAAAATATCCTCAATTGAAGTTTCAATCTCTATTGTGATTAAATTTAATACCAAACAACCTCAAATATTGAATAAACTCAGTAAAACTCTGTGAAACTAATGAAAGTCTCAGTCTTGATTGCCTGCACAGGATCATAGCTTTTTAGGTTTGTTTGCACGTGATCTATGTGACTGTAAGAGATTATATCAATTTGCCCCAAGTCTAATCTTCCCCTCTGTCTGTTTATAACTTTTTGCTTATGGAATTGTCTTCTAGCACAAAATACAGGCTCTAGAACCCAGTGAGTCACCTCAAATTTTTTATTCAGTAAACTATTCAGTCACAAATAAAGCTGGACTATAGGTTAATGAAAAGAGAGTAAGTGTATTCATTCTATAGTATAAATGAGTTTCCAAATTAACTGGCCCTTGACAAACTATCTCACGCAGTCTGATTGCTATAACAGCAGGAAATAAGCTCAGCGTAAGTGCTGAGTACCTTGCCCATGAAGCTGTCACACCACCGGGCTCTCATTAGGTCAGGGAAATTAGCAGCATGGATATTGTTAAAGATATCTGTACACTTAATCTGCTCCTTCCTCCCCAGGTGGAGATATTGACTTGATATTAAGAGTTCCACTCAAGAACTAAGAAGGACATGTATATGTCAACATCTTTTTTTTGACAGCCAGAGTAGACAATGAGAGAGAGAGACAGAGACAGAGAGAAAGGTCTTCCTTAACCGTTGGTTCACCCTCCAATGGCCATTGAAGCTGGCTTGCTGTGGCCGGTGCATTGTGCTGATCAGAAGCCAGGACCCTGGTGCTTCTTTGGTCTCCCATGCGGGTGCAGGGCCCAAGGACTTGGGCCCTCCTCCACTGACTGCCTGGGCCACAGCAGAGAGCTGGACTGGAAGAGGGGCAACTGGGACTAGAACCTGGTGTGCTGGCACTGCAGGTGGAGATTAGCCTATTGAGCCACGGCACTGGCCTCAACATCTTCTTAAGCAGAAGTGCCAAGATTATTATCAACAACCTGAATAGAGATGGAAATGCCAATAATAAAACCTGTGGGAGGATGCTGGCACTGAGCTTTCCAGACCAGTGAGTCCCTACCAGTGACAGCAGGTTCTCCTGACAGGTGGGAACATAAGAATATTATGTGAGGTTGATTACTGTGTTGAAACTTTTTTTTTAACTTTTATTTAATGAATATAAATTTCCAAAGTACAGCTTATGGATTACAATGGCTTCCCCCGATAACGTCTCTCCCACCTGCAACCCTCCCCTTTCCCACTCCCTGTCCCCTTCCATTCACATCAAGATTCATTTTCATTTCTCTTTATATACAGAAGATCAGTTTAGCATACATTAAGTAAAGATTTCAACAGTTTGCACCCACACAGAAACATAAAGTGAAAAATACTGTTTGAGTACTAGTTATAGCATTAAATCTCAATGTACAGCACACTAAGGACAAAGATCCTACATGAGGAGTAAGTGCACAGTGACTCCTGTTGTTGACTTAACAAATTGACACTCTTGTTTATGGCCTCAGTAATCACCCTAGGCTCTTGTCATGAGCTGCCAAGGCTATGGAAGCCCCCTGAGTTCACTGACTCTGATCATATTTAGACAAGAGTATTCTGCTTTTGTTGTGGATGGCCAGATTGGGTACCAGCTGGTGGATAATGGATAAAGGGAAGTCAGGGAGAACATCACATGGTGGTACACTCAGTAGTGTGGCAGGAAGCTGCTGCTGTGAATGCTTCTTGGATGCTTGTGCTTGGGGATTTTCCAGGGCAGTTTGATAGTGAGAGCCTAATTTCAGGGGCTATTAGACATCAGAGCCAGGAGATTTGGTTTGACCTGAGGGTCAAATATATACTTATATTCAAAATCCAGTATTTAAATAGGTTATATTTTGAATATCTATTCTGCACAGTTGTCTCATTCAGTAATGAGTGGTTTCTGTTTCCTTGTTGCAGGGCAGTCATTGTTCATGCTTATGTCATTTGTGTGTAACATTAGCATTTTGTTTTGAAAAATCTGAAAGGACACTGCAGCTGTAATGATAGCGAATATCTGTGTGATTTCTCAACTGATTGTCCACCAACCGACTTTCAGGCCAAGCAGTAATTCTCAATATATTTGCAACAGTGAGACAAATATTGGAAACAAATTGGGAATTTTAGACTTCTTTAGAGGAATGCAGCAATAACCAGGAATTAGGAGTGAAGTCAATATGTATAAAGGAATGGAGACACAGGTGCCCTGACATGGGCTGTATGAATCAGGAGGTCAGCATGTGAGGGAAAGATAATGGCTACATGCAGAGGAGCTGGAAACTCATGAGGATTGGCATAAGATGCAAGCACAGTAGGAGCCACTTGAGGAAAGACATGATGTAAACAAAAGGGATGGAGACCCTGAAGCCAGCCCTTGCTGCAGGCACAAGGATAGGCTACTAAGAGCAGGCTTGGATGTCAAAGATTTTTAAATGCAAGATTACAAGGATGAACATCAGACCCAGTCACATGAAATGGTAAAATTGCTGATAATATATGGTTTCAGGGGCAAGATCAGAGATACATAAAGTCTGGCATAGCTGGAAGGCACATAGGGCTTGAGACATCATGAGGCAAATAGTTGGCAGAGTGATGGAGGATTGGCAAACACAGAAAGAAATAGAGGAGATGTCATATAAATCAGTGCACAGATATATTTATAGGCTCAAGATATTATGTGAGAAGACAGAGATCTAATCATCGTGACATCCTTCTTAAGATCTAAGATGAACTATACAGCAATATAGGAGAGTGAAAATGGAGAATATCATCAATATAATGCCTTTAGTAAGACTGTACAACAGAAACAAATAATAAAGGAAAAGCGTTTTTAAAACATATGAGCAGTCGGTTGGCACTGTGGTGTATCAGGTAAAACTGCCGCCTGCAGTGTTGGCACCCAATATGCGTGCCAGTTCAAGTCCCAACTGCTCCACTTCCAATACAGCTCTCTTCTATGGCCTGGAAAAGCAGTAGAAGATGGCCCATGTCCTTGGGCCCCTGTACCCACATGTGAGTTCCAGAAGAGGCTCCTGACTCCTGGTTTCAGGTTTGCCCAGCTCTGGTCATTTCAGCCATTTGGGGAGTAAATCTTGGATGGAATACATCTCTCTCTCTGCCTCTGCTTCTCTGTAACTCTTCCTCTCAAATAAATTAATATTTTTTATAAAATGAGTAGAATTAATAAAGACTAATATAATCTTAAGAAAAAGTAAAAATATGTAACACAGATAACCAGTGACAGAAATCCAAACAGCATTGTTCTTGACCAAATTAATAAAGTTTAGCAACACAGTTAAAGAATATTCTGAAATGCATAGAAATGTTTTTTTAAAAAACTTAAACCCAGAGCCACCACGTTATGAAATAAATTTATTAAAAATCTTCAATAACATAGGAATCTGCTATATAAACAAAATAAGTTGACTCAGTGTTTGAAAAATCAAAATAACCAATGAACAAATTTGAAAAGCAAAATTTCTGGCCTAGATTTGTAGAATTTCCCTCATACTCAAGGCAGTAAAACACTCCTCAATTTCCCAGATTCATGAAAAGTGGCAATAAATAGGGAATATGATTTAATTTCTTTTCTGAATACAGTATTACACTAATGCCACAGTCAGATCAAAACATGAATTAAAAAGGAACTTAAAGAACATATCTTTATAAAAAGAGGTACAAATATTTTAAGCAAAATGTTAATATAAAGCAAAATATGAAATCACAAGAGATCAATAAAAAGCAAGATAGAGTCAAAGATGCCAAGGTGTTTAACATTTCAAAATAAATCATGTAAATAATTCATGTGGAAGAGAAACACAAAAAATCACATGGTAACTTCAATTAAAAGATGAAAAGTTTTGAATAAAATTAAGCATCTAATCACAAAAATAAACTGTGAGTAAAGCAGTAAAAATAGTTATTACTTATTATAACTAAGATGGGCTGCAATGCACCTATAATATAAAGCATAATTGTCATAGAACAATGAAAGCTATTTCCCTTGGAACACAGCTGTACAAGCCGCTCTCCTTTTATTTTCTGTCTTCAACAGTGTCCTAGATGTGCAGATTTAAAAAGCAGAAAATTTTATGTATAAGGATATGCTTTTGAGCAGCAAAACCATCAATAAATGTTAATTAAACTATTATATACAGAGATAATCCCATAAAATTCAAAACAAATAAAAACTGACCAGAGAATTATGCAGGATTACTGTGTATAAGATCAATATATAAACCCAATGTGTTAGGACATGCCAGTAAGAATGAAACTGACAACAATATTAAATTACAGAATACAGAACTACAAGTGAATATCTGTAAGAGAAACAAGAGAAAGAGAGGTCAATCTATGTAATGTATTTTTTAGTATCTTAAAATAGTCCTGGAGTCAATTTTTTTTTAAAGTCAAATGACGTTAAAAAAGAGCCAAGAATATAAATAATATAAAGACCGAGAATACCGGAAAGATTCAGCACTCTGTTACACATGAGACCATTATTAAAAGTCCAAGGGTCACAAGATTTTAATAGGGTCCTGGAAAAAGGAGGGAGGGACAGTGCTCTGATGTCATGATCATCAGGGAGGTGAGAGCAGCCCCTGCTGTTGGGAGGATCAAGCTGCAAAGATGCGGCAGTTTCAGACCTGAGACCAAGCAGAGTTCCTCTCTTCCCTCACCTGCCACAACCCCAAGCTATGGCCCTCATGCTAGGAGTATTTGGATTGGTTGTGGGTTCTCTGACGTTATGCATGCTCATTGTTAGGGCAGACTTTAAAATCAGGTGTTCAAAGGCAACACTGCTGAACCACACAGCATCTTCTTTTCTGGTATCCCAATGTTAGGCTTTCTGGGTTTGTTCCTGAGAGAGGTCTCAGGTGTTTCATCCACTGCTGCTCTGTGAACTTCCCTCACCACACTCAGAAGCCCTCAGGAGGATGCTGGGACTCGTTGGAAGCTGGAAAGTGGTGAGTGTCAGAGACCAGTATTCTATGGTCACAGGAGATGAGCTGGGCCAGTAGCCAGGACCCTGGTGTCCTGTCCTGTGTCTAAAGGAAAATGGTTTGTGTGAACCCTGGGGCCTCACAGCTTTCCAAATTGATGATGATTACAGAATCCACATGGAGACATGAACTTCCACAGGTGATCTGATATCCTTTGTTGAGAAACGAGGTCACTAGCTTACAATTCAGTCCTGTCAGCACAGCTCTTCCTAGGTTCTGAGTCAGATTTTGTTTGATGCTAATAACAGAATAGTACAGACTCGGTAATTTAGAAAGAAATGGTATTTGTCTCATGGTTGGGGTCCAAGTTCGGAGGGCAGTATCTGTTGATGGTCATCTTGTTGGCAGAGGTTTGGGTGGCACAGAGACCGCATGACCAAATAATGCAATTGCAAGAGGTTCAAATATGAAGTAGTTTCTATGGCACACACCTGGGAATAAGCAGTCACTCAATAATCACATGAATTGATTTAGCCTAATCACTTCATTAGGGTCCCACCTGTTCCCAATGATTAATCTCTCCTAATTGGGATTAAATGCCTTCACACCCTTGTGTGGAGAGTAAAATCTTTGTAAAGGCCAATCATTCTTCACTCCCCAACCCCAAGCTCACTGGTGTGAGAACTGAGAATCAAATTAACTGTTGAACACACAGTACTTTCATTATGCATCCAAATTTGGTTTAGTCAAATGATAGCTTGTAGCATTTGAGAATATCTCAGAAGATCAGATTCTGCTGGCTATAAAATGGTTTATAAATTTGGGAGTTCATTTGTGACTGGTAAAAGAAAAAATTCTTTTCTCCTCAATGCCTGTACCTTTGATTTTAAGACTCATATTTCATAGGCAATACGAGTGGCTATGATTCTGTCTAATACATAAATTTCAGGCCATTGCTAAGCTCATGCAAATAAGGTAGATTTAGAGGGGATCTCTGGATAACTTCATAATTTTGACTGGAGCCAGAAAATCAAATACATGCTTTTCATTGGTGTATGCCTGGGATGTGTTTAGGCTAAGCTCTTAATCCATTATGTCTACTAACTCTATATATTGTCAGAATTGAACTGTTGGTAAGTCATAGGTGTTATAGATGTGTTGTTTGATATTAAGCAAACAACACACATTTGGTGTTAGTGATGACGAAAATGACTGCACAGGTCACAGACTTAAACTGATTTTAAGTGTTTGATTTCTGGTGAGAATTAAGACCTTGGAGGAGGGAGCCAATGCAAACTGTTGGGAGGGAAAAGTAAGAAGTGTGGAACCCTCAGAATTAAATGTTCTGGCTGCTGAGGTTTGCCTTACTCAGTTCCTGAGAGTGAATCCCCTTAGTCTGCATCTCCTGCGAGTGATCCCCAAAGTCTGGGAACCTGAGTTTGGTGTCCCTTGATACTGTGGGATAAATAGGTTGTTTCCTTTTAATTGCACTTAGTACACCAGTTTAGAAATTATGTGCCATGATTTCATGTTAGACATATATACTCTTGCATAGATCCCTAATATACAGTAATAAAACCTGAAAGGAAGACAAATTGTTCACATCTTTGTTTTCTGCTAAATTTGAATAAGAATGTTAACACCCATAGAACCAATATTCAGGAAAATATAGGGGCTTTGGTCAGTTCAGGTATTTTCCCAATCTCTTCTACTTCTGCCCCCAAGAGGAAAGTCCTGGTTCTTTGATGTTTTTGTTTGCTTACTTTCTGTTTCTCTAAACCATGAGTTTTGCTAGCTTTGTTTGGTATTTGTGACAATATCTTTCTTGATTTTTGTTCCTCATCTGCTAATTCTTGGCCTTTTTTGTTACATTATGGTAAAATGCTGTCATGTTATAGATTGTGTATAGAATGTGCTTCTGTAGGAAATATGGATAGTTAAAATGGATTGTCTATCTTTTCTTCCATATATACTGATTTTTGTGCTTTTTCAACACTTGAAGTGACCTTATTTATTTATTTTCTCCATCTAGTGTTAGCTGATGTATCTGCACAATGACATATGGATAACTATTAATTACCCCTGGTTGGGTATTTATACCATTGTATTTATTTTTTCTGATAAACACTGGGCAATCCTTGCAGTTTTGTAAGCATTTTTCTTAAATATTCTGATGCTCTATCTATTAACACTGATATGGAACACTGTGCTATCCTCATAGAAAATGATCTGCTTATCTCACTGTGTAACGCTTTTAAATTTTCTGACACAAATCCTGATTAACCCGAAGTGCATATTGCTTTTCCAGGTTTCAATGTAATGGTGTTATAATGGACCATGTTTCTGCATAGTTTCTATTTAATCATTTTATATCTTCATTCAATTTTACTTTTGTTATCTGTATGTGTGTATCTTAAGTTGACAAAAATGTAATGTATTTAGCACATAAAATTGATTTGGAACACTATTTCTTTGGAAGCTCAGATATCGTATGAAAGAATGTTCTCAACTCTTTACTCCTATCGTTTATATAATTTCTGTCATTATTTTTAATGATCAGAAACTGTAACAACACTGTTCATTGTTAAGTTTTATTAAAATGATACTATTATCTGTTAGGTTACATTGGAATAAAGAATATAAATATTTTGCTATACCTCCATTTGCTTTCAGGCTTGTCTTTACTTGGATGACTTCCAAGACTATGTTGCTCTTTATGTCTGATGAATTATTTTCTAATTTACTTGATAGAAAACAAGAGACAATGAATGAGAGAAAGAGCTCCTATTCACAAGTTCACTTCCCAAATGCTCACATCTTCCAGGGAGGGATCAGATCTAAACCTGAAAGCAGGTAACTCACTTCAGGTTTTCCATGTGGGTGGCACAAACCGCATATCTTGAGACATCATCATGACTTCCAAGGGTCTGCTTTAATTGGAAGCTGGAGTTAGGATCAGAATCAGGAAATGCACCTGGGTCCTCAATTGTGGCATACAGTTTTATTAATCTTAACAGTTCCCCTAAGCCTTTTTTTAAACTGAAATCCATGGATCCAAGGTTGAACATCATGCCTGTAATTTGACAACAGTATTAAGAATGAATGAAACAGTATAAAGGGATGGGGTCATGAGCAGTGAGTTAAGCCACGACTTGGGATGCCCTCATCTCATATTTATCTTCCTCATTCAGGTCCTGGCCCTTCCCCACCGCCAATCCAAATTCTTGCTAAAATGTATCTGAGGGGCATTTGATGATGTCTTAAGTACTCATGTACCTTCTGCCTACATTGGAGATACAAAAGGTGTTCTTGGCTCCTAGATTAAACTGGAACCAGTCCCAGGTTTTGCAAACATTGACAAGTGAACTAGTGGATGGAAGATCTATCCACTACCGTCCCTCCTCCTTTCAAGTAAATACATACATATTAAAACCTTACAACTATTCTTCCATTTAGGTTCAAGTTTAGCTTTGCAACATTGGCATTCGTAGAATATCAGAAAGTCTGAAATACTCTCATGGGCTTTTCAGCTGGATCTGCATGCCTTAAGGGCTGATCCTGAGGCCAGAGTGCTGTTTAGGACATCTGCCATTCTACAGGTCTGCTGTGTATCTCACTTCCCATGTTGGATCATTCTCTCCCTTTTTTATTCTATCAGCTAGTATTTGCAGACACTATTCTTGTTTATGTGATCCCTTTGGTTCTTAGTCCTATCATTATGATCAATAGTGAACAGAAATTGATCACTGGGACTAGTGAGATGGCATTGGTACATGCCACCTAGAGGGGATTGAATTGGAATCCCCTGGTATGTTTCTAACTCTACAGTTTGAGGTAAGTCAGCTTGAGCATGTCCCGAATTGCTCATCTCATTCCTCTCTTATTCCCACTCTTATATTTAAGAGCGATCACTTTTCAGTTAAGTTTCTGCACATAAGAAGAATTGTGTATTGATTACAGTATTCAACCAAAAGTATTAAGTAGAACAAACAAAAAAAATACTAAGAGGCATAACATATTAAGGTGCTCATCAACAGTCAGGGTGAGGACTGATCAAGTCTCCGTTTCTCATAGTGTTCATTTCACTTTAACAGGTTTCCTTTTTGGTGCTCAGTTAGTTGTCACCTATCAAGGAGAATAAGTAGTATTTGTCCCTTTGGGATTGGCTTATTTCACTCAGCATAATGTTTTCCAAATTCCTAACAGGAATGAGAGTATTTTGGGCATGGAAAGCCAAGACACTCTGGAAAAAAGAAAAAAAAAACCTAAATGAAAGATTTCCGTGAGTGAGATCAGGTCATCAAAGTAGGAAGTACCTTTCTCTGAAGGGAGGAGAGAACTTGCACTTTTACCATGGCCTTGTCTAAATATGATCAGCTTCCATAGCCTTGGCAGCTCATGACAAGAGCCTAGGGTGATTACTGAGGCCATAAACAAGAGTGTCAATTTGTTAAGTCAACAACAGGAGTCACTGTGCACTTACTCCTCATGTAGGATCTTTGTCCTTAGTGTGCTGTACATTGAGATTTAATGCTATAACTAGTACACAAACAGTATTTTTCACTTTATGTTTCTGTGTGGGATCAAACTGTTGAAATCTTTACTTAATGTATGCTAAACTGATCTTCTGTATATAAAGGGAATTGAAAATGAATCTTGATGTGAATGGAAGGGGAGAGGGAGTGGGAAAGGGGAGGGTTGCGGGTGGGCGGGACGTTATGGGGGGAAGCCATTGCAATCCATAAGCTGTACTTTGGAAATTTATCTTCATTAAATAAAAGTTTTAAAAAAAGAAAAAATATATCAGAAAGTCATGTAAGGGATGAGCAGAAAGTTCAATGGGAAAGACAACCTTGATTTTTAAATTTTAAGATTATTTAAATAATCCTTAGCAGGACTGGAGATTATTGTCTTATTACTTTCTTATGCTTTGCAAATGCTGTAGTTTGGTTAATCACATATTGCAGATAGTTCATTGATAGAATATAGAGACATTTCTGATTTTTAAAATTTTGCTCAGTCTTTGATTAACACTACTTGTATATTATTACAGGATACAGTGCAACATTTGGGTACGCACACAACATAATTTAATCAATCTAGAAAATGAGGATTTTCCTTGCTTACTTTGTGTTTAAGGCCTACAAGCTCCTCCATTCCAATTTCTTCTTATACAGTGTATCTTATCATGAACTAAAGTCACAACACTATATTATGGAACACTGCAAGTGGTTCGTTCTTTCTAACTCTGTTTCTATATCTGTTATCCTACCACCCAATATCTTCAGTAATGAATCTTCCCATCCTAATTAAAACATTTATATTTATATCCACCATTTTTAGAAACCCATATATCAGAGAACATGTGACATTTATTTCTTCCTATGCCAGTCTTACTTCACTTAAGGATCTCCAGATCCACCCATTTTGAAGCAAATAATATTTCAATCCTTTTTAATCACTGAATTAGGATTGGAAAACCTGTAACACATTGATAGATTCCTAGGTTGGTTCCAAATATTTACTACTATGAATAGTGCTGTAGTCAAAACAGAAAGGAGAAATCTCTTTGCATGCAGATTGCATTTCCTTCTGATACATACACAATGGTTGGAGAGGTTTATCCCTTCTCATTTTTTGAGGGATGGACATACTAATTCTTCATAATGCTCAGGCTAACTTGCATTCTCATCAATATCTTATATTTTAAAATATTTATTTATTTGAAATTCATAGTTACAGATAGAAAGAGAGAGAGATCTTCCAACCACTGGTTCACTCCCCAAATGGCTGCAATGGCTAGAGTTGGGCCAAAACAAAGCCAGGAACCAGAAGCTTCCTCCTGGGTCTCCCATGTGGGAGCAGAGGCGTTGAGACTTGGGCCACCTTCCACTGATTTCCCAGGCCACAGAAGAGAGCTGGATCAGAAGTGGAGCAACTGGGACTCAAGTCCCCATATGGGATTTTGGCACTGCAGGTGGTGGCTTTAATTGCTACACAACAGTGCAATCTCCAATAACTTATTAAAGTTTTCATTTCTGCATACCCCACTAGCATTTCTTTTATGGAGTGAGGTGACACCTAGTGTATTTTGATTTGCATTTTCCTATATAATAATTATATTGCATGTTTTCCCGTTTTTGTTGACCATGGGTATTTCTTCTTTACAGAAATGCCGGTTCAGATCCTTTCCCAATTCTTAGATATATTTGTGCATAATTTCAGCAGTTTCATATGTATTCTGAATTTCAGTTCTTCATGAAATGCAGAATTGGCAAATACTTTATCCCAGTCTAGTGGGGTGTTAAAATACTTTTATTCATATAAGGTGAACAAATTTCATGTATTTCATATACACAGGCTTAAGAGCATAATATTTCCCACCCTAACCTCCCTCTTGCCCATGCTCTGACCCTCTGTTCTCCTTCCTCTCTTATTTTTTCTTTTTATATCTATAATGGCATAATTTCAATTTATTTTATAACCACAAGCTTAACTCTGCACCAAATAAAGAATTGAATGGAACAATTAGAAAAATCACTGTTTATCAAGAGTATAGACAAGGATTGTAAGCAATAACCAAAACTCAACATTGCATTTTTGTGCTTTGTTTATTTGTGCTTTGTTTATTTGTTGATTTTGTGCTGGTTTATTTGACTGAGAATAATGGCTTCCATATGCATATATTTTGTTGTAAAAGACAAGATCTTATTAATTTATGTAGCTGAGTAGTTTTGCATAGTGTATATATACCACATTTTCTTTAACCATTATTCAGTTGATGAACCTCTAGGTTGATGTCAGATCTTAGCTATTGATCTGCAATAAACATAAGGTGCAGACAAGTCTTCCTTATGCTGATTTCATTCCATTTGGGTAAAATTTTAGGAGTGGGATGGCTGTGTATATGGTAGAACAATTTTCAGATTCCTGTAAAATTACGACTGTGTTCCATAATGGATGTACTCTTTTACAATTTAGCCAGCAGTGAATTATAGTAGTTTATCAGCCATATCTTTGCTAACATGTATTGTTTTATAATTTTTGAAAGATAGCCACTCTAATTGGGGTGAGGTTTCACCCTCATCATCCTTTTGATTTGCATTTCCTGATAGCTAATGATCCTGAGCATTTTTAAATGTTTCTGTTGACCATTTGAATGTCATCCTTCAAAAATGTCTGTTTTGTCCTTTGCGCATTGCTTGACAGGATGTTTGTTGTTTTTGTTGTTCTGGATTACTTGAACTCTTTGTGGATTCTGGATATTAGACCTTTAACCATTGCAAGATTTTCAAATATTTTCTCCTGTTCTCTTGGATGCCTCTACATTATGTTGAGCAATTCCTTTGCAGTGCATAAGCATCTTAGCTTAATGCAATCCTATTTGTTTATTTTTTGCTTTGATTGCCTCATTCTGGGTATTTAACAAGAATTCCATGTGTATTCCAATGTCTTGCTGAGTTTCCCAATATTTTCATCTACTAATTTGATGTTATCAGGTTATTTTTTTTTTGACAGGCAGAGTGGACAGTGAGAGAGAGAGACAGAGAGAGAAAGGTCTTCCTTTGCCGTTGGTTCACCCTCCATGGCCGCCGCTGCAGCTGGCGCACCGCGCTGGTCCGATGGCAGGAGCCAGGATCCAGGTGCTTTTCCTGGTCTCCCATGGGGTGCAGGGCCCAAGCACCTGGGGCACACTCCACTGCACTCCCTGGCCATAGCAGAGAGCTGGCCTGGAAGAGGGGCAACCGGGACAGAATCCGGCGCCCCAACCAGGACTAGAACCCGGTGTGCCGGCGCCGCAAGGTGGAGGATTAGCCTATTGAGCCACGGCGCCGGCTATCAGGTTATTTTTTTATATCATTGATCCAACTATAGTTCATTTCTGTATAAATTGTAAGGTGGTACTCTTGTTTCATACTTCTATGTGCAAAATCCAAGTTTTCCAGTAACATTTGTTGAAGAGTACCTTTTTTCAGGTATTGATTTTGGCTCCTTTGTCAAAGATCGGTTGGTTGTACACGAGTGTATTAAGTTCTGGAATTTCTACTTCAGTCCATTGGTCTACATGTCTATTTTTGTGCCAGTATTAGGCTTTTTTGATTCTAACTGACCTGTAGTTGTCATGAAATCTGATATTGCGATGCCTCTGGCTTTGTTTTATTCTTTAAGTTTGCTCTAGCTATTCAGGATCTCTTGGGCTTCCATATGAATTTTAGCATCATTTTTTCTATCATTTTTTCAGAAGAATGTCATTACTATTTTGATTGGGATCATATTGAACATGTAAATTGCTTTCAGTAGTATGGACATTTTGATTATATTAATTCTTCTAATCCATGAACATGACAGATATTTCCATTTTTATGTTCTCCTATTTATTTTAAAAATGTTTTGTAATTATCATTGTAGAGATACTTGACCTCTTTATTTAAATTTATTCCAATTTGTTTAGCTATTATGAATTGAACTGATCTTGCATGTCCTTTCTCAGCCATAGCATTGTCTTTTTATACAAATGCTATTGAATTTTGTGCATTGATTTTATCTTGCAAATTTACCAAACTCTCTTGAGTTCCAATAGTCTCTTGGTGGAGTCTTTTGGCTTCCCTATATATAAAATCATATCTTCTATCAACAGTAGTAATTTGACTTCAACCTTTCCAATTGGTATCCCTTTGCTTGGATTTTGCTTGCTGGTGGCTCTCAGTAAGCCTTCTAGAACTGTATTGAATAGTAATTACGGGGGTGAGCATCCTTGTAGATCTTAGTGGAAATGCTTCCAATTTACCCCCACAATTTGATGGTGGCTCTGTGTTTGTCATAAACTACCTTGAATGTGTTCACGAATATTTCTTCTATTCCCAGTTTAAGGTTTTTATCAAGGACATATTTTATCTAGTGCATTCCCACTTGGTCTGGGTGAATTATATTTCTAATGTGTTGTTATCTTTGATTAGCAAGTATTTTGAGGATTTTTTGCATCTGTATTTATCAAATATATTGGTCTTAGTTTGCTTTGTACATTTACCTGGTTTTAGAAGTAAAGTGATGCTGGTTTTATAGGAGTTAAGAGGGGTTTTATCTTCACTCTGATGATTCTCTTCTTTGTTGTGAATTATCTTCTTAGTTTGATATAAGATTTCTCTATTAGTTTTTTATTGCCTGTTCTTAGGGTATCTTATCAAGAAGCCATTGCTTATGTCAATGTCTTATAGTTTTTTCTATATTTTGTGAGTTTCAGTTCTTACATTTACATCCATGACTCACTTTCGGTTGACTTTGTATAGGAAAAGTGGGGTGGTCATCTGGGTTTAGTCATGTCCATATGGATATCCCGTTGCCTCTGGACAATTTACTGAATAGACTATACCTTTTCCAGTGTATTTTTGTTAGCTTTGTCAAAGATCCATTGTCTGCATGTATCTGTATTTCTTTGTGGGAGCCTCTATCCTCTTACACTGGTCTATTCATCAGTTTCTATGCCAGGGTTTACATCTATGATATGTATTGAACTCATTGTGACCCCAGACGTGTTCTGTTTCTCAAGAGTTACTTTTCTATGTGGGACATTTTTTAATATATGTGAAGATATGAGGTTTAGGTTTATTTTTCTAGATACATGATGAATTCCATTGATTTTGATGGAAAGCATATTGTATCTGTAAATTAACTTGGATAATATGGAAATATTAGAAAGTATTTCAATCTGTGAATATGAGCGGTCTTTTTGATCTCAGATTCTTTATCATGGCTTTAGAGTTGTTGCTGTAGAGGCATTTTACATCACAAGTCAAATTCATCCAGGGTATTTTATTTCTTATTGTGAATTTAATTTCTTCTTTATTTTTTCAGTGGGTTCACAATAGTATAGGTATATAAAACTTATTCTGATTTTTTGTGCTTACTTTGTATCCTACAAATCTGCCAGTCATTTACCAGTTCAGGTGGCCTGTTGTTGAACTCATTACATTTCCATGTAAATAGAATAAAATCATCTGGAAAAATAAATAATTTGAATTTCTTCTTTTCTATATCTGTGTCTTTTATTTCCTTCCCTTTTCTTTTTGTTTTGCCTAGAACTTACATTGCAGGATTGAATATAAAAGTAAAAAATGTGCATCATTTTATGGTTCCAATTACAGGGAAAATGCTTTCATTTTGTTGGCATTCAGTAGCATCTGGCTCAGGTTCCTCAAATGCAAGGGTTTTGTAATTGAAGTATATGCAAAATATAAGTGTTCTGCTCAATTTACTTCTCATAAGTGAATGTATAATTTTATACAAAATGTTTTCTGCATCTAGTTTATTATACTGATGTTTATTTTTGATTGATGGGAATTAATGGAATTATGAATTACATTCATATTTTCCCTTTTCCTATATTACATCTGACTTGATTATGATATCTGACCATTTTTTGGATTCCAAACTGGATTCAATTACTATCAAATTTTGCACCTATATTCTAATATAAATTCTGTTACGATGAGAGTGTTGCATTATATTCAACAGGGACTCTGCTTTGTAAGTTTTTATTTGAAAAAAGAGAATCAGAAATAAACAGAGATCTTGCATCTATCAGGTCACTTCAGGAAAAACAGGCCTCATATGATGAGTTTGGAAAAGTTACCTCCCTAACAATTTTTATAATACTTTTCAAAAAATTAGTGTTTTTTTAATTTTGTAGATTTTAGTAATGAAGACGTTTGCTGCTGATCTTTCATTTGAACACATTATTCCTGATTTAATGTTCTTTCACAGTATTGCTCTATTCAGAGATGTTATTATTATTATAGAAAACTTTTTATAATTGCCTTAATTAAACTTACATTTATTTATTTATTTTTAACATTTATTTCATAAATATAAATGTTCAAAGTACAACTTTTGGATTATAGCGGCTTCCCCCCCCACATAACCTCCCTCCTACACACAACCATCCCATCTCCCACTCCCTCTCCCATCCCATTCACATCAAGATTCATTTTCAATTATTTTTATATACAGAAGATCGATTTAGTATATATTAAGGAAAGATTTCAACAGTTTGCACATACACAGAAACACAAAGTATAGAGTACTGTTTTAGTAGTAGTTTTACCATTAATTCACAAAGTACAACACATTAAGGACAGAGATCCTACATGGAGAGTAAGTGCATAGTGACTCCTATTGTTGACTTAACAATTGACAATCTAATTTATGATGTCAGTAATCACCCGAGGCTCTTGTCGTGAGCTGTCACGGCTATGGAAGCCTCTTGAATTCAACACCTCCGATCTTATTTAGACAAGGCCATAGTGAAAGTGGAAGTTCTCTCCTCCCTTCAGAGAAAGGTACCTCCTTTTTTGATGGCCCGTTCTTTCCGCTGGGATCTCACTCATAGAGATCTTTCATTTAGGTCCTTTTTTTTGCCAGAGTATCTTGGCTTTCCATGCCTGAAATACTCTCATGGACTTTTTAACCATATCTAAAACCTTAAGGGCTGATTCTGAGGCCAGAGTGCTGTTTAGGACGTCTGCCATTCTATGAGTCTGCTGTGTATCCCACTTCCCATCTTGGGTTGTTCTCTCCTTTTTAATTCTATCAGTTAGTATTAGCAGATACTAGTCTTGTTTAGGTGATCCCTTTGACTATCAATCCTATCATTGTGATCAATTATGATTTGAAACTGATCACTTGGACTAGTGAGCTGGCATTGGTACATGCCACCTTGATGGGATTGAATTGGAATCCCCTGGCATGTTTCTAACTCTACCACTAAGGGTAAGTCTGATGAGCATGGGCCATACTGTACATCTCCTCCTTCTTTTATTCCCACTCTTATATTTAACAGAGATCATTTTTCAGTTAAATTTAAACACCTAAGAATAATTGCATGTTAATTAACGAGTTCAACCAATGGCATTAAGTAGAACAAAAAATACTAAAAGGAATGAAATAGTAAGTTGTTCTTCAACAGTGAGGACAAGGGCTGATCAAGTCATTTTTTCTCATAGTGTACATTTCACTTCAACAGGTTTCTTCTTAGGTGCTCAGTCAGTTGACACTGATCAAGAATATATGATATTTGTCCCTTTGGGACTGGCTTATTTCACTTAGCATGATGTATTCCAGATTCCTCCATTTTGTTGCAAATGAACAGATTTCATTTTTTTTTACTGCTGTATAGTATTCTGTAGAGTACATGTCCCATAATTTCTTTATCCAGTCTTCTGTTGATGGGCATTTAGGTTGATTCCAGGTCTTAGCTATTGTGAATTGAGCTGCAATAAACTTTAAGATATAGACAGCTCTTTTATTTGCCAATTTAATTTCCTTTGGGTAAATTCCAAGGAATGGGATGGTTGGGTTGTATGGTAGGGTTATATTCAGGTTTCTGAGGAATCTCCAAACAGACTTCCAAAATGGCTTTACCAGCTGGCCTCATATGATGAGTTTGGAAAAGTTACCTCTCTAACTTTTCAAAAGATTGGTATTATATTTTTTTTGATTTTGTAGATTTTATTAATGAAGATATATGTTGCTGATCTTTCATTTGAACACATTATTCCTGATTTAATGTTATTACTCAGTATTGCTCTATTCAGATATGTTATAATTATAGAAAACTTTTATTTAATAAATATAAATTTCAAAAGTACAACTTTTGGATTATAGTGGTTCTTCGCCCTATAACTACCCTTCCACCCACTAACCATCCCTTCTCCTGCTCCCTCCCCTATCCCATTCTTCATTAAGATTCATTTTAAAAATCTTTATATACAGAAGATCAACTCTGTACTAAGTAAAGATTTCAACAGGTTGCACCCAAACAGAAAGACAAAGTATAAAGCATGGTTTGAGAACTAGTTATAGTGTTAATTCTCATAGTAAAAAACATTAAGTACACAGGTCCCAATATAGGGAGAAATTGCACAGTGACTCCTGTTGATGATTTAGCAGTTCAGACTTTTATTTATGATGTCAGTAATCATATGAGGCTCTTTTCATGAGCTGCCAAGGCTATGGAAGCCTTTTGAGTTCACAAAGTCCAACATTATTTATACAAGGTCATAATCAAACTGGAAGTTCTCTCCTCCCTTCAGAGAAAGGTACCTC
The DNA here is from genome assembly GCF_964237555.1 of Oryctolagus cuniculus. NCBI lineage: Eukaryota > Metazoa > Chordata > Mammalia > Lagomorpha > Leporidae > Oryctolagus > Oryctolagus cuniculus. The sequence goes on along the minus strand of NC_091436.1, from coordinate 141,759,289 downwards.
ATTCTTTAATGTCCGCTTCTTTCCACTGGAATCTCACTCACAGAGGTCTTTCTTTAAGGTCATTTTTGCCACAATGTCCTGTGTTTCCATGCCTGAACTTCTCTCATGTGCTTTTTAGCCATATCCAAATGCCTTAATGTGTGATTCTGAGGCCAGAGTTCTGTTTACGGCATTTGTCATTCTTAGAGTCTGCTCTGTGACCTGCTTCCCATCCTGGATTGTTCTCTCCTTTTTAATTCTGCAATTATTATTAGCAGACACTGGTCTTATTTGTGTGTTCCCTTTACACTTAATCCTCTTTATGATCAGTTATGGACTTAAACTGATCACTTTAATTAGTAAGGTGGCATTGGTACATGCCAATGTTTGGTATTTCGAGTCCCATGGCAGGTTTTAAGCTTTCCCCTTAGGGGTAAATACCTGGGAGCATGTGCCAAACTGTATATCCCCTCCATCTCTTATTCCAACTCTTATTTGTTTTTCAATTTCAGTTAAACACCTAAGAATAATTCTGTGTTAAGTAAGAAGCTCAACCAATGGTATTAAGTAGAAAAAGAAAATACTAAAATGAATCAAATAGTAAGCTGTTCCTTGACAGTCATCACAAGGGCTGATCAAGTCATTGCTTCTCATAGTGTCAGTTTCACTTCTACAGTTTTCCTTTTAGATGCTCAGTTGTCACATATCAGGGAGAACATATGATATTTGTCCCTTTGGAATTGGCTTATTTCACTCAGTATGATGTTTTCCAGATTCCTCCATTTTGTTGCAAATGACCAGATTTCATTTCTTTTACCACTGTGTAGTATTCTGTAGAATACATATCACATAATTTCTTTATCCAGTCTTTTGTTGATGGGCATTTAGGTTGATTCCATGTCTTAGCCATTCTGAATTGTGCTGCAATAAACACTGAGGTGCAGACAGCTCTTTTATTTGCCAATTTAATTCTCCTTGGGTAAATTCAAAAGAATGGAATTTCTGGGTCGTGTGGTAGGGATACATTCAGATTTCTGAGGTATCTCCAAACTGTATCCATAGTGGCTTTACCAGTCTGCATTCCCACCAACAGTGGGTTATTGTGCCTTTACCCCCACATCCTCACCATCATCTGTTGTTAGTTGATTTCTGTATGAAAGCCATTCTAACTGGAGTGAGGTGAAACCTCATTGCGGTTTTGATTTGCATTTCCCTGATGGCTTGTGATCCTGAATATCTTTTCATGTGTCTGTTGACCATTTGGATTTCCTCTTGAAAAATGTCTATTTAGGCTCTTGGCCCATCTCTTAAGTGGGTTGTTTGTTTTGCTGTTGTGAAGTTTCTTGATCTCTGTAGATTCTGGTTATTTTTTTACAGGCAGAGTTTGACAGTGAGAGAGAGAGAGAGAGAGACAGAGAGACAGAGAGACAGAGAGACAGAGAGAAAAGTCTTCTTTTTCCATTGGTTCACCCCCCCAAATGGCTGCTACACTGGTGCACTGCGTCAATCCAAAGCAAGGAGCCAGATGCTTCCTCCTGGTCCCCCATGTGGGTGCAGGGCCCAACCACTTGGGACATCCTCCACTGCCTTCCCAGGCCACAGAAGAGAGCTGGACTGAAAGAGGAGCATCTGGGACAGTACCCAGCACCCGAACCGGGACTATAACCCAGGGTGCTAGCTCCACAGGCGGAAGATTAGCCAAGTGAGCTAAGGCGCCTGCCAGATTCTGGTTATTAATCCTTTATCAGTTGCGTAATTTGCAAAGATTTTCTCCCATTATTTCAGTTGCCTCTTCACTTTGCTGACTTTTTTTTGCAGTATAGAAACTTTTCAATTTGATGTAATCCCTGTTGTTAATTTTGGCTTTGACTGCCTATGCCACTGGAGATTTTCCCAAGAAGTCTTGCCTGTGCCTATATCTTGCAGGCTTTCTCCAATGTTCTGTAGTAATTTTATGGTGTTGGGTCATAGATTTAGATCTTTAATCCATGTTGAGTGGATTTTTGTGTAAGGTGTAACATAGGTATCTTGCTTCATACTTCTGTATGTGGAAATCCTGTTTTCCCAACAATATTTGTTTAAAAGACTCTCCTTGCTCCAGGAATTGGTTTAAGCTTCTTGATCAAATACAAATTGGTTGCAGATGTTTGGATTGATTTCTGGTGTTCCTATTCTGTTCTATTGCCTATCCATCTCTTTCTGTACAGTACCATGCTCTTTTGATTATAATTGCCCTGTAGTATGTCTTGAAATCTGGTATTCTGATGCCTCCAGCTCTGTTTTTGTTGTATAAGATTCGTTTATCTATTTGAGGTCTCCTGTGCCTCAATGTATGTTTCTATATGAATATCAGCATCATTTTTTCTAGGTCTGATGAGAATGTGTTTGATATTTTCATTGGTATCACATTGCATCTGTAAATTGCTTTCAGAAGAATGGGCATTTTGGTGATATTGTTTCTTCCAATCAGTGAGCATGGAATATTTTTCCATTTTTTGGTATCCTCTTCTAGTTCTTTAAGATTTTGTAATTCTCATCCTTGGTTAAGTTTTTTCCAAGGTATTTGGTTTTTCCTGGTAGCTGTTGTGAATGGGATTGACCTTAGAAATTATTTCTCAGTTCTGGCAGTGTCTGTATACAAAGGCTGTTGATTGTTATGTATTGATTTTATATCCTGCTACTTTGCCAAATTCGTCCATGAGTTCCAATAGTCTCTTAGTGGAGTTCTTTGGATCCCTTAAATAAAGAGTCATGTTGTCTGCAAACACAGATAGTTTGATGTTTTCCTTCCCTTGTTGTATCCCTTTGATTTCTTTTTCTTGACTAATGGCTTGGCTAGAACTTCTAGTGCTATATTGAATAACAATGGTGAGATTTGGCATCCCTGTCTGGAACTGGATCTCATTGGAAATGCTGCCAACTATTCCCCATTCAATAGGTTGCTGGCCGTGGGTTTTTCATACATCGCCTTAATTGTGTTGAGGAATGTTCCTTCTATACAGAATTTTGTTAGAGTTTTCATCATGAAATGGTTTTGTATTTTATCAAATGCTTTCTCTGCATCTATTGAGATAATATATGATTTTTCTTCTGCAGTTTGTTAATGTGGTGTATCACATTGATTGATTTGTGAATGCTGAACCATCCCTGCATACAAGGATAAATCCCACGTGGTTGGGTTGGGTGATCTTTCTAATTTGTTGTTGGATTATTTTGGCTTGAATTTTGTTGAGTATTTTTGTATGTTCTTTAGAGGAATTGGTGTGTAATTCTCTTTCTCTGCTACATCTTTTTCAGGTTTAGGAATTAAGTGATACTGGCTTTGTAGAAAGAATTTGGGAGGATTCCTTCTCTTTCAATTCTTTTGAATAGCTTGAGAAGAATTGGAGTTTTTTCTTCTGTAAATATCTGGTAGAATTCAGCAGTGAATCTCTCTTGTCCTGGGCTTTTCTCTGTTGGGAGGGCCTTTATTACTGATTCAAATTCTGACTTTGTTATGGGTCTTTTTTGGTTATCTATGTTTCTTGCTTCAATTTTTGTAGGTCGTATATGTGCAGGAATCTATCCATTTCTGACAGATTTCCCTGATTGCTGGCATACAACTTTTCGTAGTAATTTCTAATGACTCTTGTTATTTCTGTGGTGTCTGTTGTTACATTTCCTTTACATGTCTAATTTTATTGATTTGTGTCTTCTCTCTCCATTATTTGGTTAGTTGGGCCACTGTTGAGTTAATTTTGTTTATTTTTTTTTCAAAAAATCCTTTCAACATTTTGCTTCTCTTTTGTAATTTTTTGGATTCAATTTTGTTGATTTTCTCTGGAAATTTTTTCTTTTTTTTTTTTTTGACAGGCAGAGTGGACAGTGAGAGAGAGAGACAGAGAGAAAGGTCTTCCTTTTGCCATTGGTTCACCCTCTAATGGCCACCACAGCCAGCGCACTGCGGCTGGTGCATCGCGCTGATCTGATGGCAGGAGCCAGGTGCTTCTCCTGGTCTCCCATGTGGGTGCAGGCCCCAAACACTTGGGCCATCCTCCACTGCACTCCCAGGCCACAGCAGAGAGCTGGACTGGAAGAGGAGCAACCAGGACAGAATCCAGTGCCCTGACCAGGACTAGAACCCGGTGTGCCGGCACCGCATGGCGGAGGATTAGCCTAGTGAGCTGCGGCGCTTGCCGATTTTCTCTCTAATATTAATTATTTCTTTTCTCCTACTAGTTTTGGGTTTGGTTTGCTGTAGTTTTTCTAGATCTTTGAGATGCATTGATAGCTCATTTATTTGGTGCCTTTCCAATTTCTTGATGTAGGCACCTATTGCTACAAACTTTCCTCTTAACACTGATTTTGCTATATCCCATACGTTTTGATATGTTGTGTTGTTATCTTCATTTGCTTCCTGAGAGTTTTTGATTTCTGTTTTGATTTCTTCTATGACCCAGTGTTCATTCAGGAGCATGTTGACATTCTCCATGTGTTGACTTATGCTCTAGAGAATCCTGGGTTGCTGATTTCCAGCTTCATTCCATTGTGGTCTGAGATGTATGGTATGATTTTGATTTGTTTTGAATTTGCTGAGACTTGCTTTATGGCCTAATATGCAGTCTATCCTAGAGAAAGTCCAATCCACTAGTGAGAAGAATGTGTATTCTGTAACATTAGGATGAATATTTCTGTACATATCTCTTAGATCTGTTTGTTCTCTAGTGTCAATTAAATCTGCTGTTTCCTTGTTGATTTCTTTCTGGTTTATCTGTCCATTGATAAAAGTGGAGCATTGAAGCCCCCCAATATTATTGTATTGGAGTCTAAGTCTCCCTTTAAGTTCCTTAACACATCTTTTAAATAAACTGGTGCCCTGTAATTAGGTGCATATACATTTATAATAATTACATCTTCCTGTTGAATTGAGACCTTAATCATTATATAGTGCCTCTCTTTGTCTCTCTTAACATTTTTTGTGTTAAAGTCTATTTTTTCTGATATTAAGGTGGCTACATCAGCTCTTTTTTGGTTTCTTTTGACATGGGATATCTTTTCACAACCTTTCACTTTCAGTCTGCATGCATCTTTGTTGGAAAGATGTGTTTCTTGTAAGCAGCAAATAGATGGGTTTTGTCTTTTAATCCATTCAACCAGTCTGTGTCTTTTATTTTCAACTTTTATTTAATGAATATAAATTTCTGAAGTACAGCTTATGGATTACAGTGGTTCCCCTCACCCATAACTTTCTTCCCACCTGCAACCCTCCTCTCTTCCACTCCCTCTCCCCTTCCATTGACATCAAGATTTTCAATTATCTTTATATACAGAAGATCAATTTAGCATATATTAAGTAAAGATTTCAACAGTTTACACCCACACAGAAATACAATGTGTAAAATACTGTTTGAGCACTAGTTATAGCATTAAATCAAAATGTACAGCACATTTAGGACAGAGATCCTACATGACGAGTAAGTGCACAGTGACTTCTGTTGTTGACTTAACAAAATTGTTTTTCATGGCTTTAGTAATCACCCTAGGCTCTTGTCATGAGTTGCCAAGGCTATGAAGGCTTTTTCAGTTTTCCGACTCTGATCATATTTAGGCAAGGTTGTAGTCAGAAAGGAAGTTCTCTCCTCCCTTCAGAGAAAGGTACCTCCTTCTTTGATGACTTGTTCTTTCCACTGGGATCTCTAGAGTGTTGAGACCATTTACTTTCAGTGCAGCTACTGATAAGTAGTGACTTTGCCCTGCCATGTTCCCTAAGATATTTCTAATATATAGTTTGAACTTCCTGTGATCCCTTACTGCAAGGTTTTCTTCCTTTACCCTCTTCCTGTTGATGACTGTGTTTCTGTGTTTCTGTTTGTAAAAATCTTCAGCATCCTTTGCAGGGATGGATGAGTGGTGACAAATTCATTCTGTTTGTTATGAAAGGCTTTTATTTCATATTTATTCCCAAATGAGACCTTTGCAGGGTATAATTTAATAGGATGGCTGTATTTTCTCTAAGTCTTGGGCTATATCTCACCATTCTCTCCCAGCTTGCAGGGTTTCTGATTAGAAGTCTGATGTGAATCTATTTGGAGATCCTTGAAAGTAATCAGGCATTTCTCTTTTGCACATTTTAGAATCATTTTCCTATGCTTCATTGTGGTGAGTTTGATTACAATGTGTTGTGTTGATGATCTTTTCTGGTCATGTCTGTTGGAAGTTCGCTAGTATTTTGTTTAAAAAAGGCCTTCTAACACTTTCTCTCTCTCCATAACTTCAGAAACTACTAGAACCCAAAATCTTGTTTATTTTATATAGTATCCTATAGATCCTCAACAATTTTTTTATATTTCTAATTTTCTCTTGCAGATTTTAGTTAGACTGTATACTTTTCTGTGCCCTGTCTTCTAAGTCTGATATTCTCTCTTCTTCCTGATTTGGATTTTAATGTTCTCAAATGCATTTTTTATTTGTTCTGTTGAATTCTTCATTTTCATTTTGTTTTCTCTTCAATATCTCGATTTCATGTTCTATTGAATTTTTCATTTCATTTTTATTCCTCCTTAGAAATTAAATTGGCAAACAAAAAAGCTGTCTGCACATTAATGTTTATTGCAGCTCAATTCACATTAGCTAAGACCTGGAACCAACCCAAATGCCCATCAACAGTAGACTGGATAAAGAAATGATGGGACATGTACTCCATAGAATACTATACAGCAGTCAAAAACAATGAAACCCGGTCATTTGCAACAAAATGGAGGAACCTGGAAAATATTATGCTGAGTGAATTAAGCCAGGCCCAAAGGGACAAATATAATATGTTCTCCCTGATCAGCAACAACTAACTGAGCACCAATGAGGAAAACTGTTGAAGTGAAATGGACACTATGAGAAAGAGTGACTTGATCAGCTCGTCCTGACTGTTGATGTACAATGTAATACTTTATCCATTTTCATTTTTTGTTGTTGCTGTTCTAGTACTATAGTTGAACTCTGTAATTAACACACAACTATTCTTAGGTGTTTAAATTTTAACTGAAAAGTGATCCCTGTTAAATATAAGACTGGGAATAAGAGAGGGAGGAAATGTACAATTTGGGACATGCTCAAGAAACATGCCAGGGGATTCCAATACAATCCAATCAAGGTGGCATGTACCAATGCCATCTCACTAGTCCAAGTGATCAATTTCAGTTCACAATTGATCACACTGATAGGTCTAAGAGTCAAAGGGTCACATAAACGAGAGTAGTTTCTTGTAATACTAACTGACAGAATCAAAAAGGGAGAGAATGATCCAACATGGGAAGCAGGATACACAGCAGACTCATAGAATGGCAGATGTCCTAAACAGCACCCTGGCCTCAGAATCAACCCTTAAGGCATTCGGATTTGGCTGAAGAGCCCATGAGAATATTTTAGGCATGAAAAACCAAGACACTCTGGGAAAAAAAAAAGAAGACCTAAATGAAAGATCTGCTCGAGGGAGATCCCAGCGAAAGAATGGGGCCATCAAAGAAGGAGGTACCTTTTTCTGAAGGGAGGAGAGAACTTCCACTTTGACTATGACCCTGTCAGAATAAGATCAAAGTTGGCAAACCCAAAATGCTTCCATAGCCTTGGCAACTCATGACTGGAGCTTAGGGAGATTACTGACTCCATAAACAAGAGTGTCACATTGTTAAGCCAACAACAGGAGTCACTGTGTACTTACTTCTCATGTGGGATCTGTCCTTAGTGTGCTGTCCAATGTGAAGTAATGCTATAACTAGTACTGAAACAGTATTTTACACTTTGTGTTTCTGTGTGGGTGCAAACTGATGAAATCTTTACTTAATATATACTGAATCGATCTTCTGTATATAAAGATAATTGAAAATGAATCTTGGCTGGTGTCGCGGCTCAATAGGCTAATCTTCCACCTTGTGGTGCCAGCACACCAGGTTCTAGTCCCTGTCAGGGCAATGGATTCTGTCCCAGTTGCCCCTCTTCCAGGCCAGCTCTCTGCTGTGGCCCGAGAGTGCAGTGGAGGATGGCCCAAGTACTTGGGCCCTGCACCCCATGGGAGACCAGGAAAAGCACCTGGCTCCTGCCATCGGATCAGTGCGGTGCGCCGGCTACAGCACGCCAGCCACAGTGGCCATTGGAGGGTGAACCAACGGCAAAAGGAAGACCTTTCTCTCTGTCTCTCTCTGTCCACTCTGCCTGTCAAAAAAAAAGAAAAAGAAAAAGAAAATGAATGTTGATGTGAATGGAATGAAATGGAGAGGGAGCGGGAGATGGGAGGGGTGCAAGTCTGAGGGAAATTATGGGGGGAAGTCAATGTAATCCATAAACTGTACTTTGGAAATTTATATTTACTAAATAAAAAAATTAAAAAAGGATTTTGATTTCATGTGAGATTTTCTTTCATGCCCTCCATGGATTTTAGTAGTCCATGCGTTTGCTTTTGATTACTTCTGTATAATCTTATCATCAATTTTTTGAATTCTATTTCATGCATTTCTTCTATCTCATCATCTTCATAATCTTGTATTGAAGTGTCCTGTTCTTTTGGGAGCATGATGTTGTCTTCCTTATTCTTGTCTCTTGGGTTATTGCATTTCTTGTTCAGCATCTGTGGAGTTACTCGTTGGTTTCTTCTTTTTTCCCCCCTTTGGCAGCTTTTATCATTGTTCTATGACTCTATAGATAAGTGGAATGTCTGCTTTCAGTGAATGTCTAGAGGCTTGTAGTGGATGTAGCCAGAGAGCTCTGTTCAGTTCTCTAGAGTTAGGGCATGCCTAAGTTGATACTCTCCGGTTTGACATGGTAAATCTTCACTCTCTTTTTTTAATCAGAAGGGAATTATTTCTGCTCAGCTGAGCTCTTCTCCTTGATGGAGTCCAGTGCCTAAGCACTAGCCAAAGTGGATATAATATTCCTCTGCTCTGTCCCAAGGACCACACAAATGATCTGTGCAACCCTTAGTATTTAAGATTTTCCAGCAATGTCTCTCACCAGGTATCCAGGATTCTGGAGCTTATGGTGTCCCACTGAGACTGCTCAAAGTCTCATCCACACCATGAGTTCTTCCACACACACTCATTTTTTTCCACAGTCCCGGTTCTGAAGCTTCACACATTCACAAGCTCCTAACCTTCTGTTATTTCTCCTCACTGGAGTCAGGAATCTCCAGTTGGCTGATTGCCAGGCACAGAAATGAGCTGGTGCAGCTGTTATGTCTGTCCAAATTGGCACCTGCTCTATTGGCTTGTATGGCTTTGTAAGGTGATCAGAGAGAAGTGTGTTCATACCCTCTTTTTTTTTTCTCTCCTCTAGTTAGGCTGGTGCACTTTCTCTCACATAGCTTCAAACCTCACTTCCTCTAGGGTCTTCCTTCTGCTTTTTCACCAGAGTCTCAGGCTGCTGCCATCTTGCCTCACCTCACTTTGCAGCGATGGTGCATAGGCTTTGGATATTGGAGTCCCGAGCCATGGGTGCCCATGCCTTCCACATAGTAGAGTTTCCTCTGCCTTTTTTTCATAACTCTTCCCCAAGACTACCACTTTTTTAAAACTATTTTCCCCTGGGCTAGAGAAAAAAGCTCCCTCCCTATTCTGCTATCTTGTAACCACCACTGGCTTGCCAATAGGATTCTTCTAAAGGGCATTTGTAATTTGACAGTGACAGCAAGCAGAATACTTCCTACCTCCTGCTAGCAGGTGGCTTTCTCTATGACCAACATCCTGCATGTAGAACAAGTTGGCTGCAACTAAAGAACAACATTCACAATGATCATCACCCAAAGCTGCAACCCCATGGGAGACCTGGATTCTCAGATATGTTATATCTACTTGGCTCAGTTTGGTAGGTTATATGTATCCACAAATAAACATTTTTTTTAATTTTTTCATTTATCCTTGTTAATATAAATTAGTGATGCCTATTATATCTGTGATATGCATTGCAGTTTCCCCTTCTTTGATTTTATTTACTTGAACCTAGTTTTTATAACCTAGCAAAAGGATTGTTTCTTCTATTAAAAATACAATCTTTATTTTGCTTATCTTTAATGTTAACATTCCATTTATGACCTGTGCTATAATTTCATCTTGTATTTGGCTTATTCTTGTTTTCTAGGACTCTTGAGATGGATACTTAGGTTGTTTATTGGAAATCTTTCTGTTTAGATGTTTGGCCATGGCAATGTCTGTGTATAGAAAGGCTATTGACTTTTGTGTGTTAATATTATATTCTGCTACTTTAACAAAGTTTTTAATGAGTTCTAATCATCTACTAGTGGACTCTTTTGGTTTCCCCATATTGGGAACCATGTCATTTTCAAATAGGAATAATCTGAATTCCCACTTTTTAATTTGTATCCCTTTGATTTCCTCTTCTTATCAAATGGTTATGTCTAAAACGTCAAGGTGTATATTGTTTGTCTTTTTAAACAATAAAATTATGAACTGAATTCATACAAAAATACATGATGAGGCAACAGAGGTATATGACTAAATATTTTTAATGATGGATCTGAAATGACTAGTGTTTGTGGCAGACATTATTTTGCAATGGGATTGGCCACTGCTTGCAATGCTGGCCTCCTATATTGTAGTGTTTCTTTGTGTATATTCTATTAATGAACCTGGGAAGGCAATGGAACATGACCCAAATGCTTTGGAATGTGCCCATATAGCAGATGTAAATAGAATTACTTGCTCCTGGCTCTGTCCTTGCCAAAACCTGTTTATTTTAGCATCTTGGGAAGTGAGCCAAGAAAAAGATGCTTCATGTGCCTGTGTCTCTGTTTATGTCTTTCATTTCTCTGCCTTTCAAATAATTAAATATTTAAAAAGAAAAGGTTAAATTCAGTTAATAATCCTTGAGGTAATTTTAATTAGCTAGACTCACTCTTTGCTCATCACTCCCTTTATTTATACCACTTGGACTATATAATCTTCTGTATTCAGGACAAATTAATCACTATATCTTCCTTATTGACTGAGAAGAGTCAGACAAAGGAGTGGCTTATGATTAGCCAATTATTGGTGAGTATGATGTTCACAATTTTTCTCATATTGGAGTTTCCCTTGGAAACTATATCTCCATTCCCAGAAGGAACAACTCCTGTTGGCAGAGGTGTGTGATGAACAAAGAGAGCAAATTCCAGGAAAGGACATATAAACTCACAAAGTCCATGGTGCTGAGCTAGCTCATTAATCCCTGAAATTTCATTTTATCTCAAGCAATATAACATTGAGACCTATGTTTTCATCATATACTAGTTTCTGAGCTCTGAGATGAGGGAACCTAGGATTGGAAGCTCAAGTTTAAGGTTCCCACGTTTGTAGAATATCACTTAGGACAATGGCAGTGTAGAGAAAACACAGGAATTTGAACAGGGCAAATCATATCTGAGCAATAAAGGAAACCAGGGAGAGCTTGTGGGCCTAAAACCAGTACACTGTCTTACTCCCACTGAAGTTCACATTCGCCATGGCCATTCCCTGTTAGAGAAGAACAACAGTGGCAGTAGAGGCTCTATGTAAGTCTTGTGTTGATATCATGCATGATTTATAGAAAACAGAGAAAGTTAAGATCTGACTCTCAGAGCTATAGATAAAGATTTGATAGATCATCAGATGAATGTATAGAGAAATGGATTTCAAGAGTTTTGAGTTAATTCCCAGAGACTGGAACTTTTGTTTTGTGCAATGAATTTAAATGAACCCACAGTAAGACTCATTATTTTATTCTAGTAAATGTACTATAGTAGTTTTCTGAACTCTGGAATATTACCCATGAATAACACACTAATTATTTGATTAGGTCACAGCAAATATCTTTTGATGGATTAGATATAAGTTGCCATAGGAATATTAGCTTCTAGTTTAAGTATCTTAAAATACAGTAATAATCATCATAAAACCTGTTCCCACATTTGAATTTATCCATTTTTAAACTTTTATTTAGTAAATATAAATTTCTAAAGTACAGTTTATGGATTACAATGGCTTTTCCCCCATTAAATTCCCTCCCACCAAAACCCTCCCATCTCCTGCTCCCTCTCCCATTCCATTCACATCAAGATTCATTTTCAATTATCTTGATATACAGAAGATCAGTTTAGTCTATATTAAGTAAAGATTTCAACAGTTTGCACCCACACAGAACATTAAGTGTAAAATACTGTTTGAGTACTAATTATAGCATTAATTCACATTAAACAATACATAAAGGACAGAGATCTACATGAGGAGTAAGTATACAGTGACTCCTGTTGTTGACTTAACAAATTGACACTCTTGTTTAAGGCATCAGTAATCTCCCTAGGCTCTAGTCATGAGTTGCCAAGGCTATGGAAGCATTTTGAGTTCACTGACTTCGATCTTATTTCAAGAAGGTCATAGTCAAAGTGGAAGTTCTCTCCTCCTTTCAGAGAAAGGTACCTCCTTCTTTGACGGTATGTTCTTTATACTGGGATCTCACTCACAGAGATCTTTCATTTAGGGTTTTTTTTTTTTTTAATGCCAGCGTGTCTTGGCTTTTCATGCCTAAAATACTCTCACAGGCTCTTCAGCCATATCCGAATGCCTTAAGGGCTGATTCTGAGGCCAGGGTGCTGTTTAGGACATCTGCCATTTTATGAGTCTGCTGTGTATCCCACGCCCCATGTTGGATTGTTCTCTCCCCTTTTATTTATATCAATTAGTATTAGCAGACACTAGTCTTGTTTATGTAGGCCTATCAGTATGATCAATTGTAAACTGAAGTTGATCAGTTGGACTAGTGAGATGGCATTGGTACATGTCACCTTAATGGGATTGAATTGGAATCCCCCAGCACGTTTCTAACTCCACCATTTGGGGCAAGTCCGATTGAGCATGTCTCAAATTGTACATCTCCTCCCTCTCTTATTCCCACTCTTACATTTAACAGAGATCACTTTTCAGTTGAATTTAAATACCTAAGAATAATTGTGTGTTAATTAAAGAGTTCAACCAATAGTTTTAAGTAGATCAAAAAATACTACAAGTGAGAAAGTATTAACTTGTAGATCAGCAGTAAGGACAAGGGCTGATTAAGTCACTGTTTCTTATAGTGTCCATTTCACTTCACCAGGTTTCCTTTTGGTGCTCGGTTAGTTGTCACCAATCAGGGAGAACATATGATATTTGTCCCTTTGGGACTTGCTTAATTCACTCAGCATCATGTTTTCCAGATTCCTCTATTTTGTTGCAAATGACTGGATTTCATTGTTTTTTACTGATGTATAGTATTCTATGGAGTACATGTCCCATAATTTCTTTATCCAGTCTACTGTTGATGGGCATTTAGGTTGATTCCAGGTCTTAGCTATTGTGAATTGAGCTGAAATAAGAATTCAGCTATTTTTAACACATGCCTTTCAAATATGAGTTTGAAACCCTAAAATTTAACCACTAGAGTTCCACTTTGTTAGTGTGTGGTTGAAGATGAATTCTTTTGCATCATGCATTTTGTCTTGAGAGTGAAGCGATTACTGAGGACACATACAAATCATTCTTCTTGTTTCTTTTTATATCTCAAAGAAACATTTTATTTAATGAGTACAAATCTCATCAGTACAACTTTAGGAATATAGTGATTCTTCTCACTATGCTGCCCTCCCTCCTCCACTCTCACCCCACTCCTCCTCCCTTGCTCATTCCCAGTTCCATTATCCTTTAAGATACATTTTTATTTAACTTTATACATAGAAGACCAACTTTTACAAAGTAGATTTCAACAATTTACACATACGAACAAACACACACACACACACACACACAAACCAAGAACTAGTTTTACAGTTAATTCTCTTAATACAATTCATTGCGGACAGAAGTCCTTTATGGAGAGTATGTGCTCAGTGACTCCTGTTGTTAATTTAACAAGTAACACTCTTATGTATGAGATCAGTGATCACCCAAAACTCTTGTCATGAGCTGTCTAGGTTATAGAAGCTACAAAGGCTATAGTAGCCTTTGTATCCAAAATCTGTATCAGTATCTAGACAAGTCCACAAGCAATATTGAAGTACTCTCCACCTGTCAGAAAAAAGTACATCCTTCTTTTATGGCCACTTCTTTCCACTGGGGCCTCTCTCACAGAGATCCTTCATTTTTTACCACATTGTCTTGGCTTTTGATGCTTGAATTGCTCTCATGTGACTTTAACCTGACCAGAATGCCTTATGGGTTCATTCTGAGGACAGAGTGTTATTTAATGTGATTCTCATTCTATGTGTCTGCTCTGTGTACTGCTTCCCATGTTGGAATATTCTCTCCTTTTTAATTCTGTTTATTATTACCAGAAATTTCATATTATTTATATGATCCAATTAACATGTAACCCTATCTATATTATCAATTTAACACTTAATATGTTCACTTTAACAATTAAGATGACATTTTTTACTATCCAGTTTGATGGGATTTGAGGTCCCATACCAAGATTTTAAACTGTACCCTTGGAAGTAATCTGTAGGAAAGTATGCAGGACGATAGAGCTTCACAGTTACAAAATTCCTCCTTCCTGTGTTATTCCAAACATTATGTTTAATGAGATTTATTTTCAATTGACTTTATAAACCTCCACTGTGATATGGCCTTGACTAAACAAGTTCAGAGTTGGTGAACTCAAGGGGCTCCCATAGCCTAGACAGCTCATGGCAAGAGCCTCGGGTGATTGCTGACATCATAAATAAGAGTGCCAATTGTTAAATCAACAACAGGAGTCACTGGGTACATGCTCCCCATATAGGATCTCTGTCCTTAATGTGCTTTACTATGAAACTTAAAGACAACATTACTAGTTGAACAATACCCTATACCTTGTGTGGTTGTGTGAAGGCAGTCTGTTGAAATCCTTGCTTAGTATATACTAAGTTGATTTCTGTATATGAAGGTAATTGAAAATGAAACTCAATGAAGAGCAGGATGGGAGAGGGAGTGGGAGAGGGGAGGGTCGCAGGAGGGAGGGAGGTTGAGAGGGGAAGCCACAACAATACAAAAGTTGCACTTTGTAAATTCACATTTATTAAATAAAAAAAACACATGATTAACTCAATGTTAAGAAAGAGTTCAACAAATAGTATGACGTATAGAAAAAAAAAAAAAAAAAAAACCTCTTTCTCAAGTTCTCAAGTCAAGACCAAAGCTGTTCAAGTCATTGCTTCTCAAAGTGTCAATCTCAATTTTACGGATTTTCTTTTTTTTTTTTTTCTTTTTTATTTTTTGACAGGCAGAGTGGACAGTGAGAGAGGGAGACAAAGAGAAAGGTCTTCTTTTGCCGTTGGTTCACCCTCCAATGGCTGCTGCAGCCGGCACACCAAGCTGATCCGATGGCAGGAGCCAGGTACTTATCCTGGTCTCCCATGGGGTGCAGGGCCCAAGTACTTGGGCCATCCTCCACTGCACTCCCTGGCCACAGCAGAGAGCTGGCCTGGAAGAGGGGCAACCAGGACAGAATCCGTTGCCCCGACCGGGACTAGAACCTAGAACCCGGTGTGCCGGCGCCGCAAGGCGGAGGATTAGCCTAGTGAGCCGCGGCGCCAGCCTATGGATTTTCTTTTAGGTGCTCTCTTAGTATCACAGATCAAGGAAAACATATGGTATTAGTAAATTGGGACTGTCTTATTTCACTCAGTATGTTTTCCAGATTCATTCATTTTGCTGCAAATGAATGGATTTCATTATTTTTATCCATTGTGTAGTATACAATAGAGTATATATCCCGTAATTTCCTTATCTAGTCTTTAGTTGAAGGGCATTTAGGTCAATTCCATGTCTTAGCTATTGTGAATGCAGCTTTAATAAACATTGAGGTATAGATAACATTTTTCATTTGCTGATTTCATTTCCATTGGGTAAATTCCCAGGAGTGAAATGGCTGGGTCTTATGGTAGGTCTATATTCAGATTTCTGAGGTATCTCCAAATGGTCTTCCATAGTGGCTTTACAAGTTTACATTCCCACCAGCGATGGGTTGGGGTACCTTTTGCCTCGCATTCTCATCAGCATTTGCTGCTTGTTGATTTCTGTATGAAAGCAATTCTAACTGGAATGAGGTGAAACCAAACCTCACTGTGTTCTTTTTAAAGATTTATTGAATTTATTTGAAAGACAGAGTTACAGAGAGAGGTAGAGACAGAGGTAGAGGTCTTCCACCTGATGGTTCACTCCCCAAATGGCTGCAACGCCTAGAGCTGTGCTGATCCGAAGCCAGGAACTTCTTCAGGGTCTCCCACATGGGTGCAGGTTCCCAAGGACTTAGGCCATATTCTATTTTTCCCAGGCCATAGCAGAGAGCTGTATAGGAAGAGGAGCAGCTGGGACTAGAACCGGCACCCATATGGGATGCCTGCACTTCAGGCCAGGGATTTAACCCACTGCACCACAGTGCCAGCCACATCACTATGGTTTTAATTTGCATTTCCTTGATGGCTAGTGATTCTAGATATTTTTTTATTTGTCTCTTGGCCATCTGGATTTCCTATTTTGAAAAATATCTATTTAAATGCTTGGCCCATTTCTTCACTGGGTTGTTGGTTTCATTGTTGTGGAGTTTCTTGAACTATTTATATATCCTGGTTATAAATCTTTCATCATCTGCATAGTTTACAAATAATTTCTCCCATTCTATCAGTTGCCTCTTCACTTTCTGAGTGTAATACCATTTGTTAATTATGGCTTTGATTGCCAATGCCTCTGGTTTCTTTTCTAAGAACTCTTTGCCTGAGCCAATTATCTTGCTGGCTTTCCCAATGTTCTTTAATAATATGGTGTTATCAGCTCATAGATTTATGTCTTTGAATGGATTTTTGTGTATGGTGTAAAGTAGGGGTTTTGCTTCATATTTTTGCATGTGGAAATCCAGTTTTCCCAGCACCACTTGCTGAAGAGACTGTCCTTACTCCAGGGATGTGTTTATGCTCTTTGCTTGAATGTAAGTTGGTTGAAATGCGTGGATTGACTTCTGGTGGTTTTGTTTGTTTGTTTTTTTGTTTGTTTCATCTATCCATCTTTTTTTTCACCATTACTAGGCTGCTTTTATTATGACTGCCTTGAAGCATGTCTTGAGACCTTCTATTTTGATGCCTCTGGCTTTGTTTTTGTTCTATAATATTGCTTTAGCTATGCAAGGTCTCCTGTGTTTCTTCATCATTATTCTTGATCTTAGAAGAATGTCTTTGCTATTTTGATTGGTATCACATTGAATTCGTAAATTGCTTTTAGAATAATGGACATTTTGATGATATTGCTTCTTATAATTCATGAACATGGATTTTTTTCCATTTTTTACCTTCTATTTCTTTTTTAATGTTTTATAATTCACATCATAAAGATCTTTGGCATTGTTGCTTAAATTTACTCCGTGCTATTGTGAATGGGAATGATCTGAGAAGTTCTTTCTAAAACATGCCATTGTGTATACAATCTGTGTATACAAAGGCTGTTTTAATGCCTGTGTATTGGTTGTATATCCTCCTACATTACCAAACTCTTCCATGAGTTCACATAATCTCTTGTAGGAGTCTTTTGGATCCATCTGCAAATACAGATGTCATCTGCAGATAGAGATAGTTTGACTTTCTCTTTACCAATTTGTATCTCTTGATTTCTTTTTCTGGCTAATGGCTCTGGTTAAATCTTCCAGGATTATACTGAATAGCGATGTTGAATGTGGGCATCCTTGTCTAGTTCCAGGTCACAATGGGAATGCTTCTAACTTTTCCTCATTCAATGGGATGCTGACTATATTTTTGTCATAAATTTCCTTGATTGTGTCAAGAGATTTTCGTCTATACTCAATTTCCTCAGTTTTCATCATGAAAGGGTGTTGTATTTTATCAAATGCTTTCTCTGCATATAGAAATAATCATTTGGTTTTTGTTCTTAAACTTGTTAATGTGATGCATCACATTGATTGATTTGCAAATATTGAACCATCCATGCATACCAAGGATAAATTCCACTTGGTCTGGGTGAATGATCTTTAGATGTATTGTTGGATTCCATTGACTAGAATTTTATTAAGGATTTTTGCATCTATTTGAATTAGGGAAATTGGTGTGTAGTTCTTTTCTCTATTGTGTCTTTTTCCGCGTTTAGAAATTAATGTGATGCTGGGTTCATAGAAAGATTTTGTGAAGATCCCCTCTCTTTCAATTGTTTTGAATAACTTGGGAAGAATTGATGTTAGTTCTCTTTTAAATTTCTGTTAAAATTCAGCAGTGAAGCCATCAGGACCTCGGCCTTTCGTTATTGAGAGGGTCTTTTTTACTGATTAAATTTTCATCTTGGAAATTTGTCTATTTAGGTTTTCTGTGTATTCATTGCTCAATGTAGCTAGGTTGTTTGTTTCCAGGAGCCTGCCCATTTCATTTATGTTTCCAGTTTGTTGACATGCAGCTCTTTGTATTAATTTCTTGTTATTCACTTTATAGTGTCTGTTGTTACATTTCCTTTTTCATCTCTAGTTTTATTAATTTGCATATTTTGGTTAGTTGCCCAATTATGTGTCAATTTTATTTAAAAAAAAAAAGCTCTTTATTTGCTGATCTTTTATATTGCTTATTGGATTCATTTTTTAAACTTCCTCTCTAATTTTGATATTTCTTTTCTCCTATTAGTTTTGGGTTTGGTTTGCTCATTTTCAGGATCCTTGAGATGCATTGATAGCTCATTTATTTGGTGTATTTCCAGTTTCCTGATATAGGCAGCAATTGTTACAAACTTTCCTCTTAACATTGCTTTTGCTGTAAACCATAAGTTTTGATATTTTGTTGTTGCTTCATTTGTTTCCAGAAATTTTTTATTTCAATTTTAATTTCTTCTATGACCCACTGTTTATTCAGGAGCATATTGTTCAGTCTCCATATGTTTGCATATGTTTCAGAGATTAAGTTGCTGATTTCCAGCATCATTCCATTGTGGTGTGAGAAGAAGTGTAGCATGATTTTGATTTTTTTTTTTTGGAATTTGCTGATGTTTGCTTTATGGCCTAGTATGTGGTCAATCCTAGAAAAAGTTGCATACACTCCTGAGAATAATATGTATTCTGGAACTGTAAGATGAAAATTTCTGTAGATATGTATTAGATCCATTTGGTCTATAGTGTTGATTACCTCTGCTGTTTCCTTGCTGAATTTCTGTCTGGTGGATCCGTCCATTCCTGAATGTGGGGTATTGAAGTCCCCCATTACTATTATGTTTGAATCTGTGTCTCCCTTTTGTTCCTTTAACATTTGTTTTAAATAGTCAGGTGCCCTGTAATTAGGTGCATATGCATTTATAATAGTGATATATTCTCCTAGCCTGTAGGATTTCTGATGAGAAATCCGCTCTGAGTCTAACTGGAGATCCCTGAAATAAATCTAGTGTTTCTCTTGTGAAGATTTTAGAATCTTTTCTTTATGTTTTACTGTGGGAAGTTTGATTATAATCTATCATGGTGAATATATTTTCTGGTCATATCTTTTAGGAGTTCTATGTGCTCCTCATACTTAAATGTCCCTTTATTTCTCCAAATTAGGGGAGTTTTCTGTTATTATTTCATTAAAAATGCCTTCAAATCCATCCTATCTTTCCAAAACTTCAGAAATTCCTAGAACTTTTAAGTCGGGTCATTTGATAGTATCTATAAATTACCAACAGTGTATTTTAACTTTCTAATTTCTTCTTATGTTTGATCTCTCTGAATGATTTCATTTTTTTTGTCTTCTAAGTCAGATATTCTTTCTTTTGATTCACAGATTCTTTTGTTAAGGCTTTCCACTGCATTTTATAATTTGCTCTATTGACTTTTTCATTTCCAAGATTTCATTTTGATTTCTCCTTAAGTTCTCAATTTCATGGGAGAAAAATTCTTTCATGTCATGTATAGATTTTATTAGTTCATGCATTTTCTTCTGATTACTTTTAAGCAATCCTGTGATCAATATTTTGAATTCTATTTCTGGATACTTTTTAATCTCATCATCTTCACAATCTATTATTGTAGTGTTGTGTTCTTTGGGGGGCATCATTTTGTTTTCCTTATTCTTTGGTGCATTTGTTATTTAGTATTTGTGGAGATACTCGTTTTTGTTTTGCTGTGACAGCTTTTATCTGTGGACTATGTCTGTGTTCATTATCAGATTGTCTGCTTTTAGGAAATACCTAAAGGCATGTGGTGATTGTAGCCAGGGAGCTCTGTTCATTGCTTCAGAGTGAAGGGTGTGTCTGAAGTGACACACCAATTTTGGCATCTTAAATCTCTTTTTTTTTATTAGAGGGAAGGTTTCTTCTTGTCTGTTGGTGTAGACTCATCTGAGCTGCTCTCCTCAAATGAGACCAGTGCCTGGGTGCTAGCCCCAGAGGGTATATTATTTGTTGGCACTGCCACAAGGACCACACAAAGGATCTGTGCAGTTTTCAGTATAAGTTTGGATTCTCCAGCAATGACCCTTGCCTGGTAACCAGGGAATGCTGATTGTGTGGAGCCTCCCACAGTGACTGCTCAAAGTCCTGGTGACACCCTGAGTGCTCCCACACAACCTCAGTATTTACACAGTCCTAGCACAGAAGCCTCACACAGTCTCAAGCAGCATACCCCCCCTGCCAGATCTCCCCACCAGATCAGGATTCTCTGCTTGGCCGCTTTCAAGATGCTGACACAAGCTAGCACAGCTGTCATATGTGTCAAAATGGCACTTGTTCTATATCACTTTCTTACACGATGCAGTTGCAGGGTGATATGGACAGAGAAAATGTGCCCCCTCTTTTTTTTTCTCCTCTAGTTTGGCAGGTACATTATCCCCCAATTGGCTCCAAGTCAGATTCTCTCTAGGCTCTTCCTGCAGCTTTTTCACCCATAGATTTGGCTTATGCAGTCTGGTCTCACCACACTCTCCTCTCTGATGTGGAGGCTCTTGGCTGCTGGAGTTTTGAGTTGTGAATCCCTCCATGTAGGTCCACTTTGTCCCCCCAATGTGAAGAGCTTCCTCTGCTTTTTTACCCAAAACTCTTGCCTGAATCTGCACTCTTTCCATTTTTTAAAAACTATCTTCCCCAAGAATAGAGCAGCAAGCTCCCTCCCTACTCTGCAATCTTGCCCCTGATCCCTATTATTGTTTTCTAATGGAGGAGAGCTTACATGTATCTGTGGATTTGTTCAACATCAAATGTTAATAACCTTGATGAGAAGGGAAGAATTTAATTCCATGCAAAGTTAAATCAGAAGAAATTAACATATATGTTCAGGTACAGGACTCCATCCTTTATTAATGTGTGGGTGGTAGGAACCCAAGTGCTTACACACCAACTACTGCCTCATAGACATCTTAGCAGGATGCTGCCTTGAATATGCAGAATATCAATCACACAACTGGGCATGTTGGTATTAGATATGATATTACCCAAGCAGCAGACTAACTTGTATCCCAACATTTAACATTCCCAAGTCTGATGGTTTGCTATGAAATTTTGCCTGGGTCCTGTATCTCCAACAGGAAGTTCTGAGGCTTCTTCATAATATAACTTTTCAAATCATGTTGGTATTATATTCACTGAATGCCAAGAAACATTTTAGGGAAGAACTACATGAATATTTGGAAACTGGGAGGTGTGGTTCCCTTGCCCACAAAGGAACGACACTGCTTCCAGCTTATCAGTCTTTAGCAGACTTTTATTTAAACAGGATAGAAAAAGAAACCCTTGAGCAAGGGGAGCTCCAAAAGAAAGGGGAAGCGCCCATTAAAATTTCATGAATGGCTTATATAGTATATCATTGCAGAAGCATGTAATGCAAGCTTAGTCCATGCTACAGTCCATGTGGCGGCACTCCAATCGGGTGCCTGATCACGCACAGTCCATGCACTCCTTGTCCAACCATAAAGGTGATCACGTGTCTTCATCCAATCAAGCTCCTGGTCATGTAGCAGGCGGCTTGGAACCAGCAGAAAGCTTATCGTTGCCCCACCTGGTGTTTTTTCAACTCCTGGTCAGTGGGAAAAGAAGTATGGGAAGTCCTAAGGCCATAGTTGTAGACTCAACCCTGGGGTTATGGAAAGGTCCCGATATCGCAGCTCAACAGAAACCATAAACATCCACACAGCAGTAACTATTGCAAATGGTCAGCAATGCTAAGCCTTAGCATGTGGGCCCATGGCCGGCTCATGGGTCCCCACAGGAAGTGTCTTTTGCAATAATTACTATGAAGATATAGTATAATAAATGTGTATTATATTCATTTTTCTACACAGCTGTGGACAAAAATACCCTGGTTGCAAGAAGAATATATTCTATAGAATTTTCAGTGTATAACATCAAAATATGTTCTAGTGAAACTAACAATATGAAGTACCATGCAGTGTATTTGTAGTAATAGAACAATAGTTAACATCACCCAAGTATTTTTCTATAGGGTAGATTTTAGTGACAGCATTTGTTTCTTTCTGTGGTATTTTGCAACTTGACTCACAAGCATTCTTAAAATAACAAATTGCTTCTTGGCAGTAGCATTTTAAACAAATTAAGTAGCAAGTACATGTTTCTTTTAACATAAGGATTACTTGTGCCTTATCACTGCCAATCGGTATAATTGTTGGTGCTCTTTCAAGGAGGTCTTCCTTGGCCCTTGTCATGTGTAAAGCACTGTTACTACTGAGGGAAGCTGATTGTTTTTTTTTTCTACAGCTAATGAATTTGGTATTTTGTATTCACTTCTATAATGATATTGCTCTGAGTCTAGGAGCAAATCACACCAGTTCTCTCACATTTCCATTTTTCTTCTCATCCAGGTACAGTCCTAATGCCTACTACATGTTTCCAAGGCCAAAGAAAATGAACACACCACCAGTAAGTTGTTTATTTCTGTTTGCATTATATTGTGATATAGCAGCTTTATGAGTATATTTTATTAAATTGTGAAATAAATATTTGACAACATAAAATTGCCATGATTATAAAGCATTAGAAATATCAAACCTGATATCAAATTTGTTGCCAGTCTCTGTGATGCTGTAACAGTAACATGTTTATCATGTTATTCAAATTGGAACATAGAATCTCCTAAATTATTATAAACTGTAAAGCCTGAATTTGTATTTATTGGTCTTATCGATGATATAGTAGAGGTGGTTTAGTACCAGCATAGTAATATACACTGAACTAGTAAAACGTTGGGGCCAGCAATGTGGCACAGTGGGTTAATGCCCTGGCCTGAAGTGCTGGCATTTCAAATGGGTGTTGGTTTGAGACCCAGCTATTCCACTTCTTTTTCTTTTTGTTTGTTTGTTTGACAGGCAGAGTTAGACAGTGAGAATGGCTGCTCCAAAGCCAGAAGCCATGTGCCTCTCCTGGTCTCCCATGTGGGTGCAGGGTCCAAGGACATGGGCTATCCTCCACTGCACTCTCAAGCCACAGCAGAGAGCTGGACAGAATACGGCACCCTGACTGGAACTAGAACCCAGGGTGCCAGCGCTGCAGGTGGAGGATTAGCCTATTGAGTCGTGGCACCAGCCTTGGCTGTTCCACTTCTGATCCAGTTCTCTACTTTGTGCTTGGAAATCAGTAGAGTATGGCCCAAGTTCTAGGGCCCCTGCTCCTGCGTGGGAGACCCGGAAGAATCTCCTGGCTCTTGGCTTGGGATTGGTGCAGCTCCAGGCATTGTGGCCAATTGGGAAGTGAACCATCGGATGGAAGACCTTTCTCTCTCTCTCTCTACCTCTCCTCACTCTGTGTAACTCTGACTTTCAAATAAATAAATATTTTTTAAAAATTAAAAAAAAAACTAGGAAAAAGTTACCTAGTGTTAAGAAAACAAATTACTGAATATTATTTTTTGTGGGTGAATTTCTTGAATAGTGTGGTTCCTAATAGTTTCTTGGAGGCTGAATGGAATTCATGGGCAGGAATAGGAATGTGTAGGGAACAGAATCTGCAGCAGTCAGGGATTTTTTTTTAGGATTTATTGCTTTATTTTCAAGGGGACAGAGTTACAAAAATAAAAGAAGGGGAGAATGATTCTGAGAATCTTACATCTGGTGGTTCACTCCCCTAAGAGTCACAATGGCCAAGGTTAAGCAATATTAAAGCCAGGAGGCAAGAGATTCATCTGGGTCTCCCACCCAATGCAATGGCCCATCTCCCAATGCTTTCCCTGGCACATTTTCAAAGGCTTGGATTGTAAGTGGAGTTGCTAGGACTGAAAGCTCCATCCATATAAGATGCGAGCCTTGCGGGTGGTAGCTAAACCTGTTATTTCTCAATGCCAGCTCCCATGGCAAGTCCTTAAAGAGCTCTCCATACATTTCTCCCAGCCTGTCTATAGATTCATGTTGTGTTGCTGCCTTTCCAAAATAATATCTTAAGGCAAACCATTCCTTTCTTCATTATTACTTTATGCTACTGAAAGTGGTTTTTACTAAATTATTCATAATTATTCATAAAGTGTAGTCAAAGCCAAAGATTATTTTATGTTTTCTGTAGTTGAATTTGTTGTGTTTTGTTTTATTATTTATTTGACAGATAGGGTTAGACAGTGGGAGAGAGAGAGAGAGAAAGGTCTTCCTTCCCTTGGTTCACTCCCCAAATGGCTGCCACGGCTGACGCCACGCCCATCTGAAGCCAGAAGCCAGGTACTTCCTCCTGGTCTCCCATGCAGGTGCAGGGTCCAAAGCACTTGGGCAACCCTCCACTGCCCTCCTGGGCCAGAGCAGAGAGCTGGACTGGAAGAGGAGCAACTGGGATTAGAAGCCAGTGCCCATATGGGATGCCAGTGCTGCAGGTGGAGGATTAACCAAGTGAGCCTCAGTGCTGGCCCCTGTACTTGGTTTTTTTATGCAATAAAGTAAATTATGTATTTGGCAGGTAGAAAAGACACAAAGTGAGTGAAGTAAGCTAAGAAAGACAATAGTGTGGACAGAACTGTGGTTATACCACTGCCTACAATGTGGACACTCCATATTTAGGCTGGTTCAAGTTCTTTCTGCTTTGCTTCCAAACCAGTTCCTTGCTAATATAATTCTACTTTATTCTCAGTATTACACATCCAAGTATTCCATACACTCTCCATTCACAACATCCTGTAGTTCTTTACAGATTTGACCCTCTTGGATATGACATTCCTGCTTCCTTCCCAGGGTAGCCTCTCCCACAGGTTTCAGAACATAGTTGCTATTCCCCATTGAATACTTATTTGTAGCTATCCAATGTGAATTTATGCTGAACACATCTCGTTATTCATTTCTCCATTTATTTGTATAAGGTATTACTATGAGCTAGCCTTGGCCAAAACATCAAAATGGGACTTTTTTTTCTAAACTCCTCCCACTTTCTCATTTTTAAAGTCATCTGGTTTAAAATCCTAGTACTTTTGCTTTTTTGTTTTGAAATATTTATTTTATATCTGAGTATACTCTCTAAACATGGAAATAATCATATATATATATATATATATATATATATCCTTGTATTCTTAGAATTGTTTTTGAATTACAGTAAATCTATTCTCTTGATATTTGTAAAACAGAATATAAATAATAACTACTGATTTCAGTTTAAAAATTGAGAATTATTAATTTGGCAAACATCTTGAAGAATACATTAGCTCAGTGCTGAGCTTTTATCTCTCCTCAGACGGGATGACAGGCTTAGGAGTCAGTAGAGAAATGCAGTCAGTAGTTAGCACATGAGAGTGAACCAGACTCAAAATCAAGTACAAAAATAAAGGATACATAGAACATGAATAATTTCCTGGTAACTAAGATGGTGAGTGTTTGTTACTAGCTTAAGTTGCCATTTTGAATACCCACATACCCTATCAGACTGCTTGATTTTGTGTCTCACTACTCTCCTTTTTCTCCATTTCCTGTGAATATGTGTCCTGGGAGGCAGTAGTTGATGGCTAAAATATTTGACTCCCTACCTCCCAAATGGGTGACCAAATTAAATTTCAGTATCCTGGTATATTTTTGGATGAAGTGATTTTGGGGGGAATTAATTGGAAAATGAAATATTCCCACTCTCCCTCATCTCTCTCTCCATTTGAATCAAAACTTACACTCATCCACAGTTTGTGACTGATGTAATGAAGCCTCTGCAGATTGAAAACATCACTGATCAAGAGGTACAAACATTATCTGGAGAACTACAGCGAGTAGCTTTAGCTCTTTGCTTGGGCAAACCTGCTGATGTCTATTTAATTGATGAGCCATCTGCATATTTGGATTCTGAGCAAAGATTGATGGCAGCTCGAGTTGTCAAACGTTTCATACTCCATGCAAAGAAGACGGCCTTTGTTGTGGAACATGACTTCATCACGGCCACCTATCTAGCAGATCGAGTCATTGTTTTTGATGGTGTCCCATCTAAGAACACTGTTGCAAATAGTCCTCAAACCCTTTTGGCCGGCATGAATAAATTTTTGTCTCAGCTTGAAATTACATTCAGAAGAGATCCAAACAACTATAGTCCACGAATAAACAAACTCAACTCAATTAAGGATATAGAACAGAAGAAGAGTGGAAACTACTTTTTCTTGCATGATTAGACTGAATCTGAGGAAATCAATAAGCCATTTACTAAAAGAAACATTGACTGGGATTTTTGTCATATAAAACTTTAATCAGGTTTTATGCCCCACATACTCTGGAACTTGAAGTATAATCAATGTACATCAAAAGCCAGTTGTGTTGTAAATTGTAGTCTGAACACAGAAAATGCCACTTTCCTGGAAAAGTTCATAAGGCACTTTTGTGCATATTCTAAAATGAAGACATTTCAAGCTACACAAATTACCTCCAGATTTTCATGATGTGTGGGAAGATGCTCAATAGTGTAATGCATACATGTACCAAATGCTGACCTGTGTGCCCCCTCTAGAAAAATCTTGAAGTTACTTTCTGTGCTTACCTGCTTTGCCAAGTATGCCAGTATAAGGAAATTTATTTTATAAGCTGGTCAAAGACCCCATTGATGATATTTGATAAATAAACATGAGGATTATAAAAAAAAAAGAAAACAAATCAATAAAATTTTAGAAAATATACCTCTGTCATCACCTGAATTCCATATAGATTGTGTGTGTTTATGTCCTGAATCTGCTCCTAATTCCAGCTTCCTGCTAATACAGATGTTAGGAGACTGAAGGTGAGTCTCTGTCATCACCCGAAGATACCCAGCCTGACACAGCCTTCATTGTTTAGGTGTTTGTGGAGTAAAGAAGATTATGGGATTTCTATATTTCTGTGTCTATTTCTCTCTCTCTCCTCTCTCTTTCTCTCTCTCTCTCCCTCTCTCTCTGCATGTGTGTGTTTCAAATAAAAGTAAATGAATAAGGATACACTTTCAGATATGCCTTGTACATTTTGCATACACACATGTATATATATATGATTCTTTCTGTAATTGGATATAATACAAAATTGTATATTTCTACCCTCTCCTGATAAAATGGCTTGTCATGTTTTCAAGCACTGTTAAATGTTATATCATCCTATTTCATTGGTTACATCTAAATTTACATCTAAATTAGCATTAAAATAGATGTATGTATGTATAATTGCAAAAGATTATGGAAGAGGACTTGGTTATTAGTTTGTTAAAATCAAGTATTATGTATGATAAAAGTATAACCTATCATTTGATATTTTAAAGTGTGAATGTCTATGTCAGTAAGCCTATACACATTTTTTCTGCAATAATCAACACCATCCATCTATCTGTCTTTAATCTCCCCAGGTAAAACTTTGTGCCTCAGAAACTAAATCCCTATGCCCCTCCACCACAGACCATTGAAGTCAATTCTCTATATATCTATGAATTTGTCTCCTCTAGTAACCTCATAGAAGTTGAATCACAAAATAATTATCATTTTGTAATGGCTTATTTCATGTTCCGGTATGCCTTTACAGTCAGTCCATATTGTATTATATTGTACCATATTATACTTCACTGTATGCTGAAATGGTTTTAATATCATTTACTGTGAATAAATCCAACTTGAGACATGAAGAAGGTGGAAATTTAATCTTACAATAGTGTTAAGAGTTGGAGCCTTATCTAGATGAGTAAGGAATAATTGGGGGTAATCCTGTTAGGTCTCAGAATTGTTTGGATACGGACAGTTTTAAAAGAAGATGGAGTCCATCAAAACATTTCCACACTCTTTCTTTCTGATGTCCTGCACTGCTTCTGAACTTTCTGAGTGAGAAAGTGAACACCATCAGGAGGTCTTCAGTACTGTGGTCCATATTATCTGCATCACTTTACATTTGCACCAGTACTGCATGATAATTTCATTTCTCTGATATTATGCGCACTTGCTTTATAATGGACATTGGATACAAAGTGGTATTTCACTATGATTGCTACTAACATTCGCCCAATGATAAGCAATGTTGGCAATCTTGTGTGGTAATTAGCCATTTGTAAATCTTCTTTGTAAGAATGTCTATTTCTCAGAGGAGGCAAGATGGCGGAATAGGAAGGGAGCACACTGATAGTCCGGGGAGAGACAGTTTAATAAAAGTGGAGATACTGCAGGTTCAAGGAAGAGTAGGGGAGGAAACAGCAGAAGAAACTCTTCCGGAAAGCGTGATTCACAGTGGATCTGCGTGGAGAGCGTGGGAGCCACAATTCGGGACACCACTGGCAGACTCAACACACCAGCGCTGGAACGCGAGGGGAGCCAAACCTCAATAGCCCGAGACACCGGCAGGCAAGCGGAGAGAGGAGACTAGAGGGAACGATCCCCGAGGGGGAAAGTTCACCAGGCTTACTGGAAGAGAGAGAGAGAAAAAAAAAAAAGGTGACTGGTACGGACACGGGCTTCTCTCTCTCCGCTCACCTCTCAAGGGCGAGCAAGACAAAGAGCAGGTGCCATCTTGGACATACGTCATAAGCAGAGCGACCTCAGGTCTGCACCGGCCCTGAGCCTAGCAGAAAAACCTGACTCTTGGTGGGGCGAATTAACAGGAGATTAGGACCTTGTAAATTTGTGGTGCTACTGAACTGAAACTGTGAAAACAGAGACGGTGAGGGAGAGAACTCACAGAATTCACGTGAGTACTCTCCAGAGACGCTACAATTCCATAACTTTGGCAACCCAGTGGGAGACTGAAGGAGAATTTGAGCCCACTCTGAGGGCAGAACGGATTCCCTGTGTGGTCCTTGGGAAAGAGCTTCCAAGCTCTGGCTCCTGTGGGTGTATCATTTGCCTACTAACTACCTCCAACTTCATTCAGCTGTGTGGAATTACTTCCCTTTTGAATCAAAAAAAAAAAAAAGAAAGAAAGAGAGAGAGATCTATCACGCCTAACCTGGGAGTGTCACCTTTGGCACACCAAACAGAGCTCTCAGGCCACACCCATCTCAAGCCTCTAAGGCTCCATCAAAAACATACAGTCCACTTAATCTAGAGTCATAGTATAACAAGAAAAAGCACCACAGTGAAGAAACCAAATATCTCCAATATGCCAAATAACAAATGCAAAAACCGAGATAATAAAAACAAGGAAGTCACCATGATGCCCCCAAATGAAAAAGACACCCCAATTCAAGATTATGAAGATGATGAGATAGAAGAAATGCAAGAAGCAGATCTCAAAAAATTGATAAGAACATTAAGAAGTTCTCAAAAACAAATTCTTGAACTACAGAAATCATTAATGGACAAGGTAGAAAATCTCTCTCGTGAAAATGAAATAAAAGGAGGAATCAAAATGAAACGAAACAACTAGTACAACAGGAAACTGTAATAGTGACGAGAAATCATAATGAAGTGAAGAATTCAATAGATCAAATGAAAAACACAATAGAGAGCCTTACAAACAGAATGGGTGAAGAAGAAGAGAGAATATCGGACTTAGAAGACAGAGAACAGGAAAGGATACAGTCAGAACAAAGAAAAGAAGAGGAAATTAGAAATCTAAAACATATTGTCAGGAATCTTCAGGATACTATTAAAAAACCCAACATTCGGGTTCTAGGAGTTCCTGAAGGCATGGAGAGGAGAAAGGATTAGAAGGCCTTTTTAGTGAGATATTAGCAGAAAATTTCCCAGGTTTGGAGAAGGACAGAGAAATCCTAGTACAGGAAACTCACAGAACCCCTAATAAACACGACCAACAGAGATCCTCACCTCGACACGTTGTAATTAAACTCTCCACAGTAAAACAGAAAGAAAAGATCCTAAAATGTGCAAGAGAGAAACGTCAGATTACTCTCAGAGGATCTCCAATCAGACTCACAGCTGACTTCTCATCAGAAACCCTACAAGCTAGGAGGGAATGGCGAGATATACCCCAGGTACTAAGAGAGAACAACTGCCAGCCCAGAATATTATATCCTGCAAAGCTATCATTTGTGAATGAAGGTGAAATAAAGACTTTTCATAGCAAACAGAAATTGAAAGAATTTGTTGCCACTCGTCCAGCCCTGCAAAAGATGGTTAAAGATGTGCTACACTCAGAAACAAAGAAACACGGTCATCAATATGAAAGAAGGTAAAGGAAGAAAAGCTCACAGCAAAAGATCACAGGGAATTCAAAGCATATATTAGAACTTATATTTGGCAAATGGCAGGGCAAAGTTACCACTTATCATTAGTCACATTGAACGTTAATGGCCTGAACTGTCCAATTAAAAGACACCGATTGGCTGATTGGGTTAAGGAACAAAACCCATCTATTTGCTGCTTACAAGAAATGCATCTTTCCAACAAAGATCCATACAGACTGAAAGTGAAAGGCTGGAAAAAGATATACTATGCCAACAGAAATGAAAAAAGAGCGGGCGTAGCCATCTTAATATTGGACAACATAAACTTTACCACAAAAACTGTTAAGAGAGACAAAGAGGGACACTATATAATGATTAAGGGATCAATACAACAAGAAGATATAACAATTATCAATGTGTATGCACCTAACTACAGGGCACCAGTTTATCTAAAAGATTTGTTAAGGGACTTAAAGGGAGACGTAGACCACAATATAATAGTACTGGGGGACTTCAATACTCCACTCTCAGAAATAGACAGATCAACAGGACAGAAGATCAACAAGGATACAGTACATTTAAACGACACTATAGCCCAAATGGATATAACAGATATATACAGAACTTTCAATCCTACAGCTAAAGATTTTACATTCTTCTCAGCAGTACATGGAACCTTCTCTAGGATTGACCACATACTAGGCCATAAAGCAAGTCTCAGCAAATTCAAAAGAATTAGAATCATACCATGCAGCTTCTCAGACCATAAAGGAATGAAGTTGGAAATTAGCAACTCAGGAATCCCTAGAGCATATGCAAACACATGGAGATTGAACAACATGCTCCTGAATAAACAATGGGTCATAGAAGAAATTAAAAGAGAAATCAAAAATTTCCTGGAAGTAAATGAGGATAACAGCACAACATACCAAAACTTATGCAACGCAGCAAAAGCAGTATTAAGAGGAAAGTTTCTATCAATAGGTGCCTACATCAAGAAATTGGAAAGGCACCAAATAGATGAGCTTTCAATGCATCTCAAGGATCTAGAAAACCTACAGCAAACCAGACCCAAATCTATCAGGAGAAGAGAAATAATTAAAATCAGAGAAGAAATCAACAGGATTGAATAAAAAAAAATTACAAAAAATCAGCCAAACGAGGAGCTTGTTTTTTGAAAAAATAAATAAAATTGACACCCCATTGGCCCAACTAACTAAAAAAAGAAGAGAAAAGACCCAAATCAATAAAATCAGAGATGAAAAAGGAAACATACAACAGACACCACAGAAATAAAAAGAATCATCAGAAATTACCACAAGGACTTGTATGCCAGCAAACAGGGAAACCTATCAGAAATGGATAGATTCCTGGACACATGCAACCTACCTAAATTGAACCAGGAAGACATCGAAAACCTAAACAGACCCATAACTGAGACAGAAATTGAAACAGTAATAAAGGCCCTCCCAACAAAGAAAAGCCCAGGACCAGATGGATTCACTGCTGAATTCTACCAGACATTTAATGAAGAACTAACTCCAATTCTTCTCAAACTATTCAGAACAATCGAAAAAGAGGGAGTCCTCCCAAATTCTTTCTATGAAGCCAGCATCACCTTAATTCCTAAGCTGGAAAAAGATGCAGCATTGAAAGAGAATTACAGACCAATATCCCTGATGAACATAGATGCAAAAATCCTCAACAAAATTCTCGCCAATAGAATGCAACAACACATCAGAAAGATCATCCACCCAGACCAAGTGGGATTTATCCCTGGTATGCAGGGATGGTTTAATGTGCGCAAAACAATCAATGTGATACACCACATTAACGGACTGCAAAAGAAAAACAATATGATTATCACAATAGATGCCGAGAAAGCATTTGATAAAATACAACACCCGTTCATGATGAAAACTCTAAGCAAACTGTGTTTGGAAGGAACATTCCTCAATACAATCAAAGCAATCAATGAAAAACCCACAGCCAACATCCTATAGAATGGGGAAAAGTTGGAAGCATTTCCACTGAGATCTGGTACCAGACAGGGATGCCCACTCTCACCACTGCTATTTCTCATACCTCTGGAAGTTCTAGCCAGAGCTATTAGGCAAGAAAAAGAAATTAAAGGGATACAAATTGGGAAGGAAGAACTCAAACTATCCCTCTTTGCAGATGATATGATTCTTTATTTAGGGCACCCAAAGAACTCTACTAAGAGACTATTGGAACTCATAGAAGAGTTTGGCAAGGTAGCAGGGTATAAAATCAATGCACAAAAATCAACAGCCTTTGTATACACAGACAAAGCCATGGCGGAGGAAGAACTTCTAAGATCAATCCCATTCACAATAGCTACAAAAACAATCAGATACCTTGGAATAAACTTAACCAAGGACGTTAAAGATCTCTACGATGAAAATTACAAAACCTTAAAGAAAGAAATAGAAGAGGATACCAAGAAATGGAAAAATCTACCATGCTCATGGATTGGAAGAATCAATATCATCAAAATGTCCATTCTCCCAAAATCAATTTATAGATTCAATGCAATACCAATCAAGATACCGAAGACCTTCTTCTCAGATCTGGAAAAAATGGTGTTGAAATTTATATGGAGGCACAAGAGACCTCTAATAGCTAAAGCAATCTTGTACAACAAAAACAAAGTTGGAGGCATCACAATACCAGATTTCAGGACATACTACAGGGCAGTTGTAATCAAAACAGCATGGTACTGGTTAAGAAACAGATGGATAGACCAATGGAACAGAATTGAAACACCAGAAATCAACCCAAACACCTACAGCCAACTTATATTTGATCAAGGATCTAAAATCAATTCCTGGGGCAAGTACAGTCTATTCAACAAATGGTGCTGGGAAAACTGGATTTCCACGTGCAGAACCATCAAGCAAGACCCCTACCTTACACCTTACACAAAAATCCACTCAACATGGATTAAAGACCTAAATCTATGACCTGACACCATCAAGTTACTAGAGAACATTGGAGAAACCCTTCAAGATATTGGCACAGGCAAAGAATTTCTGGAAAAGACCCGGGAGGCACAGGAGTTAAAGCCAAAATCAACTATTGCGATTGCATCAAATTGAGAAGTTTCTGTACTGCAAAAGAAACAGTCAGGAGAGTGAAGAGACAACCAACAGAATGGGAAAATATTTGCAAACTATGCAACAGATAAAGGGTTAATAACCAGAATCTACAAAGAGATCAAGAAACTCCACAAGATCAAAACAAACAACCCAATTAAGAGATGGGCCAAGGACCTCAATAGACATTTTTCAAAAGAGGAAATCCAAATGGCCAACAGACACATGAAAAAATGTTCAAGGTCACTAACAATCAGGGAAATGCAAATCAAACCACAATGAGGTTTCACATCACCATGGTTAGAATGGCTCACATTCAGAAATCTACCAACAACAGATGCTGGTGAGGATGTGGGGAAAAGGGACACTAACCCACTGTTGGTGGGAATGCAAACTGGTCAAGCCACTATGGAAGTCAGCTGGGTCCATTCTTTCAGGAAGCTTGTGTCAGGATGCAGACATGAGCATCAAAATTAGGTACAAAATTGTAGTACACAGGTATCTTAGCTGATATCTTAAGTACTATGGTAAATGAATAAAATATTTTAAGTATTGAATAGTGGTTCTTCTATTGCCTGCTTAACTCAATGTCATTGACTAAATGTGTTCTCCCCAAAATACGTATGTGGACACTAATTCCCAATTGACTGTATGTGGGCTAGGATCCTCACATGGGTAATTAAGTTTAATTGAGGTCCTATATGTATGCCCCTTCCCAATTCAACTGGTATCTTTAAGAGAGACACTGGGATGGGAGCACAGAGAAAAAAGGCCATGTGAAGACATGGTGAGAAGTTGGCCATCCTAGAACACAAACAAAAGATCACAGGAAAAACTAAACCTCAAAGCAGTTCTTGAACTTTCATTCTGCAGAATTATGAGAAAATAGGTTCATGTTTAAATTGTCCTATCTGTAGCATTGCATATCCATCAAACAATTACACTGCAATTTTTCCATTAATTTCCTTAGATTTACAAAGAATGATGTGCTTATTTCATTAATAATTGTTAGAAAAACTTGCTGTATGTATAACATCATGGCACTGTTTCATATACATTTTTGGGATTTTTCAATTGATAGTCCTATATATGATTCCTCTACAGTGTACTGTTAAAAATGTTTATTTAAATAATGATTGAATGTATGCATTTCTCACATAGTGTGATAAGTCTTGCTTTAAAAAGTCATATAACTTGAATAAACTAAGGGAATAAAAACGTTTATAGTTCTTTATATTTAGCTATACATGTGATTACCGTTTTTAATGACAATGTTTCTTTCCTGCAAATTTGGGAGTCAAGGATATCTGAAAGGACTCTTTGATTTCTTTGTTTTTTTTTTTTAACATCTTTCTTCTTTATCATGGTTTGTAATGAATTTTCTAATGTAAGCTTTGGTTTTGAGCCTGCAATATGGAGTTCAGGGCACGGCAGGAATGGTCTTTTTCAATCAGGGCACATATTTTGGCTTGCTCCAACTCTGGCTTTCTGTCATTGTTTTGGATGCCTCAGCCGAGTTTTGGTCTCTTGATCAGCAATTTCCTGCATGTTTCCTGGGTCTGAGGTTGTTTTGCCTTCTTCCTTCCCAAAGTTTGTATTCTGAGACAATACAAACAAGAGTTTAGACAGAGTATCCATTATGAAATAAAAAACACAGCAAATTGCCATTTCCTGATTAGAAATATACAGGCAACATGACCAAGATGAGTTTCTGTGTTTTGGAAAATGAACTGTGACCCTTTTTCTGAGGGGACAGATATTAATTCCCTCCAAATCAAGCGTGACTGCAATACTCAGGTTAATTCGATCAGAATTCCACAGCCAGTCAACTGGGAGGGGTGGATGAATCTGGAAACAGCGAGTTTACTTGTGACTAAATCAAGTCCATATCACTAAGGACTCTGATTTTTTGGATTTTTTCACCTTTCTCTTATTTATCATAGTTTATAATCAACTTTCTGATGTGAGCTTTGGTTTTGAGGCTGCAATACAGAGTTCAGAACATGGGAAGAATTGTCTTTTTCAATCATGGCACAGGTTTTGTCTTGCTCCAATTCTGGCTTTCTTTCATTTTTTAGAGTGCCTCAGCTGAGTTTTGGTTTCATGATCGGCAATGTCCTGATTTTCTCTGGATCTGAGTTTGTTTTGCCTTCTTCTTTCCCAAATTTTGTATTCTGACACAATACAAACAAGAGTTCAGACAGAGTATCCATTATGAAATAAAAAAACACACCAAATTGGTGTTTCATGCTTAGAAATCTACAGGCAACACAACCAAGATGAGATTTTGTATTTTGGAAAATGCAATGTAACCCTTTTGCTGAGGGGACAGATATTAATTCCCTCCAAATTGAGTGTGACTGCGATTTTCATGTTAATTAAATCAGAATTCCACAGTCAGTCAGCAAGGGGGTGGATGAATCTTGAAACAGCCAGGTTCCTTGTGACTAAATCAAGCCCAATATCATTAAGGACTCTTGGATTTATTTGTGTTTTTTTCACATTTTTCTTATTTATCATGCTTTGTAATGAATTTTCGGATGTGAGCTTTGGTTTTGAGGCTGGTACATGGAGTTCAGGGCATGGGAGGAATGATCTTTTTCAATCAGGGCACAGGTTTTGGCTTGCTCCAATTCTGGCTTTCTTTCATTGTTTTGGTTGCCTCAGCCACTTTCTGATTCCTTGATCGGAAATTTTCTAATTTTTGTCTGGGTCTGAGTTCGTGTTGCCTTCTTTTTCGCCAAATTTTGTATTCTGATAACTTACACACAAGAGTTTAGACAGAATATACATTATGAAATAAATAGCATAGCAAATGGGCATTTCATGCTTAGAAATCTGCAGGAAACATGACCAAGGTGAGTTTTGTGTTTTTGATTAAGAAATGAAAACCTTTTACTGAGGGGGTAGATATTAATTCCCTCCAAATCGAGTGTGACTGCAATTCTCAGGTTATTTCAATCAGAATTCCACAGCCAGTTAGCTCAGAGGGGTGGATGACTCCAAAATCAGCTGGTTTACTTGTGACTAAATCAAGCCCAGATTCATTAAGGACTCTTGGATTTCTTTGAGTTTTTTTTTTTAAACTTTTTCTTCCTGATCATGCTTTGTAATGAGTTTTCTTTTGTGAGCTTTGGTTTTGAGGCTGGTACATGGAGTTCAGGGCACGGAAGCAATGGTCTTTTTCAATTAGGGCACAGCTTTTGGCTTGCTGCAATTCTGGCTTTCTTTCATTGTTTTGGGTGCCTCAGTTGAGTGTTGGATTCTTGATTGGCAATTTCTTAAACTTTTTCTAGGTCTCAGAATATTTTGCGTTTTTCTTTCCCAAGGTTTATATTCTCACACAATACAAACATGCGTTTAGTCAGGGTATGCATTATGAAATAAAAAACACAAAATTTTGACATTTCAAGATTAGATATCTAAAGGCAACACGACAAAGATGAGTTTTTGTGTTTTGGAAAATGAAATGCAACCCTTTTGCTGAGGGGACAGATATTAATTCCCTCCAAAGTGAGTGTTACTGCAATTCTCAGGTTAATTTAATCAGAATTCCACAAGAGAAGGCTGGGAGGGGTGGATAAATTTGGAAACAGCCGGTTTACTTGTGACTAAATCAATTCCAATATCACTAAGGACTCTTTGATTTCTTTGTGCTTTTTTATATTTTTCTCATTTATCATGGTTTCTAATGAATTCTCTGATATTACTTTTGGTTCTGAGGCTGGAATATAGAGTTCAGGACACGGGAGGAATGGTCTTTTTCCATCAGGGCACAGCTTTTGGCTTGCTCCAATTCTGGCTTTCTTTCATTGTTTTGGGTTCCTCAGCCCATTTCTGGTTTCTAGATTAGCAATTTCAAAATTTTGTCTGGGTCTGGGTTTGTTTTGCCTTCTTCCTTCCCAAATTTTGTATTCTGACTCAATACAAACAAGAGTTCAGACAGAGTATCCATTATGAAATAAAAAAACACAAAAAATTAGTGTTTCCTGATTAGAAATCTTAGGCAACGTGAAGATGAGTTTTTGTGTTTGGGAAAATGAAATGTAACCCTTTTGCTGAGGGGATGGATATTAATTTCCTCCAAATCAAGTGTGACTACAATGCTCAGGTTAATTCAATGAGAATTCCTCAGCCAGTCCAATGGGAGGAGTGGTTGAATCTAGAAACAGCCGGTTTACATGTCACTAAATCAAGCCCAATATCACTAAGGACTCTTGGATTTTTTTTTTCATTTTTCTTCTTGATCATGGTTTGTAATGAATTTTCTGATGTGAGCTTTGGTTTGAGGCAGGTACATGGAGTTCAGAGAACATGTTTTGGCTTGCTCCAATTCTGGCATTCTTTCACTGTTTTGGGTGCCTCAGCTGAGTTTTGGTGTCTTGATTGGCAATTTCCTAAATCTTTTCTGGGTCTCAGTTGTTTTGCCTTCTTCTTTCCCAAATTTTGTTATCTGATGCAATACAAACAAGAGTTCATACAGAGTACCCATTATGAAATAAAAAACACAACAAATTAGTGTTTCATGCTAAGAAATCTACAGGAAACATGACAAAGAGGAGATTTTGTGTTTTGGAAAATGCAATGTATACCTTTTGCTTACAGGACAGATATTAATTCCCTCCAAATCGAGTGTGACTGCAATTCTCAGGTTACTTCAATCAGAATTCCACACCCAGACAGCACGGAGGTGCGGATGAATCCAGAAACAGCTGGTTTACGAGGCTAAATATGGAGCTCAGGGCACGGGAAGAATGATCTGTTTCCATCAGGGCACAAGTTTTGGCTTGCTCCAATTCTGGCTTTTTTTTCATTGTTTTGGGTGTCTCAGCCACTGTCTCTGGTTTCTTAATCGGCAGTTTCCGAAATTTTGTCTGGGTCTGGGTTTGTTTTGCCTTCTTCCTTCTCAAATGTTGTATTCCTATGCAATACAAACAAGATTTCACAGAGTATCCATTATGAAATAAAAAGGACACCAATTTGGTGTTTCATGCTTAGAAATCTACAGGCAACACGACCAAGATGAGATTTTGTGTTTTGGAAAATGCAATGTAACCCTTTTGCTGAGGGGACAGATATGAATTCCCTCCAAATCGAGTGTGACTGGGATTTCTCGTTCGTTACATCAAAATGTCACAGCCAATCAGCTGGGAGGGGTGCATGAATCCAGAAACATCCAATTTACTTGTGACTCAATCAAGCCAATATCACTAAGAACTCTGGTTAATTTTTTTTCACATTTTTCTCATTTTTCATGGTTTGCCATGAATTTTCTGATGTTACTTTTGGTTTTGAGGCTAAAATATGGAGTTCAGGGCATGGGAGGTATGGTCTTTTTCCATCAGGGCACTCATTTTGGCTTGCTCCAATTCTGGCTTTCTTTCATTGTTTTGGGTGCCTCAGCCACTTTCTGGTTTCTTAATCGGCAATTTCCTATATTTTGTCTGGGTCTGGGTTTGTATTGCCTTCTTCCTTCCCAAATTTTGTATTCTGATGCAATACAAACAAGAATTCAGACAGAGTATCCATTAGGAAAAAAAAAAAAGACACCAAATTGGTGTTTCATGCTTAGAAATCTACAGGTAACACTACCAAGATGAGAATTTGTGTTTTGGAAAATGCAATGTAACCCTTTTGCTGAAGGGACAGATATTAATTCCCTCCAAATCGAGTGTGACTTGGATTTCTGGTTAATGACATCAGAATTTCACAGCCAGTTGTCTGGGAGCGGTGCATTAATCCAGAAACAGCTGGTTACCTTTTGAGTAAATGAAGACCAAGATCACTAAGGACTGTTGGATTTCTTTTCTCTTCATATTTTTCTTATTTAAAAGGTTTTCTAATGAATTTTCTGCTGTTACTTTTGGTTTTTTAGGCTAAAATATGGAGATCAGGGCACAGGAGTAATGGTCTTTTTCCATAAGGGCACAGGTTTTGACTTGCTCCAATTCTGGCTTTCTTTCATTGTTTTGGGTGTCTCAGCCAAGTTGTGGTTTCTTGATCGGCAGTTTCCTAAATTTTGTCTGGGTCTGGGTTTGTATTGCCTTCTTCCTTCACAAAATTTGTATTCTGACACAATACAAACAAGAATTCATACAGAGTATCCATTATGAAATGGAAAACACACCAAATTTCTGTTTCATACTTAGAAATCTACAGGCAACATGACCAAGATGAGATTTTGTGTTCTAGAAAATGCAATGTAACCCTTTGGCTGAGGGAACAGATATTAATTCCCTCAAAATCAAATTTGACTGGGATTTCTGGATAATTACATCAGAATTTCACAGCCAGTCAGCTGGGAGATGTGGATGAAGCCGAAAACATCCAGTTAATTGTGACTAAATTAGCCCAATACCACTAAAGACTCTTGGATTTCTTTGTTTTTTTTTCACATTTTTCTTTTTTATCATGGTTTGCAATGAACTTTCTGATGTTACTTTCTGTTTTGAGGCTAAAACATGGAGTCCAGGGCATGGGAGGAATGGTCTTTTTCCCTCAGGGCACAGGTTTTGGCTTGCTCAAATTCTGGCTTTCTTTCATTGTTTTGGGTGCCTCAGCCGATTTCTGGTTTCTTGATCGGCAGTTTCCTTAATATTTTCTGGGTCTCGGTTTGTTTTGCCTTCTTCCTTCCCAAATTTTGTATTCTGACGCATTGCAAAGAAGAGTTCATACAGAGCATCCATTATGAAATAAAAAACACACAAATTGGAATTTCATGTTTACAAATCTACAGGCAACATGACCAAGATGAGATTTTCTGTATGGAAAATTCAATGTAACCCTTTTGCTGAAGGGACAGATATTAATTCCCTCCAAATTGAGTGTGACTGGGATTTCTGGTTAATTACATCAGGATTTCACAGCCAGTTGTCTGGGAGCAGTGGATTAATCCAGAAACAGCTTGGTAACTTTTGAATAAATGAAGCCCAAGATCACTAAGAACTCTTTGATTTCTTTGTGTTTTTCTCATAATTTTCTTATTTAAAATGGTTTCTAATGAATTTTCTGCTGTTACTTTTGGTTCTGAGGCTAAAATATGGAGTTCAGGGGATGGAAGGAATGGTCTTTTTCCATCAGGGCACAGGTTTTGACTTGCTCCAATTCTGGCTTTCTTTCATTGTTTGGGTGCCTCAAGCGATTTCTGGGTCCTTGATCGGCAATTTCCTAAATTTTGTCTGGGTCTGGGTTAGTTTTGCCTTCTTCCTTCCCAAATTTGGTTCTGATGCAATACTGTTAGAGTCTGAAAAAGCCCACCGCCCGAGGAACGACTCCAAAAGACTTTTCTCTCATGCAACCAGCAAAGGGTTAAAGCTTTATTGATTATCCAGCATGCTGGGGCTGTCTGATCATACATGAACAGAGCAGCCCCGAATAACCAAAGGTTAGGGTTTATAAAGGCAAAAACCGCAAAACTGGGAAGGGGGGGAATGCATGGTTACTATACACAGTTGCTAAGATCAAAAGAGGGTACAAAAAAGAAAAAATCCAAAGAGAGTACATAGTTACTAGGGTCAACATAACCTAAGACCTAGGTGAAATTAATATCCATCATAATCTTGACAATACCAGTTACAATCGTACAATTATCATTTATGATCTTGACATTAATTCAAATTATGTGTAAGACATAGACAAATCACATCTTTATCATTAACCCAGGTGCAACCTTTCTACTTTCAAGCTTGAGCAAGCATGCTAGGGGGTTTTTGTGCTCTGCCAAGGGTGATGTAGTGTGCTACTATTGTCCGACTATTTGAGATCATAGTTTCAGACCAGAGTCTCACGGTGGGGGTTACTTTCCCAAAATGCAGTCTCAAGTGCTTCAAAATGGAGTCCCTACTGTCAAGGTGCTACTTCATTCCCCACTTCCTGTTGGCACAATCTCTAATCCTAGAGATTACCAGTTTCAGAATTTTGGAGAGTGGCATACTGCTGCCGAATTACCATAAGTTTAACGTTGCCAATTTGTTCCCTAAAAAAGGTTATAAGTCTATTTAAAATGTAAGGTCCAATGGTAACAATTAGGAGCAGAATGATCAGGGGACCTGCTAGGGAGGAGAGTAGCGTAGTCAGCCAGGGGGATTTGGTAAACCACGACTCAAACCATCCCTGTTGCTGAGTTCTTTCCCATTGTCTTTCCTCAAGGCGTTTTCTGAGCTTGGCCATGCTATCACGTACTACCCCGGTTTTATCTGCATAGAAACAACATTCTTCTTTTAGTGCCACACACAAACCTCCCTCTTTCATAAAAATGAGATCCAGGCCCCTTCTATTCTGCAACACCACCTCTGAAAGTGAAGTTAGAGACTGCTCCAGAGCTGATATTGAATTTTCTAAATCCTTTATGTCTCGAGCTATGGCTGCCCTTAACTGTGAGAGGTGTTGCTCCCCAGTTACCAGGGCTGTAGTTCCTGTTCCTATTCCAGCTGCCGTTGCAACGCCTAGGAGGACTGCCAGAGACACAGACAGTGGCTTTCTTTTAACTCGGAGCTGTTTGTTTTCTATTGCATCTTCAAAAGAATTAGCTTCATGATAAAGTATTCTAGGTAATAAGTGTACCATTATACAATAATTTTTACCTTGATTAAACACAGACACAGAAATACAGGGTGTTATGCCAGTGTTGCAGGCCCACCATGCACCTTCCTGCGGAGCCCAATATTCTGAGAGGGAAGAATTTAGCGTTACTGTCCGATTACACAGAGCTCCCATAACTGTGGAGGGAGATGCACCGATACACAGCCCATGCCCCGAGACCGCTGGCAGGGTGAGTTTATGACCCCCCCCCCAGTCACAAGAGGTGGAATTCATAGGCCTTAGGGATCCATCAAATGCTGTTCCCTCATAGTAAGGGGGAGCAGCCGACAAGCACAACCAACATGGCTGAACCCCCCCTTGGGTTTAATTAAGGGCGGCATATGCGCCCTTGATCAAGTTGAACAATGGGGGAGCGTTTCCCGCATCCAAGGGTGTTGGTCGTAGGACTGAGGTTATGGGCAGAGGTGAAAGCCCTGATTGGGCCTTCTGGGAAGGAGGTGCTTTGGTTTTAATTTCAACTGGTCTAGGTTTAATCTCCGGGTTGGGCCCCACTGCTACTGGGACAGTAGTTCTAGTCAGCCTAATAGTAAACCATAAGCCAAAATCAGTTCCTGAGACATAATATCTGAGTCCCCAAGTCCTTCCTTTTACCCATCCCATTAGGGTAGTTAATCTTCGCCCCGCACTAGTGAAGGTAATGTTAAGGGGGATGCAATAGGTCGTTGACCGACACGACCCAGGCCTTGGCTTTGTCAGACACTCAAAGTGTCCCTCAGGGGTATAATTACGTTGTACTGTGATCCAATCCCAACTAGAAGTGGGCTCCCAGTAAACTTGTCCTGTAGTCTCACAGCCCCATGCTTTACAGTACAAGGATTCCAACCCTCCACATTGCCTTTCCTGTAGTCTAGTTCTTCCATCTTTGGGACACACATAAAAGTCAAGTTGTCGCAACATGCACTTTTTGACCGAGTGCCCACATCCGGGTCCCCATCCATTATAAAGCCGGGGAGTAGGGACATTATCAAAATCTCCTATATCCCAGGTATCCATTCCCGCTACCAACTGGCATACATCTGGGTATAATGGGGGCCACCATGTTCCGGGCGTATGGACCCCACTAAGAGACCAGACCACTTGCCCCATGGGATTAACAACCTCCCAGGTTAACAACTGGGGTTCATGGGGATTACCGCATATCAGAGGGAGGATCCACAACCCCATTACCCACACGGCGAATTCTAATTTTGAGGGGGTTGTCAGTCTTTTCCAATTTCCATTCCGTTCCTGGTGGCGGCGCAGGCTTGAGATGAGAGGCATGGATCCAGCTGGTGATGCCGTCTACTTTCACTGCCGTAGGTGTCGTAAGCAGTACGATGTAAGGGCCATTCCAACGCGGCTCCAGATTTTGGGCACGATGTCTTCTCACGTAGACAGAGTCCCCAACCTGGAAGCGATGCGGCACAGTCTCTTCTCCTGGTTGGTAATTAGTAGTCAATTGTCGCCAGACAAACTTCTGCATGCCCTCCAGGGCTTTTAATCTGACAAGCAAAGGGGTACAAGACAAAGTCTGGTTGTCTATTACAGAAGCAAGATTTTTAGCGGGTGGTGGGGCCCCATACAACACTTCAAAAGGTGTGAGGTTAAACATAGAAGAGGAGGGGGTATTTCGAGCCCGAAATAAAGCATAAGGTAGGAGCATAGTCCAATCCTTTAAGCCAGTCTCCATTGCTAATTTAGTCAAAGTTTCTTTGATTGTTCTATTCATTCTTTCTACCTGTCCTGAGCTTTGGGGTCGGTAGGCACAATGTAATTTCCAATTAATCCCCAATAATTTAGCCAGACCCTGACTTACCCGTGCCACGAATGCCGGCCCATTATCAGACCCAATTACCTTAGGTAGTCCAAATCGGGGAAAAATTTCTTCCATGATCTTTTTGGCCACAACTAGAGCTGTTTCCTTCCGGGTTGGGTAAGCCTCCACCCACCCCGAGAAACTATCTACAAAAACTAGCAAGTACTGATAGCCGCATTTAGCTGGTTTGACTTCAGTAAAGTCTACTTCCCAATATTTCCCTGGTCTATCCCCCCTTAGTCTCTTTCCGTCCGGTGTTTGGGTTGGGTGGGCATTTACCGCCTGACAGGCCTTACAGTTCCTGGCGACTCGTTCTGCCAGTCGCTT
The DNA here is from genome assembly GCF_964237555.1 of Oryctolagus cuniculus. Classification (NCBI taxonomy): domain Eukaryota; kingdom Metazoa; phylum Chordata; class Mammalia; order Lagomorpha; family Leporidae; genus Oryctolagus; species Oryctolagus cuniculus. The sequence continues at coordinate 141,715,001 of NC_091436.1, read as the reverse complement.
GTTGTCAGAAGGAGATAGGGAGAATGGTTGATCTCTTAGTAGGCTTTGCAGCTTCTGTGCCCCAAGGTGAGTAAACTGATGGACTTGCTGCAAATAGGAAAGGGCTTGTTTCTCCAGTGAGTCCTCTCCCGTCCCCGGCGGGGGTTTGTTCTCCCTTTCTGCTAGAAGGACACTTATTTCGGGGCCCTGCAGAGCGGCTGCCTTGGCTTCTTCATCTGCTCTCCGGTTTCCCACAGCCACCGGGTCAGTCCCTTTTTGATGGCTAGGGCAGTGAATTATTGCCAGCTTAGAGGGTAACAGGACGGCAGCTAATAGGCGGAGAATTTCAGCTTTGTGCTTTATTTCTTTTCCAGCTGAGGTTAGCAACCCTCTCTGTTGATAGATCGCCCCATGCACATGGGCTGTGGCAAAGGCATAACGGCTGTCAGTATATATATTTGCTCTTTTTCCCTCCGCCAATTCCAGTACCTTTGCTAAGGCAATCAACTCAGCCTTTTGGGCTGAAGTTCCTTCTGGCAGGCTGGCTGTCCAGATAGTATCCGTTGCACTGACTACCGCTGCCCCGGCCCGCCGCTTACCGTCCAGCAGGAAGCTGCTCCCGTCCGTGAACCATGTTACCTCCGGGTTAGGCAAAGGCTGGTCTGTCAGGTCTTGGCGAATGCCGGCCTCCTCAGCCAGGATATCCTGGCAGGTATGGAGGACAGGGTCGGCGGTTTCATCTGGGAGCAGGGTGGCAGGGTTTAGCACAGTCGGTGGGCCGAAAATAACTCGATCCTTGTCCAATAGAATGCTTTGGTAGTGAGTGATGCGGGCATTTGAAAGCCACCTATCAGGTGGTTGTCGTATGACACTCTCTAGGGAATGCGGAGCTATGATAGTAAGTCTTTGTCCCAAAGTCAATTTGTCCGCATCTTTAGTTAATAGGGCAGCTGCCGCTATAGCCTTCAGGCATTTGGGCCACCCACTCGCAACCGAATCCAGCCGTTTGGACAAATAGGCTACTGGTCGCTTCCAGGGTCCCAGAGTCTGGGTCAGGACTCCCCTGGCCACTCCCTTTTGCTCCTCAATATAAAGAGTGAAAGGCTTTTCAATATTTGGCAAGGCTAAGGCGGGTGCCGATAGTAGTGCCTGCTTGATGTCATCGAATGCCTGCTATTGCTCTAGCCCCCACACAAATTCCCGGTCTCCCTTAAGTAGTGGATAGAGGGGTGAAGCCAGGGAGGCAAACCCTGGAATCCACAGTCTACAGAATCCAGCCGTTCCCAAAAACTCTCGGAGCTGCTTTCGAGTGGTGGGGACGGGGATTTGCGTCACAGTCTTTTTACGGGCTTCAGTTAGCCAACGCTTCCCATTCTTAAGAGTATATCCTAAGAAAGTGACCTCCCGCCTACACAGTTGTGCCTTTTTTGCTGAGGCCCTGTAACCCAACCGAGCCAGCTCCTGTAACAGTGATTTTGTCCCGTACTCACATTGGTCCTGAGTCGCAGCGGCTAGGAGCAAGTCGTCTACATACTGTAATAAGGTCACCTCCGGGTGGTCTCTCCGGAAATGGCTTAGGTCTTGGTGGAGAGCCTCATCAAATATGGTTGGTGAATTTTTAAAACCCTGCAGTAATCGAGTCCAAGTCAGTTGTCCCGATATCCCCTCCTCAGGATCCTGCCACTCGAAGGCAAACAATGGCTGACTGTCAGCATGTAATTGCAAACAAAAGAAAGCATCTTTCAAGTCCAATACAGTATACCAAACACGCTCAGGGCTGAGGGTGCTTAGCAAGTTGTAGGGGTTAGGCACAGTAGGATGGATGTCTTGCACTTGGCTATTTACTTCCCTTAGATCCTGTACTGGGCGATAGTCCTGAGTCCCAGGCTTTTTGACTGGTAGCAGAGGCGTATTCCAAGCTGAATGACAGGTTTTTAGGACTCCTAGGGCAAGTAGTCTTTTTATGTGAGGCCGAATTCCTTCCCTGGCCTCTTTACTCATAGGATATTGCCTGACCCGGATTGGAACCACATTGGTCTTTAGGGTGACAACTACTGGGGGCTGACACACAGCTAGCCCCAGTCCTGCTGTTTCTGCCCAGGAGTCAGGATAAGTGGCAAGCCAAGATTGAATTTCTAAATTTTTTGTTTCTTTTGGTTTTTCATGGAGCCGATATTCATCCTCTACTGACATAGACAGTATAGTAGTCACTGGGGGGTCTACCATGGGGTTTGAAAATTCCACCCGTGGTCCAGCCGATTCGAAAGTTATTCGGGCCTTTAGCTTGGTAAGCAAATCTCTTCCCATCAAAGGGACTGGACAGTCAGGGATCACAAGGAAGGAGTGTTGAACTTTTCCCCTTCCCAAGTCCATAGTTCGCTTTGTAGTCCATGCCCGATACTGACTACCATTGGCCCCTCTTACCAGAGATCTTTTACTGGATAAAGGGCCTAGGGGTGTCTGCAACACAGAATAAACTGCTCCAGTATCTACTTCAAAGTTGATGGGAGTCCCCTCCACTTTAAAATTTACCCTGAGCTCGGGGAGGGGATCCGAGCCCCGTCGCCCCTAATCTTCCTCCTCTATGGCCAGGGCTGTTGGTCGGGGCTGATTGGTCTTTTTCTTGGGGCACTCCCTTGCCCAGTGCCCCTTCTCCTTACAAAAGGCACATTGATCTGAGGCCAGGGGAGGGCGGCGGCGTGGACCCAGATTATTTTCTTGTCTGTCTCCCTTTCCATTAGTTTTTACCTTGTTCACTACTGTGGCTAGGATTTTAGTCAGTTCCCGGTTTCGCTTTCTATCTCTAATGTTCTCCCGTTCCTCTCTTTCTTTTTCCTTTTTTTGTTCTTTTTCTTCCTCGGTCTCTCGCTTATAAAATACTTTATCTGCCTCCTTGACTAAATCCCGTAAAGTCAGATCCTGCAGCCCTTCTAAACGCTGCAGTTTACGGCGTATGTCCGAAGCGGATTGGCCAATGAAGGCCATGGTTACTGATGCCCGCTGTTCCTCGGACTGAGGGTCAAATGGAGTATACCTCCGGTATGCTTCCATCAATCTTTCTAGAAAAACCGAGGGAGTTTCATCAGGTCCCTGCACAATTTCCCTTACCTTGGCTAAGTTGGTGGGCTTCCGTGCTGCTGCGCGGAGCCCAGCTACTAGAGACTGGCGATAGGTGGACAGATGCTTCCTACCTGTTTGCGTATTAGGATCCCAGTTAGGTCGGTGCAGAGGAAACGAATCATCAATTATATTTAGGAGCGGGGTCGGCCTCCCATCTTGCCCAGGGACATTCTTCCTGGCTTCCAGGAGGATCCGATCCCTTTCCTCAGTGGTAAAAAGGGTGTTTAACAATTGTTGGCAATCGTCCCATGTCGGCTGATGAGAGAACATTAACGATTCGACAAGACCTGTAAGACGAGAGGGGTCTTCAGAGAAAGGGGGATTGTTATTTTTCCAGTTATAGAGATCAGAAGATGAGAATGGCCAATACTGTAATGCTGGCATCTCTCCCCCTTGCTCATCATCCACCGCGGGCCCATACGGTCGGAGGGGGAGAGTCACAGCCACATCCTGGAGGCCCTGCGCTTTCCGGCTCCGAGTCCCCTGGGCAGGCCCTCCCTCCCCGGGGGATGATGATGACAGGGAGGATGGGGAAGAGACAGAGGAGGAGGAGGAAGCAGGAGACGACAGTGAGCCGTCCAGCTCAGCCGGCGAAAGTGGAGGAACGGGGGATTGCAGCCGAGCAGGTGGGTAAGGAGGAGGAGAGTCAAAAACAGTCAAATCCTGAGATTCTGGCAGCACTGATGGCGGGGACGATGGTGCTGCCGGTGGTGATAGCATCTTTGCAGGCAGCACGGTAGCCGGCGCGAAAGCCTGTGGGGTAGGGGCAGGCAGGAGGAAAGGTCTTACCCAATTAGGTGGATTTTCACACAAGTCCTGCCAGACCATTATGTAAGGTTGCTGGTCTGGATGACCATGACTGCCGGGCTGGAAAACAGCCTCTTTCACTCGGTGAATGAGTGGTAAATGGAATGAGCCCTCTGGTGGCCAATCTACTCCGAGGGCTAGCCATTCAGTGGCACAGAAAGTCTGCCACTTCGCCTGCTTGACTGACAAAGAGAGGTTATACGCCCGGCCGCTTACCTCTGACCAATGATTCAAAGTTAGAGACAAAGGTGTAGACACAGTCTGGCCCATGTTAACAGGCAACACAATGTACACGAACAGACAAACAGTGTAGAGGATCAGCACACAACAACCACACAAACTGTCCGTAAAGGAACTGAGATAAACTACTGGTCGCGATGATGCTGGCAATACAAACACAGACTCTGGAACCGCCTCAGAGCCCTGTGAGGACGCCGGTAATACAAATGCAAGCTCCGGAACCACTTCAGAACCTACAAATGCAGACTCCAGAACCACTTCAGAGTCACGCGACAATGCTGGCAATACAAATGCAGATTCCAAATCTACCAAATGGGAGCCATCACAGCGCCCCATACAATGCTAAATGACAAGAGAATACAATCAACAAACAACAAGACAACCAACAAAGCACCTTACAACTACAAAAGACTAATAATAAGAAGGCCTTACCGGCCACCCCGTCTGTGCTGGGAATGCAGACTCCACGCCTGCCCTGGTCGGAAGTATCTGGGCGTCCCCAGCCTTCCTTTGTCCTCCTGAGGCGTCCCTCAGGGCCGTAGCCTGTGGCCCCCGGGCACGTCTGCCGGCCACAGCCAGGAAGGGCTCACGCCCTGTCCCAGCAGCTACTACACCAGCACAGTTCCCAAAACCCTAGAGTGCTCACAAATTACCAAAATCCAGAATGAAGAGACACAAACCACAAATAAGCCGGCCGACAACACGAATAGGCGCCTGCACTTACCCCGAGAGATATCCGTTGGAGACGTCCGCAGGCAGCAGTCAGATCTCGCTGGGGCCTCCAATGTTAGAGTCTGAAAAAGCCCACCGCCCGAGGAATGACTCCAAAAGACTTTTCTCTCATGCAACCAGCAAAGGGTTAAAGCTTTATTGATTATCCAGCATGCTGGGGCTGTCTGATCATACATGAACAGAGCAGCCCCGAATAACCAAAGGTTAGGGTTTATAAAGGCAAAAACCGCAAAACTGGGAAGGGGGGGAATGCATGGTTACTATACACAGTTGCTAAGATCAAAAGAGGGTACAAAAAAGAAAAAATCCAAAGAGAGTACATAGTTACTAGGGTCAACATAACCTAAGACCTAGGTGAAATTAATATCCATCATAATCTTGACAATACCAGTTACAATCGTACAATTATCATTTATGATCTTGACATTAATTCAAATTATGTGTAAGACATAGACAAATCACATCTTTATCATTAACCCAGGTGCAACCTTTCTACTTTCAAGCTTGAGCAAGCATGCTAGGGGGTTTTTGTGCTCTGCCAAGGGTGATGTAGTGCGCTGCTATTGTCCGACTATTTGAGATCATAGTTTCAGACCAGAGTCTCACGGTGGGGGTTACTTTCCCAAAATGCAGTCTCAAGTGCTTCAAAATGGAGTCCCTACTGTCAAGGTGCTACTTCAATACAAACATGAGTTCAAACATAGTATCCATTAAGAGATAAAAAACACACCAAATTGGTGTTTCATGCATAGAAATCAACAGGCAACATGACCAAGATGAGATTTTGTGTTTTGGAAAATGCAATGTAATCCTTTTGCTGAAGGGACAGATAGTAATTCCCTCCAAATCGAATGTGACTGGGATTTCTGGTTTGTTACATCAAAATGTCACAGCCAATCAGCTGGGAGGGGTGCATGAATCCAGAAACATCCGATTTACTTGTGACTCAATCAAGCCCAATATCACGAAGGACTCTTGGATTTTTTTGTTGTTTTTTTCACATTTTTCTTATTTGTCATGTTTTGCAATGGATTTTTGGATTCTCCTTTTGGCTTTGAGGCTAAAATATGGCGTTCAGGACACGGGAGGAATGGTCTTTTTCCATCAAGGCACAGGTTTTGGCTCGCTCCAATTCTAGCTTTCGTTCATTGTTTTGGGTGCCTCAGCCCATTTCTCGTTTCTTGATTGGCAATTTCCTAAATTTTGTCTGGGTCTGGGTTTGTTTTGCCTTCTTCCTTCCCAAATTTTGTATTCTGATGCAATGCAAGGAAGACTTCAGACAGAATATCCATTAAGAAATAAAAGCAAACCAAATTGTTGTTTCATGCTTAGAAATCTACAGGCAACATGACCAAGATGAGATTTTGTGTTCTGAAAAATGCAATGTAACCCTTTTGCTGAGGCGACAGATGTTAATTCCCTCCAAATCAAGTGTGACTGGGATTTCTGGTCAATTACATCAGAATTTCACAGCCAGTCAGCTGGCAGGTGTGGATGAATCCGGAAACATCCAGTTTACTTCTGACTATCAACCCAAATATTACTAAGGATTCTTGGAGTTCTTTTTTTCTTTCACATTTTTCTTATTTATCATAGGTGGCAATGAATTTTCTGATGTTACTTTTGGTTTAGATGCTAAAACATGGAGTCCAGGGCATGGGAGGAATGGTCTTTTTCCCTCAGGGCACAGGTTTTGGCTTGCTCCAATTCTGGCTTTCTTTCATCGTTTTGTGTGCCTCAGCTGTTTTCTAGTTTCTTGATCAGCAATTTCCTAAATTTTGTCTGGATCCGGGTTTGTTGAGGCCCCCAAAACAATAATAGAATACTAAAATTTTAGCAAGCCAAAACCTGTGCCCTATTGAAAAACTGCATCCCTCCGATATCCTGTACTCCATGTTCCAGCCTCAAAACCAAAGCTCACATCAGAAAATTCTTTACAAACCATGATCAAGAGGAAAAGTATGAAAAAATATGAGAAATCCAAGAGTCCTTAGTGATATTGGGCTTTATTTAGTCACAAGCAAACCAGATGTTTCTGGTTTCATCTACCGCTTCCAGCCAGCTGGCTTTGCAATCCTAATGCAATAAAACAAAAATTGCAGTCACACTCGTTTTGCAAGGAATGAAAATCTGTCCCTTCAGCAAAAGTGTTTCATTTCATTTTCCAAAACACAAAAACTCATATTTGTCATATTGTCTGTAGATTTCTAGCATGAAATGCCAATTTGTTGTGTTTTTTTAATTCATGATGGATACTCTGTCAGAACTCTTATTTGTATTGCATCAGAATACAAAATTTGGGAAGGAAGAAGGCAAAACAAACCCAGACCCAGACAAAATTTAGGAAATTGCCAATCAAGAATGTGGGGAGCAACTGGAAGCAACTGGGACTAGACTAAGTTACTGGAATTAAGACTTATTCTATGCATCTGCTCTCCCACAATATGGCGCTGGGAGAGGAGGAAACAGCTTCTACATAGCTGCCTCCAGTTCAACCAATAAACTGTAGGACCTGCTCCTGATTGGAGGAGAGAAGTGTACTCAGCATGTGGGTAGCAGAGTTGGGATTGGTGGAAGAGGACTATGAAGGAGGAGAGAGACAACATGCACCAGGAACATCTATCTGAAGGAACACCTGTGCAGCCCCTGAGAGAGCCGGCCAGTGGTGTGCTGCTCCCCCACAGAAGTGGGGAAAGTGGCAGGGGGAACCGCCCTTCCATGGAGGTGGAAGGGATGGTAGCCAACCCAGGAAGAACCAGCAGCAAACCCGGGGAGGGCCGAGCAGACGAAAGAACAGCGCAGGGTCCTGTGTCGTTCCTCCACAAAGAGGGGGAGCGACATAATGGTGCCGTGACTCAGATATGAAGCCTAGGCAGGGTTTAGTGTCGTTCCTCCATGAAGAGGGGGAGCGACAAAGAAACCAGAAATTGGCTGAGGTACCCAAAACAATGAAAGAAAGCCAGAATTGGAGCAAGCCAAAAACCTGTGCCCTGATGGAAAAAGACCATTCCTCCGTGCCCTGAACTCCATATTTTAGCCTCATAACCAAAGGTAATATCAGAAAACTCATTACACACCATGATAAATAAGAAAAATGTGAAAAAACCAAAGAAATCCAAGAGTGCTTAGTGATAGTAGGCTTGATTTAATCACAAGTAAACTGGATGTTTCCAGATTCATCCACACCTGCCAGCTGACTGGCTGTGGAATTCAGATTAATTTAACCAGAAATCCCAGTCACACTCGATTTGGAGGGAATTAATATCTGTCCCCTGAGCAAAACGGTTACATTGCATTTTACAAAACACAAAAACTCACCTTGGTCATGTTGCCTGCAGATTTCTAAGCATGAAACACCAATTTGTTGTGTTTTTATTTCGTAATGGATATTCTGTCTAAACTCCTGTTTGTATTGGGTCAAATACAAAATTTGGGAATTATAAGGCAAAACAAACTGAGACACAAAAAATTTAGGAAGTTGCCGATCAAGGAACCAAAAATAAGCTGAGGCACCAAAACCAATGACAGAAAGCCAGAATTGGAGCAAGCCAAAACCTGTGCCCTGATGAAAAACGACCATTCCTCCCGTGCTGTGAACTCTATATTCCAGCCTCAAAACCAAAGGTAATGCCAGGAAACTCATTACACACCATGATAAATAAGAAAATTTGAAAATATCCAAAGGAATCGAAGAGTCTTTGGTGATATTGGGCTTGATTTAGTCACAAGTAAAGCAGCTGTTTGCAGATTCATCCACAGCACCTAGCTGACTTGCTATGGAATTCTGATTGAATTAACCTGAAAATCACAGTCATACTCCATTTGGAGGGAATTTATATCTGTCCCTCAGCAAAAGTGTTCCATTTCATTTTCCAAAACAGAAAAACTCATCTCGGTTGTTTTGCCTGTAGATTTCTAAGCATGAAATGCCAATTTGTTGTGGTTTTTATTTCATAATATATACTTTGTTAAAACCCTTGTTTGTATTGCTTCAGAATACAAAATTTGGGAAAGAAGAAGGCAAAACAAAGTCAGATCCAGAAAAAATTTAGGAAATTGCCTATAATGAAAGCAAATAAACATTGAGCCACCCAAAACCATGAAAGAAAGCTAGAATTGGAGCAAGCCAAAAGCTGACCCTGATATAAAAAGACCATTCCTCCCCTACACTGAATTTGGTATTCTAGCCTCAACACAGAAAGTAACATGATCAGCTGAACTACAAACCATGATTAATATGAAAATTGTGAAAATAAAAAACAAGAGGGAATGAAAATCTCTCCCTTCTACAAAGGGTTTACATTTCATTTAACAAACCAAAAATATTCATCTTGGTCATGTTGCCTGTAGATTTTTAAGCATAAAATGCCAATTTGTTCTATTTTTAAATCATAATGGATGCTCTGTCTACACTCTTGTTGTTTTGATTGTGTAAGAATACAATATGCAGGGAAGGAAGAAGGCAAAACAAACTCAGACAATATAGGAAATTGCCGATAAGGAAACCAAAAATACGTTGAGGCACCCAAAACAATGAAAGAAACTAGAATTGGAGCAAGCGAAAACATGTGCCCTGATTGAAAAACTGCATTCCTCCCATGCTGTGAACTCCATGTTCTAGCCACAAAACAGAAGGTAATATCATCACATTCATTACAACAATGATGCATATGAAAATTATGAAAAAAAAAAACAAGAAATCAAAGAGTCCTTAGCGATATTGGGCTTCATTAGGTCACGAGAGAATCAATATTTCCAATTTCATCCACCCCTCCCTGCAGACTGGCTGTGGAATTCTGAAGCAATTACCCAGAATATCACAGTCACACTCGATTTGGAGGGAATGAAAATCTGTCCCTAAAACAAAAGGGTTACATTTCATTTTCTGAACCACAAAACTCATCTTGGTCGTGTTGCCTATAGGTTTCTAAGCATAAAACGCCATTTTTTCTGGTTTTAATATCAGAATGGATACTCTGTCTACACTCTTGTTTTTATTGCATCAGAATACAATATGCAGGGAAGCAAGAAGGCAAAACAAACTCAGCCTGAGAACATTTAGGAAATTGCCGATAAAGAATCAAAAAATCAACTGAGGCACACAAAACAATGAAAGAAGTCTATAATTGGAGAAAGACAAAACCTGTGCCCTGAATGAAAAGGACAATTGCTCCCATACCCTGAACTCTGTATTCTAGCCTCAGCACAGAAGGTAACATCATCAAATTCATTACAAATCATGATTAATACAAAAAGTGTGAAAAAAAATACAAGTAATCCAAGTGACCTTAGCAATATTGGGTTTGATTTGGTCACAATGAAACTAGATATTTCCGGGTTCATCCACACCTCCCAGCCCATTGGGTGTGTAATTCTGATGTAATTAACCAGAAAATTGCAGTCACACTCATTTTGGAGGGAATGAAAGTCAGTCCCTTCAACAAAGGGGCTACATTTCATTTTACAAACCAAAAAAATTCATCTTGGTCATGTTGCCTGTAAATTTCTAAGCATAAAATGCCAATTTGTTCTATTTTTTATACCATAATGGATACTCTGTCTAAACTCTAGTTTTTATTGAGTCAGAACACACTATGCAGGAAGGAAGAAGGCTTGACAAACTCAGACCCAGACATAATTTAGGAAATTGCCGACAAGAAACCAGAAATCGGCAGAGGCGCCAGAAACAATGAAAGAAAGCTAGAATTGGAGCAATCCAAAACCTGTGCCCTGATTGAAAAAGACCATTGCTCCATGCCCTGAATTCCATATTCCAGCCTGAACACAAAGGTAACATCATCAAATTCATTACAAGTCATGATAAATTAGAAAAGTGTAGAAAAAAGAGAAAGAACTCAAAGAGTCTTAGTGATATTGGGCATGATTCAATCACATGAAAATCAGATGTTTCCCTTCCGAATGGCTGTGGAATTCTGATGCAATTACCCAGAAAATAGTAGTCACACTCGTTTTGGAGTGTATTAAAATCTGTCCCTTCTACAAATGAGTTACATTTCATTTTTCAAACCACAAAAACTCATCTTGGTCATGTTGCCTGTTGATTTCTAAGCAGAACACCAATTTGTTCTGTTTTTTTTTTTTTTTTTTGAGCAAGCCAAAATCTGTGCCCTGATTGAAAAAGACCATTCCTCCATGCCCTGAACTCCATATTCCAGCCTCAATACAAAAGGTAACATCATCCAATTCATTGCAAGCCATGATAAATTAGAAAACTGTTAAAAATAAATAGAAATCAGAGTCCTTAGTCATAGTGGGCTTGATTTAGTCACAAGTAAACTGGATGTTTCTGGTTTAATCCACCCCTTTCAGTGGATTGGCTGGGGAATTCTGATGCAATTACCCAGAAAATTGCAGTCACACATTTTTGCAGGGAATGAAAATCAGTCCTTTCTACAAAAGTGAGACATTTCATTTTCCAAACACAAAAACTATTCTTAGTCATGTTGCATGTAGATTTCTAAGCATAAAATGGCAATTTTTTCTGTTTTTTATACTATAATGGATACTCTGTCTACACTCTTGTTTTGATTGCATCAGAATACAATATGCAGTGAAGGAAGAAGGCAAAACAAACCCAGACCCAGATAAAGTTTAGAAAATTGCAGAAAAGAAACCAAAAATCGGCTGAGGCACCCCAAACAATGAAAAAATCTAGAATTATAATAAGCAAAACCTGCGCCCTGATTGAAAAAGACCATTCCTCACATGCCCTGAACTCCACATTCCAGTCTGAAAACAAAAGGTAACATCCTACAATTCATTACAAACTATGACAAATAAGAAAAGTGTGAACAAATGCAAAGAAATCAGAGTCTTTAGCGATATTGTGCTTGATTTCATCACAAGTAATCCAGGTTTTTCGGGTTGGATCCACCACTCCCAGCCTACTGGCTGTGGAACTCCGATGTAATTAACGAAAAAATTGCACTCACACTGGTTTTGGAGGGTGTTAAAATCTGTCCCTTCTACAAATGATTTACATTTCATTTTCCAAACCACAAAAACTCTTCTTGGTCGTGTTGCCTGTTGATTTCTATGCATAACACCAAATCACCAAATTGTTTTGTTTTTTTTTATACCATAATGGATACTCTGTCTACACTCTTGGTTTTTTTGCATCAGAATACAATATTCAGGGAAAGAAGAAGACAAAACAAACTCTGACCCAGAAAAAATTTAGGAAATTGCCAATAAAGAAACCAAAAATGGGCTGAGGCACCCTCCCCAAAAAAATGACAGGAACCGAGAATTGGAGCAAGCTAAAACCTGTGGCCTGATTGAAAAAGACCATTCCTCCCGTACTCAGAACCACATATTCCAGCCTCAAAACAATAGGTAACATCATCAAATTCATTTAAAACCATCATAAATAAGAAAAATTTGAAAAGAAGCAAGGAGATCAAAGAGTCCTTAGCAATATTGGTCTTAATTTAGTCACAAGTAAACCAGGTGTTTCAGGTTTCATGCACCACTCCCAGCCGACTGGCTGTAGAATGCTGATTGAATTAACAAGAAAATCACAGTCACACTCATAGTGGAGTTTATTAAAATTTGCCTTATCTACAAATAGGTTAGATTACGTTTTTCAAATCACAAAAACTCATCTTGGTCATGTTCCCTGCAGAACTAAGCATAAAATGCCCATTTGTTCTGTTTTTTTTTTTATGTCATAATGGATACTCTCTATAAACTCATGTTTTTATTGTGTCACAATACAAAATGTAGGGAAGAAAGAAGACAAACCAAACACAGATCCAGAAAAAATTAAGGAAATTTCAGATAAAGAAACCAAAAATTGTCTGAGGCACCCAAAACAATGAAAGAAAGCTAGAATTGGAGCAAGCCAAAACATGTCCCCTGATTGAAAAAGACCATTGCTCCTGTGCCCTGAACACCGTGTTCCAGCCTCAAAGCCAAAGGAAACATCATCGAATTCACTACAAACCATGAAAAATAAGTATGAAAAAAAGCAAGAACTCGGAGTCCTTAGTGATATTGGGCTTGATTTCATCACAAGTGAACCAGATATTTACAGGTTCATCCACCCCTCCTAGCCAACTGGCTGAGGAATTCTGATTGAATTCACCAGAAAATCACAGTCAAACTTGTTTTGGTAGGGATAAAAATCTGTCCCTTCCACAAAGGGTTTACATTTCATTTTCCAAACCACAAAAACTCATCTTGGCCGTGTTGCCTGTAGGTTTCTAAGCATAAAACACCAATTATTCTGGTTTTAATATCAGAATATATACTCTATATACACTCTTGGTTTTATTGCATCAGAATAAAATATGCAGGGAAGGAAGAAGGCAAAACAAACTCAGACCCAGAGAACCTTTAGGAAATTGCCGATAAAGAAACCAAAAATCGGCAGAGGCTCACAAAACAATGAAAGAAACCTATAATAGGAGCAAGAAAAAACCTGTGCCCTGATTGAAAAAGACCATTCCTCCCATACCCTGAACTCTGTATTCTAGCCTCAGCACAGAAGGTAACATCATCAAAATCATTACAAATCATGATTAATACAAAAAGTGTGAAAAAAACAAGTAATCCAAGTGACCTTAGCAATATTGGGTTTGATTTGGTCACAATGAAACTAGATATTTGCGGGTTCATCCGCACCTCCCATTACTCCATGCCCTGAACTCCATATTCCAGCCTGAACACAAAGGTAACATCATCAAATTCATTACAAGTCATGATAAATTAGAAAAGTGTGGAAAAAAGAGAAAGAACTCAAAGAGTCTTAGTGATATTGGGCATGATTCAATCACATGAAAATCAGATGTTTCCCTTCCGAATGGCTGTGGAATTCTGATGCAATTACCCAGAAAATAGTAGTCACACTCGTTTTGGAGTGTATTAAAATCTGTCCCTTCTACAAATGAGTTACATTTCATTTTTCAAACCACAAAAACTCATCTTGGTCATGTTGCCTGTTGATTTCTAAGCAGAACACCAATTTCAGATAAAGAAACCAAAAATTGTCTGAGGCACCCAAAACAATGAAAGAAAGCTAGAATTGGAGCAAGACAAAACCTGTGCCCTGATGGAAAAATACCATTCCTCCCTTGACCTGAACTCCATATTACAGCCTCACCACAAAAGGTAACATCATCAAATTCACTACAAACCATGAAAAATAAGAAAAGTGTAAAAAAAGAAAGAAACAAAGAAATGAAAGACTCCTTAGCGATATTGGGTTTGATTTAGTCACAAGTAAACCAGATGTTTCTGGATTCATCCACCCCTCCCAGCTGACTGGCTGTGGAATTCTGATGGAATTTACAAGAAAATCATGGTCACACTCATTTTGGAGTAAATTCAAATGTGTCCTTTCTACAGAATGGTTACATTTCATTTTCCAAACCACAAAAACTCATCTTGGTCATGTTGCCTGTTGATATCTAACCATAAAATGCCAAACTGTTCATTTTTTAACAATGTATACTTTGTCTAAACTTTTGTTTTTATTGTGTCAGAATACAAAATGTAGGGAAGGAAGAAGGCAAAAAAAAATCATATCCAGAAAAAATTTAGGAAATTGCCAATAAAGAAACCAAAAATGGACTAAGGCACCCCCCAAAAAAATGACAGGAACTGAGAATTGGAGCAAGCTGAAACCTGTGGCCTGATTGAAAAAGACCATTCCTGTCGTACTCAGAACTGCATATTCCAGGCTGAAAGCAATAGGTAACATCATCAAATTCATTTCAAACCATCATAAATAAGAAAAATTTGAAAAGAAGCAAGGGAATCAAAGAGTCCTTAGTGATATTGGTCTTAATTAAGTCACAATAAACCAGGTGTTTCAGATTTCATGCACCACTCCCAGCCGACTGGCTGTAGAATGCTGATTGAATTAACAAAAAAATCGCAGTCACACTCCTTTTGGAGTGAATGAAAATCTGTCCCTTCTACCAAAGTGTTACATTGCGTATTCCAAAACACAAAAACTCATATTGGTCATGTTGCCTGTAGATTTCTAAGCATAAAATGCCAATTTGTTCTGTTTTTTATATCATAATGTATTCCCTGTCTACACTCTTGTTCTTGTTGCAAAGGAATACAAAATGTAGGGAAGAAAGAAAGCAAACTAAACTCAGACTCAGAAAAAATTTAGAAAATTGCTGATAAAGACACCAAAAATCGGCTGAGGCACCCAAAACAATGACAGAATTGTAGCAAGCCAAAACCTGTGCCTGATTTAAAAGACCATTCCTCCCGTGCCCTGAACTCCATATTTTAGCCTCAAAACCAAAAGTAACATCAGAAAATTCATTGCAAACCATGATAAATAAGAAAAATGTGAAAACAACCAAAGAAATCAAAGAGGCCTTAGCAATATTGGGCTTCATTTAATCACAAGGACTGGATGTTTCCAATATCATCCACCTCTCTGAGCTGACGGGTTGTCGAATTCTGATTCAGTTAACAAGAAAATCTCAGTCACACTCATATGAGGTGCTATTATAATTTGTGCCATCTACAAATATGTTACATTTCATTTTCCAAAACACAAAATCTCATCTTGGTCATGTTCCCTGCAAAATTCTATGCATAAACTACCAATTTGTACTGTTTTTTATATTATAATGGATACTCTGTCTACACTGTTGTTTTTATTTCATCAGAATACAATATGTGGGGAAGAAAGAAGGCAAAACAAACTCAGACCCAGAAAAAATTTAGGAAATTGCCGATAAAGAAACCAAAAATCAGCTGAGGCACCCAAGCAATGAAAGAAAGCCAGAATTGGAGCAAGCCAAAACCTGTGCCCTGAATGAAAAAGACCATTCCTCCAGTGCCCTAAACTCCATATTCCAGTCTCAAAACAGAAGGTAATATTATCCAATTCATTAGAAACCATGATAAATAAGAAATGTGTGAGAAAAAAAACAATAAATCAAAGTGTTATTAGCAATATTGGACTTGGTTTAATCACAAGTAAACAGGATGTTACTGATTTCATCCACCCCTCCCAGCTGACTGGCTGTAGAATTCTGAAGGAATTAACCAGAAAATCACAGTCACACTCATTTTGAAGGGTATTAAAATCTGTACCTTCTACAATTAGGTTACGTTTCATTTTCTAAAACACAAAACTCATCTTGGTCATGTTGCCTGTAGATTTCTAAGCCTAAAATGCCAATTTGCTCTGTTTTTCATATCATAATGGATACTGTGGCTACACTGTTGTTTTTATTGCAATAGAATAAAATGTGCATGGAAGGAATATGGTAAAACAAACCCAGACCCTGAAAAATTTTAGGAAATGGCCAATCAAGAAAGCAAAAATCAGCTGAGGAACCCCCAAAAATGAAAACAACCTAGAATTGGAACAAGACAAAACCTGTGCCTGATTGAAAAAGTCCATTCCTCTGTTGCCCTGAACTGCATATTCCAGCCTCAACACAAAAAGTAACATCAAATTCATTGCAAACCATGATAAATAAGAAAAGTGTTGGGAAAAAAAAATAAATCAGTGAGTCCTTAACAGTATTGGGTTTGATTTAGTTACAAGTAAACTGGATGTTTCTGGTTTCATCCACCCCTCCTAGCTGACTGGCATTGTAATTCTAATGAAATTCACCAGAAAATCTGTTATACTCATTTTGGAATGTATTAAAATCTATCCATTCTAAAATGGGTTACATTTCAGTTTCCAAATCACAAAAACTCATCTTGGTCATGTTGCCTGTAGATTTCTAAGCATAAAATGCCAATTTGTTCTGTTTTTTTTTTTTTTTTTGTATCATAAGGGGTACTCTGTCTACTCTCTTTTTTTTTATTTCAATAGAATATAAATTGTAGGGAAAGAAGAAGGGAAAACAAAAACAGACCCAGAAAAATTTTAGGAAATTGCCAATCAAGAAACCAAAAATCTGCTGAGGTACCCAAAACTATGAAAAAAACCTAGAATTTGAGCAAGACACAACCTGTGCCCTGACTGAAAAAGACAATTCCTCCCTTGCCCAGAACACCATATTCTAGCCTCAACACAAAAGGTAACATCATGCAATTCATTACAAACTATGACAGATAAGAAAAGTGTGAAAAATGCAAAGAGTCCTTAGCCATACAAGGCTTGATTTTTTCACAAGTAAACAGGATGTTTCTGGTTTCATCCACCCCTCCCAGTTGACTGGCTGTGGAATTCTGGTGGAATTAACCAGAAAATCTCAGTCACATTCATTTTGGATGGAATGAAAATCTGTCCCTTCTACAAAGAGTTTACATTTCATCTTCCAAAACACAAACACTCATGTTGGTCGTGTTGCCTGTAGATTTCTAAGTATAAAAGGCCAATTTGTTGTGTTTTTTTTATCATAATAGATACTCTGTCTACACTCTTGTTTTATTGCAGTAGAATATTGTGCAGGGATGGAAGATGGAAAAACAACCACAGACCCAGGAAAAGTTTAGGAAATTGCTGATAAAGAATCCAAAAATTGCCTGAGGCACCAAAACAATGACAGAAACCTAGAAGTGGAGCAAGCCACAACCTGTGCTCTGAATGAAAAAGACCATTCCTCCAGTGCCCTGAACTCCATAATTCCAGGCTCAAAACAAAAGCCAACATCCTATAATTCATTGCAAACTATGACAAATAAGAAAAGTGTGAACAAATGCAAAGATATCAAAGAGTCCTTAGTGATATTGGGCTTGATTCAGTCACAAGTAAACCATATGTTTCTGGTTTCATCCACCCCTCCCAGCTGACTTGCTGTGGAATTCTGATGAAATTAACCAGAAAATTGCAGTCACACATGTTTTGGAGGAGTGAAAATCTGACCCTTCTACAAATGGCTTAAATTTCATTTTTAAAACACAAAAACTCATCTTGGTCATGTTGCCTGTAGATTTCTAAACATAAAATCCCAATTTGTTCTGTTTTTTTTTTATATCATAAGGGATTCTCTGTCTACACTGTTGTTTTTATTGCAATAGAATACAATGTGCAGGGAAGGAAGAAGGCAAAACAATCCCTGACCCAGAAAAAGTTTAGCAAACTGCCGATAAAGAAACCAAAAATCGGCTGAATTGGAACAAGCCAAAACCTGTGCCCTGAATGAAAAAGACCATTCCTGCCATGCCTGGAAGTTCATATTCCTGCTTGAAAACAAAATGTAACATCATACAATTTACTGCAAACTATGACAAATAAGAAAAGTTTGAACAAATGCAAAGCAATCAAAGAGTCCTTAGTGATGTTGGGCTTGATGTAGTCACAAGTAAACTGAATGATTCTGGTTTCATCCACCCCTCCCACTTGAGTGGCTGTGGAATTCTGATGGAATTAACCAGAAAATCACAGTCACACTGGTTTTGAAGGATATTAAAATCTGTCCTTTTTAAAAATGGGTTACATTTCTTTTTCCAAAACACAAAAACTCATCTAGGACGTGTTGCCAGTAGAATTCTGAGCATAAAATGCCAATTTGTTGTGTTTTCTATATCATAATGGATACTCTATTCAAACTGTTGTTTTTTCTGTATCAGAATACAAAATCTAGGGAAGAAAGAAGGCAAAACCAACTCAGACCCTGAAAAACTTAGGAAATTGCTGATGAAGAATCCAAAACTGGCTGAGGCATCCAAAACAATGAAATCCACTTAGGAAGCAAGCCAAAACCTGTGCCCTAATTGAAAAAGAGCATTGCTCCCATGCCCTGAACTCCATATTCCAGCCTCAAAATAAATGGTAACATTATACAATTCATTGCAAACCATGATAAACAAGAAAAGTATGGGGAAAAAAAGAAAAACAAAGAAATCAAAGAGTCCTCAGTGATAATGCGATTGATTAGGTCACAAGTAAACTGGATGATTCTGGTTTCATCCAACTCTCCCAGCTCACTGACCATGGAATTCTGATGAAATTAAACAGAAAATTGCAATTATACTCATATTGGAGGGTATTAAAATCTATCCCTTCTACAAATGGGTTACAATCCATTTTCCAAAACACAGAAACTCATCTTGATCGTGTTGCCTCTAGATTTCTAAGCATAAAATGCCAATTTGTTGCATTTTTTTATTTCATAATGAAAACTCTGTTTAATCTGTGATTTTTATTCCGTCAGAATACAATATGCAGTGAAGGAAGCAGCAAAACAGAGACCCAGAAGAAATTTAGGAAACTTCCCATAAAGAAACCAAAAATTGGCTGAGGCACTCAAAAAAATGAAAACAACCTATAACTGCAGCAAGCCCAAACCTGTGCCCTGAATGAAAAACAGCATTTTCCGTGCCCTGAACTCCATATTCCAGCCTCAAAATAAATGGTAATATTATACAATTCATTAACAACCATAATAAATAAGAAAAGTGTGGGAAAAAAAAAACAAATAAATCAAAGAGTCTATAGTGATGCTGGGATTGAATAGGTCACAAGTAAACAGGATTATTCTGGTTTCATCCACCCCTCCCAGCAGACTGGCTGTGGAATTGTGATGGAATTAACCAGATAATCACAGTTATACTCAAATTGGATGGTATTAAAATCTATGCCTTCTACAAATGGGTTACATTTCATTTTGCAAAACACAAAAACTCATCTTGGTCCTGTTGCCTGCAAATATCTAATCATAAAATGCCAATTTCTTCTGTTTTTTTTTTTTAATATCATTAGGGAAACTCTGTCTATATTGTTTTCATTGTGTCAGAATACAAGATGCAGGGAAGGGAGAAGGCAAAACAAATGCAGACTCAGAAAAAGTTTAGTAAATTGCCGATGAA
This sequence comes from Oryctolagus cuniculus, assembly GCF_964237555.1. Lineage (NCBI taxonomy): Eukaryota > Metazoa > Chordata > Mammalia > Lagomorpha > Leporidae > Oryctolagus > Oryctolagus cuniculus. Next base: position 141,695,357 of record NC_091436.1, on the reverse strand, counting down.
GAAACCAAGAATGGGCTAAGGCACCAAAACAATGAAAAAAAGCTAGAATTGGAGCAAGCCAAAACCTGTGGCTTAATGAAAAACAGCATTGATCCTGTGCCCTGAACTCCATATTCCAGCCTCAAAACAAAAGGTAACACCATGAAATTCATTACAAACCATGATAAATAAGAAAAGTGTGAAAAAAAAAAAAACAAAGGAATCCAAGAGTGCTTAGCTATATTGGGCTTGATTTAGTCCCAAGAAAACCAGATATTTCCAGACTTATCCACCTCTCCCAGCTGACTGGCTATGGAATTCTGATGGAATTAACCTGAAAATCACAGTGACACACCCTTTGGAGCGTATTAAAATCTATGTCTTCTACAAATAGGTTACATTTCATATTACAAAACACATAACCTCATCTTGGTCATGTAGCCTGTCGATTTCTAAGCAAAAAACACCAATTTGTTGTGTTTTTTTTTTTTATCATAATGGATACTCTGTATACACTCTTGTTTTTATGGTGTCAGAATATAAAATGTAGGAAAGGAAGAAGGCAAAACAAACTCAGACACAGAGAAAATTTAAAATATTGCCAATAAAGGAACAAAAATTGGCTAAAGAACCAAAAACAATGAAAGAAAGCTAGAATTGAAGCAAACCAAAACCTGGGCACTGATGGAAAATGACCATTACTCCCGTGCCCTAAACACCATATTCCAGCATCAACACTAAAGTAACATCATCCAATTCCTTACAAACCATGATAAATAAGAAAAAATGGGTGAAAAAAAAAAAACAAAGAAATCAAAGAGTGCTTGGCAATATTGGGCTTGATTTAGTCACAAGTAAACCAGATGTTCCTGGTTTCATTATCCCTCAGAGCTGACTAGTGTTGAATTCTGATTGAATTAACCAGAAAATGGCAGTCACACTCATTTTTGAAGGTATAAAAATCTGTTGCTTCTATAAATGGGTTACATTTCATTTTCCAAAACACAAACACTCAGCTTGCTCATGCTGCCTGTAGATTTCTAAGCTTGAAACACCAATTTGGTGTGTTTTTAATTTCATAATGGATACTCCATCTAAACTGTTGTTTTCATTGCATCAGAATAGAATATGCAGGGAAGGAAGCAGGCTGAAAAACTCAGACCCAGAAAAAAATAGGAAATTGCTGATAAAGAAACCAAAAATCATCTGAGGCACACAAAACAGTGAACGAAAGGTAGAATTGGAGCAAGCTAAAACCTGTGCTCTGATTGAAAAACAGCATCCCTCCCATTCTATGAACTCCACATTATAGCCTCAACACAAAAGGTAACTCATCAAATTCATTACAATCCATAATAAATAAGAAAAGTGTGAAAGAAACCAAAGAAATCAAAGAATCCTTAGTATATTGTGATTGATTTAATCACAAGTAAGCCAGATATTTCTGGTTAGATCCACCCCTCCCAGCTGACTTGCTATGGAACGCTGATGGATATAACCAGAAAAGAGAAGTCACACTCATTTTGGAAGGTATTAACATCTGTCACTTGTACAAATGGGTTACATTTCATTTACAAAACACAAACACTCATCTTGGTCATGTTGCGTGTAGATTTATAAGTTGACAATTTGTTCTGTTTTTTATACGATAATGGATACTCTGTCTAAACTGTTGCTTTATTGCATCAGAATACAATATGCAGGGAAGGAAGAAGGCAAAACAAAGTGAGACTGAGAAAAATTTAGGAAATTGCCAATACAGAAGTCAAAAATCTGATAATGCACCCAAAATAATGAAAGAAATCTAGAATTGGAGCAAGCCAATACCTCTGCTCTGATTGAAAAAGACCATTCCTCCCATGCCCCGAACTCCGTATTCTAGCCCTAAAACAAAACAAACATTATCAAATTCATTAAAAACCATGAGAAATTAGGAAAATATGACAAAAAGAAAGAGTTCTTTGTGATATTGGGCTTGATTTAGTAAAAGTAAACCAGATATTTCTTGTTTCATCAACTCTCCAAGGTGACTGGCTGTGGAATTCTGAATGAATTAACCAGAAAATTGCAGTCACACTCCTTTTGGAGGTGTTTGTTAGGAAACTGGCGCAGTTGGCCACATTGCCCAGCTACCTGAGCCAGGCTCCACCCCCATTCTAATGGGATTGGCTGCTCCTACTTCCCTGCCGGCCCTCAGGCAAAGTTTTAAAAGGGCCTGTTCCTGAACATGTGCTCTCTTGGCCCCTTCTCTCCTGCTCTCTCTGGGTTCCTCTCTCTAGCCTGCTCCTCTGGGCTCTGGGCTCTTGGCTCTTGCCCCTTCTCTCCTGCTCTTTCTCTCAGTTCCTCTCTCCAGCCTCCTCCTCTGGTCTCCTGGCTCTGCTCTCCTCTCTCCTCTTCTCTGCTTTATCTTCTTTCCTTGCTAGCTATTCTCCTCTCTGTCTCTCTCTCTTACAGTCTCCCTCCCTTTTTTCCTTCGCTGCCCCTTCACTCTGGTCTGCAGGGTGTCCCCAAATAAACCCTTTCCCTTACTTCGGTGTCCGGTGTGCTTTGCGATGGCTAACATTAAGATATAACAGTATTAAAATCTGTCCCTTCCGCAAATGGTGTACATTTTATTTTACAAAACACAAAACCTCATCTTGGTCATGTTGCCTGTAGATTTCTAAGCATAAAATGTGAATTTGTTGTGTTTTTCATATCATAATGGATACTCTATGTAAACTGTTGTCTTTATGCATTATAATACAAAATGTAGGGAAGGAAGAAGGCAAGACAAACTCAGACCCAGAAAAAGTTTAGGAAATTGCCGATAAAGAAACAAAAATTGGTTGAGGCACCCAAAACAATGAAAGAAACCTAGAATTGGAGCAAGCTAAAACCTGTGCCCTGATGGAAAAAGACCATTGCTCCTGTGCCCTGAACACCATATTCCAGCCTCAATGCCAAAGGTAACATCATCCAATTCCCTACCCACCATGATAAATAAGAAAAGTGTGAAAAAAAAATCAAATAGTCCTGAGCCATATTGGGCTTGATTTGGTCACAAGTAAACCAGATGTTTCCAGTTTCATCCACTGATCCCAGCCCACTGGCTGTGGATTTCTGATGGAATTAACCAGAAAATGGCAGTCACACTCATTTTTGAAGGTATAAAAATCTGTCACTTCTATAAATGGGTTACATTTCATTTTCCAAACATAAACACTCATCTTGGTCATGTTGCCTGTAGATTTCTAAGCATAAAACGCCAATTTGTTATGTTTTTTAAATCCAAAATGATACTTCATCTAAACTGTGTTTTCATTGTGTCAGAATAAAAGATGCAGGGAAGGGAGAAGGCAAAAAAAACTTAGATCTAGAAAAATTTCAGAAATTGATGATAAAGAAACCAAAAATTGGATAATGCACTGAAAACTTTGAAAGAAAGCTAGAATTGGAGCAAGCCAACACCTGTGCTCTGATTGAAAAAGAGCATTGCTCCCATGCCCTGAACTCCATATTCCAATCTCAAAACAAAAGGTAACATCACACAATTCATTGCAAACCATGAAAAATAAAAAAAAATGTGAAAATAAAAAAGAAATCAAAGATTCATAAGCAATATTGGTCATGATTTACCCACAAGTAAACCAGATGTTTCAGTTTCATGCATCCCCTCCCAGCCGAGTGGCTGTGGAATTCTGATGCAATTAATCAGAAAATTGCAGTCACAATCCTATTGGAGAGTATTAAAATCTGTCCCTTCTACAAATGGGTTACATTTCATTTTCCAAAACTCAAAAACTCATCTTGGTCGTGTTGCATATAAATTTCAAAGCATAAATTGCCAATTTGTACTGTTGTTTATAGCATAATTTATCCCCTGTCCAAACTTGTTTTTATTGCATCAGAATACAATATGCAGGGAAGGAAGAAGGCAAAACAAACTCAGACCCAGAAAAAGTTTAGGAAATTGCTGATACAGAAATCAAAAATCAGCTGAGGCACCCAAAAAAAAAAAATGAAAGAGACCTAGAATTGAGGCAAATCAAAACCTGTGCCCTGGTTGAAAAAAAGCATTCCTCCCACATGAATTCCACATTCCAGCCACAAAACAAAAGCAAACATTATCAAATTCATTGCAAACCATGAGAAATGAGAAAAGTGTGAAAAAATGCAAAGAAATCAGAGTCCTTAGCAGTATTGGGGTTGATTTAGTCATAAGTAAACCGGATGTTTCTGGTTTCATCCACCCCTCCCAGCCAACTGGCTGTGGAATCCGATGGAATTACACAGAAAATCGCAGTCACACTCCTATTGGAGGGAATAAAAATATGTCCCTCCTACAAATAGTTTACATTTCATTTTCCAAAACACAAACAAAAAATCTCTTGGTCGTGTTGCCTGTAGATTTCTAAGCAAAAAATGGCAATTTTTTTTTTTTTATTTCATAATGGATACTCTGTCTAAACTGTTGTTTTTATTGCATAAGAATACAATATGCAGGGAAGGAAGAAGGCAAAACAAACTCAGAACCAAACAAAATTTAGGAAATTGCCAATAAAGAAACCAAAAATCAGCTGAGGCACCCAAAACAATGAAAGAAAGCTAGAATTGGAGCAGGCCCCAACCTGTCCCTGATTGAAAAATACCACTCCTACCATGCTCTAAACTCCATATTCCAGCCACACAACAAAAGGTAACATCAGGACGTTCAATACAAATGATGATAAATAAGAAAAATGTGAAAAAAAAAAAAAACCAACAAGTGCTTAGATATATTTGGCTTGATTAACTCACAAGTAAACCAGATGTTTCAGTTTCATCCACCCACTCCCAGCTTATTGGCTGTGGAATTCTGATGGAATTAACCAGAAAATTGAGGTCACACTCCTATTGGAGGAAATGAAAATCTGACCCCTCTACAAACAGTTTACATTTCATTTTACAAAACACAAAAACACCTTGGTCGTGTTGCCTGTAGATTTGGAAGCATAAAAAGCCAATTTCTTCTGTTTTTCATACCATAATGGATACTCTGTCTACACTGGGTTTTTTTTTAATAGCAATAGAATACAAAGTGCAGGGAAGGAAGAAGGCAAAACAAACTCAGACCCCCCAAAAATCTAGGAATTAGCTGAAAACAAAGCAAAAATCAGCTGAGGAACCCCAAACAAAGAAAACAACCTAGAATTGGAGCAAGCCAAAAGCTGTGCCCTGATTGAAAAAGTTCATTCCTCCCGAGCCCTGAACTCCATAGTCCTGCTCAACACAAAAGGTAACATGATAGAATTCATTACAAACCATGATAAAGAAGAAAAATGTAAAAAAAAAAAAGAAATCCAACAGTCCTTAGTGATATTGCGCTTGAATTGGTCACAAGTAAAGTGGATGTTTCCGGTTTCATTCACCACTCCCAGGTGACTGGCTGCGGAATTCTGATGCGATTAATCAGAAAATCACAGTCACACTCATTTTGGAGAGTATTAAAATTTGTCCCTTCTACAAATGCTTTACATTGCATTTTCCAAACCACAAAAACTCATCTTGTTCGTGTTGCATGTAGATTTCTAAGCATAAATTGCCAATTTATTATGTTTTTTATATCATAATGGATCCTGTGTCCAAATTGTTGTTTTTATTGCATCAGAATACAATATTCAGGGAAGGAAGAAGGCAAACCAAATAAGACACTGAAAAATTTGGAAATTGTCAATGAAGAAACCAAAAATCAGCTGAGGCAACACAAAAAAAATGAAAGAGAGCTAGAATTGGAGCAAGCCAAAACCTGTGCCCTGGTTGAAAAACAGCATTCCTCCCATGCCATGAATTCCACATTCCAGCCACAAAACAAAAGCACACATTACCAAAACCATGAGAAATAAGAAAAGTGTGGGAAAAAAAAAACAAAGAAATCAAAGAGTCCTTAGTGATATTGGGGTTGATTAGTCACAAGTAAACCAGATATTTCTGGTTTCATCCACCCCTCCCTCCTGACTGGCTGTGGAATTCTGATGGAACGAACCAGAAACTCGCAGTTACACTCGTTTTGGAGGGTATTGAAATCACCTTGGGGTGTTGCCCTTAGATTGCTGAGCATAAAACGCCAATTTGTTGTGTTTTTTATATCATAATGGATACTCTGTCTACAGTCTTTTTTTCATTTGATCAGAATACAAAATGTAGGCATGGAAGAAGGCAAAACAAACAGACTCAGAAAAAAATTCAGTAAATTTCTGATAAAGAAACTAAACATTGGCAGTGGCACCCAAAACAATGAAACAAAACTAGAACTGGAGCAAGCCAACACCTGTGCCCTGATTGTAAAAGATCATTCCTCCCATGCACTGAACTCCATATTCCAGCCTCAAAACAAAAGGTAGCATCATAATATTCGTTACAAACCATGATAAATAAGAAAAAAATTGAAAAGAAGCAACGAAATCATAGAGTCCTTAGTGATTCTGGGCTTAATTTAGTCATAAGTAAAACATGTGTTTTGGGTTTCACCAATCCTCCCAGCCGAATGGCTTTAATTCTGATTGAATTAACCAGAAAGTCGCAGTCACACTCGTTTTGGAGGGAATCAAAATCTGTCCCCTCGACAAAAGGGTTACATTTCATATTCCAAAACTGTGCCGGCCTGCTGCACAATGAACTGGGTTTTCCTGAAACAGAGAGTGGGAATGCGGGGACAAGGATGCAAAGAATGGAGCCAAGACAAGTCCTGATCAAGGCTCATTTATTGAACAAATCCAGTAGTATTTAAACATGACCAGTTGTTTACAAGAAGGAGCACAAAAGACTTACATATCAAAAAGGCTCTTAAGGTTACAATAAAACACTTAGGTGATAAATGCAGGTTTCAGGTGTGACTGATTATCTATATTATCTCTTGTGAGAGGTTTAGATTCTTCCTGCCTCTTCCCAGAATCTCCCTAGCCCATTTGTCTGTGCCTGGAAGTCTCCATTCATATGTTTAAGTGTAAACAAAGGGAGCGACTACCTGTGGCTGCCCACACAAAACAAAAAACTCAACTTGGTCCTGTTTCCTGTAGAATTGTAAGCATAAAATGCCAATTAATTGTGTTTGTTATATCATATTGGATACTCGGTCTACACTGTTGTTTTTATTGCATCAGAATACAATCTGCAGTGAAGGAAGAAGGGAAAACAAACTCAGACCCAGAAAACATTTATGAAATTGCCAATCAAGAAACCAAAAATTGGCTGAGGCAACCAAAACAATGAAAACAACCTAGAATTGGAGCAAGACAAAACCTGTGTCCTGATTGGAAAAGACCAATCCTCCTGTGGACTGAACTCCATATTCCAGCCTCAACACAAAAGTTAACATCATTCAAATTCATTACAAGCCATGATAAATAAGAAAAGTGTGAAAAAAAAGAAATCATAGAGACCTTAGCGATATTGGGCTTTGTTTACTCACAAGGAACTCGGATGTTTCCGGTTTCATTCACTGCTCCCAGAACACTGGCTGTGGAATTCTGATGTAATTAACAAGAAAATTGTAGTAACACTTGTTTTGGAGGGAATGAAAATCTGTCCCTTCTACAAAAGTGTTACATTTCATTTACCAAATGACAAAAACACATCTAGATCATGTTGCCTGTAGATTTCTAAGCATAAAACACCAATTTGTTGTGTTTTTTATAAAAAAAAAAGGATACTCGGTACACTCTTGTTTTTATTCCATCAGAATACAATCTGCAGTGATGCAAGAAGGCAAAAGAAATTCAGAACCAAAGAAAATTTGCGAATTATCGATAAGAAACCAAAAATCAGCTGAGGCACCCAAAACAAGGAAAGAAACCTAGAATTGGAGCAAGCCAAAACCTGTGCCCTGATTGAAAAAGACCATTCCTCCCATGCTCTGAACTCCATATTCCAGCTTCAAAACAAAGGGTACCATCATAAAATTCATTACAAACCATGATAAACAAGAAAAGTGTGAAGAAATGCTAAGAAATCAAAGAGTCCTTAGCGATATTGGACTTGATTTAGTCACAAGTAAACCAGATGTTTCTGGTTTTCCCCATGCCCCCCAGTATAATTTCTGTGGGATTTTTATTGAATTGTGCAGAAAAGAGCAGTCACACTCATTTTGGACAGAATGAAAATCTGTCCTTTCTACTAAAGGGTTACATTTCATTTTCCTAAACACAGGAAATCATCTTGTTTGTGTTTCCTGTAGATTTCTAAGCATAAAACGCCAATTTGTTTTATTTTTTATATCATAATGGATACTCTGTCTACACTGTTGTTTTTATTGCATCAGATTACAAAATGTATGGAAAGAAGAAGACAAAACAAACTAAGCACACAGAAAAAATTGTCGATGAAGAAACAAAAGTTCAGCTGAGGCATGCAAAACAATGAAAGAAAGTTAGAATTCGAGCAATACAAAACCTGTGCCCTGATAGAAAGAGAGCATACTTTCCTTCCATGAACTCCAAATTACAGCCTCAAAACAAAAGTTAACATACAATTCTTAACAAACCATGATAAATAAGACAAGTGTGAAAAAAACAAAACGAAGAAATCAAGAGTCCTTGGGGATATTGGGCTTCCTTTAGTTACCAGTAACCTGGATGTTTCCTGTTTCATCCACCCCTCCCAGTTTAATTGCTGTGGGATTCTGATTGAGTTAACCAGAAAATCACAGTCACACTTGTTTTAGAGGGAATAATATCTGTCCCTTCTACAAAAGGGTTATAATTCATTATCCAAAACACAAAAATTCATCTTGGTCATGTTCTCTGTAGATTTCTAAGCATAAAATGACAACTTGTTCTGGTTTTTATATCATAATTGATATTCTGTCTACACTCTTGTTTTTATGGCATCAGAATACAAAGTGCAGGGAAGAAAGAAGGAAAACAAAGGCCCAGAAAAAATTTAGGAGATTGCCAATCAAGAATCCAAAAATCGGCTGAGGCACCCAAAACAATGAAAGAAAGCCAGAATTGTAGCAAGCCAATACTTGTGCCCTGAATGGAAAAAGAGCATTGTCTTGTGCCATGAAAAACATATTCCAGCATCAAAACAAAAGGTAACATAATAAAATTAATCACAAACCATTATAAATAAGAAAAGTGTGAAAAAAACACAGAGAACTCCAAGAGTCCTTAGTGATGTTGGGCTTGATTTAGTCACAAGTACACCGGATGTTTCTGGATTCATCCACCACTCCCAGCTGACTAGCTGTGGAATTCTGATTGAATTAGCAAGAATATCACAGTCACACTTGTTTTGGAGTAAATGAAAATCTATTCCTTCTACCATAGGGTTATATTTAATTTTCCAAAACACAAAACCTCATCATAGATGTCAAAGCATAAAACTCCAATTTGTTCTTTTTTTATATCATAATGGATACTCTATATAAACTCTTATTTTTATTGCATCAAAATACAAATTGTAGGGAAGGAAGAAGGTAAAACAAACTCAGACCCTTAAAAAGTTCAGGAAATTGCCGATAAAGAAACCAAAAATCGACTGAGGCACACAAAACCATGAAAAACACATAGAATTGCAGCAAGCCAAAACATGTGCACTGAATGAAAAAAACCATAACTTCCTTGCCCAGAACTTAATATTCCAGCCTCAAAGCAAAAGGTAATATCATAAAATTCATTGCAATCCATGATAAATAAAAAAAATTATGAAACAATGTAATACTTTATCCATTTTAGTATTTTTTTTTGTTCTAGCACTATTGGTTGAACTCTGTAATTAACACACAATTATTTTTAGGTGTTTAAATTTTAACTGAAAAAGTGATCCCTGTTAGGAATTTGGAAAACATTATTAATACTGAGTGAAATAAGCCAATCCCAAAGGGACAAATACTACTTGTTCTCCTTGATAGGTGACAACTAACTGAGCACCAAAAAGGAAACCTGTTAAAGTGAAATGAACACTATGAGAAATGGTGACTTGATCAGCCCTCACCCTGACTGTTGATGAGCAACTTGATGTTATCCCTCTTAGTATTTTTTTGTTTGTTCTACTTCATACTTTAGGTTGAATACTGTAATCAATACAAAATTCTTCTTAAGTGCTGAAACTTAACTGAAAAGTGATCACTGTTAAATATAAGAGTGGGAATAAGAGAGGGAAGAGATGTGCAATTTGGGACATGCTCAAGCTGGCTTACCTCAAATGGTAGAGATAGAAACATACCAGGGAATTCGAATTCAATCCCATCAAGGTGGCATGTACCAATGCCATCTCACTAGCCCCAGTGATCAATTTCTGTTCACTATTGATCATAATGATGGGACTAAGAACCAAAGGGATCACAGAAACAAGACTAGTGTCTGCAAATACTAGCTGATAGAATAAAAAAGGCAGAGAACGATCCATCATTGGAAGTGAGATACACTGCAGACTCATAGAATGGCAGATGTCCTAAACAGCATTCTGGCCTCAGAATCAACCCTTAAGGCATGCGGATCCGGCTGAAAAGCCCATGAGAGTATTTCAGGCATGGAAAGCCAAGACACTCTGGGGAAAAAAAAAAAAAAAAAAACACCTAAATGAAACATCTCCGCAAGTGAGATCCCAGTGCAAAGAACGGGTCATCAAAGAAGGAGGTACCTTTCTCTGAAGGGAGGAGAGAACTTCCACTTTGATCTTGGCCTTCTCTAAATATGAGTCAGTGTACTCAGGGGGCTTCCATAGCCTTGGCAGCTCATGACAAGAGCCTAGGGTGATTACTGATGCCATAAACAAGAGTGTCAATTTGTTAAGTCAACAACAGTAGTCACTGTGCACTTACTCCTCATGTAGGATCTTTGTCCTTAGTGTGCTGTACATTGAGATTTAATGCTATAACTAGTACTCAAACAGTATTTTTCACTTTACGTTTCTGTTTCGGAGCAAACTGTTGAAATCTTTATTTTTTAACTTTTATTTACTTTTTTTTATCTTTTATTTAATGAATATAAATTTCCAAAGTACGACCTATGGATTACAATGGCTTCCCCCCCATACCGTCCTTCCCACCCACAACCCTCCCATTTCCCACTCCCTCTCCCCTTCCATTCACATCAAGATTCATTTTTGATTATCTTAATATACAGAAGATCAGCTGAGTATACATTAAGTAAGGATTTCAACATTTTGCTCCCACACAGAAACATAAAGTGAAAAATAATAGATGATTTTATCTTTAAATGATGATGAAATCAGATCATACCTATTGTCATGTTTAATCCCAGTGAGAGTCAAGTTGGGAATTGATAATTTCTTTTTTTTTTTTTTTTTACAGAGGATCAGTTTAGTATACATTAAGTAAAGATTTCAACCGTTTGCACCCCCATAGAAACACAAAATGAAATAAACTGTTTGAGTACTTGTTATAGCATTAAGCCTCAATGTACAGCACATTAAGGACAGAGATCCTACATGAGGAGTAAGTGCACCGTGACTCCTGTTGTTGACTTCACAAATTGACACTCCTGTCTATGGCATCAGTAATCTCCCTATGCTCCAGTCATGAGTTTCTAAGGCTATGGAAGCCCCTTAAGTTCTCCAACTCTTATCTTGTTTAGACAAGGTCATAGTCAAAGTGGAGGTTCTCTCCTCCCTTCAGAGAAAGGTACCTCCTTCTTTGAAGCTTTGAAGACCTGTTATTTCCACTGGGATCTCACTCAGAGAGATCTTTTTGCCAGAGTGTCTTGGCTTTCCATGCCTGAAATACTCTCATGGGCTTTTCAGCCAGACCCGAATGCCTTTAGGGCTAATTCTGAGGCCAGAGTGCTATTTAGGATATCCGCCATTCTATGAGTCTGCTGAGTATCTCCCTTCCCATGTTGGATCACTCTCCCCTGTATTTATTCTATCGGTTAGTGTTAGCAGGTACTAGACTTGTTTATGTGCTCCCTTTGACTCTTAGTCCTTTCATTATGATCAATTGTGAACTGAAATTGATCACTTGGAACAGTGAGATGGCATTGGTACATGCCACCTTGATGGGATTGAATTGGAATCCCCTGGTATGTTTCTAACTCTACCAATTGGGGCAAGTCAGCTTGAGCATGTCCCAAATTATACATCTCTTCCATCTCTTATTCCCACTCTTATGTTTAACAGGGATCACATTTCAGTTAATTTTCAACACTTAAGAATAACTGTGTGATAATTACAGAATTAAACCAGTCATATTAAGTAGAACAGACAAAAATACTAAGAGGAATAATGTATTAAGTTGTTCATTAACAGTCAGAGCTATGCTGATCATGTCTCCATTTCTCATAGTGTCCATTTCACCTCAGGTGGTTTCCTTTTTGGTGTTCAGTCAGTTGTCACCGATCAGGGAGAACATATGGTATTTGTCCCTTTGGGACTGGCTTACTTCACTCAACATGATGTGTTCCACATTCCTCCATTTTGTTGAAAATGACTGCATTTCATTGTTTCTTACTGCGGTATAGTATTCTAAAGAAAACATATTCCATAATTTCTTTATCCAGTCTACCGTTGATGGGCATTTAGGTTGGTTCCAGGTCTTGGCTATTGTGAATTGTGCTGCAATAAACATTAGGGTGCAGACCGCTTTTTTGTTTGCCAATTTAAACTCCTTTGGGTAAATTCCAAGGAGTGGGATGGCTGGGTCGAACGGTAGGGTTATCTTTAGGTTTCTGAGGAATCTCCAGACTGACTTCCATAGTGGCTTGACCAGTTTGCATTTCCACCAACAGTGGGTTAGTGTCCCTTTTTCCCCACATCCTCGCCAGCATCTGTTGTTGGTAGACTTCTGCATGTGAGCCATTCTAACCGGGGTGAGGTGAAACCTCATTGTGGTTTTGATTTGCATTTCCCTGATTGCTAATGACCTTGAACATTTTTTCATGTGCCTGTTGGCCATTTGGATTTCCTCTTTTGAAAAATGTCTATTGAGGTCCTTGGCCCATCTCTTAAGTGGGTTGTTGGTTTTGTTTTTGTGGAGTTTCTTGATCTCTTTGTAGATTCTGGTTATTAACCCTTTATCTGTTGCATAGTTGTTTTTTTTTTTTTTTTTGCAAATATTTTTTCCCATTCTGTCGGTTGTCTCTTCACTCTCCTGACTGTTTCTTTTGAAGTACAGAAACTTCTCAATTTGATGCAATCCCAATAGTTGATTTTGGCTTTGACTGCCTGTCCCTCCCGGGATTTCCAGAAATTGTTTGCCTGTGCCAATATCTTGAAGGGTTTCTCCAATGTTCTCTAATAACTTAATGGTGTCAGGACGTAGATTTGTGTCTTTAATCCACGTTGAGTGGATTTTTGTGTAAGGTGTAAGGTAGGGGTCTTGCTTCATGCTTCTGCACGTGGAAATCCAGTTTTCCCAGCACCATTAATTGAATAGACTGTCCTTGCTCCAGGAATTGGTTTTAGATCCTTGGTGAAATATAAGTTGGCTGTAGATGTTTGGGTTGATTTCTGGTGTTTCAATTCTGTTCCATTGGTCTATCCATCTGTTTCTGTACCAGTACCATGCTGTTTTGATTACAACTGCCCTGTAGTATGTCCTGAAATCTGGTATTGTGATGCCTCCGGCTTTGTTTTTGTTGTACAAGATTGCTTTAGCTATTCGAGGTCTCTTGTGCCTCCAAATGAATTTCAGCATCATTTTTTCTAGATCTGAGAAGAATGTCTTTGGTATCTTGATTGGGATTGCATTGAATCTATAATTTGATTTTGGGAAAATGGACATTTTGATGATGTTGATTCTTCCAATCCATGAGCATGGAAGATTTTTCCATTTTTTGGTATCCTCTTCTATTTCTTTCTTTAAGGTTTTGTAATTTTCATCGTAGAGTTCTTTAACATCTTTGGTTAAGTTTATTCCAAGGTATTTGATTGTTTTTGTAGCTATTGTGAATGGGATTGATCTTAGCAGTTCTTCCTCAGCCATGGCATTGTCTGTGTATACAAAGGCTCTTGATTTTTGTGCATTGATATTATATCTTGCCACTTTGCTAAACTCCTCTATGAGTTCCAATAGTCTCTTAGTAGAGTTCTTTGGATCCTCTAAGTACAGAATCATATCGTCTGCAAAGAGGGATAGTTTGAGTTCTTCCTTCTCAATTTGTATTCCTTTGATTTCTTTTTCTTGTCTGATGGCTCTGGCTAAAACTTCCAGAACTATGTTAAATAGCAGTGGTGAGAGTGGGCATCCCTGCCTGGTGCCAGATTTCAGTGGAAATGCTTCCAATTTTTCCCCATTCAATAGGATGCTGGCTGTGGTTTTTTCATAGATTGCTTTGATTATATTGAGGGATGTTCCTTCATACCCAATTTGCTTAGAGTTTTCATCATGAAAGGGTGTTGAATTTTATCAAATGCTTTCTCTGCATCAATTGAGATAATCATATGGTTTTTCTTTTGCAGTCTGTTAATGTGGTGAATCACATTGATTGATTTGTGAATGTTGAACCATCCCTGCATACATGAATCGCACTTGGTCTGGGTGGATGATTTTCCTGATGTGTTGTTGTACTCTATTGGCCAGAATTTTATTGAGGATTTTTGCGTCTATGTTCATCAGGGATTTTGGTCTGTAATTCTCTTTCAGTGCTGCATCTTTCTCTGGATTAGGGATTAAGGTGATGCTGGCTTCATAGAAAGAATTTGGGAGGATTCCCTCTTCTTCAGTTGTTCTGAATAGTTTGAGAAGAAATGGGATTAGTTCTTCTTTAAATGTATGGTAGAATTAAGCAATGAATCCATCTGGTCCTGGGCTTCAATTTCTGTTTCAGTTATGGGTCTATTTAGGTTTTCTATGTCTTCATGGTTCAATTTTGGTAGATTTCATGTGTCCAGGAATCTATCCATTTCTGATAGGTTTTCCTGTTTGCTGGCATACAGGTCTTTGTAGTAATTTCTGATAATTCTTTTATTTCTGTGGTGTCTGTTGTTACGTTTCCTTTTTCATCTCTGATTTTATTGATTTGGGTCTTTTCTCTTCTTTTTTTAGTTAGTTGGGCCAATGGGGTGTCAATTTTGTTTATTTTTTCAAAAAACCAGCTTCTCGCTTGGCTGATTTTTTGTAGTTTTTTTTTTTTTTGGATTCAAACCTGTTAATTTCTTCTCTGCTTTTAATTATTTCTCTTCTCCTACTAGATTTGGGTTTGGTTTGCTGCAGTTTTTCTAGGTCCTTGAGATGCGCTGAATGCTCAATTATTTGGTACCTTTCCAATTTCTTGAAATAGGCACCTATTGCTATAAATTTGCCTCTCAATACTGCTTTTGCTGTATCCCATAAGTTTTGATATGTTGTGTTGTTGTCTTCATTTACTTCCAGAAAGTTTTTGATTTCTCTTTTGATTTCTTGAATGACCCAGTGTTCATTCATTAGCATGTTGTTCAGTCTCCATGTGTTTGCATACTTTCTGGGGTTTCCTGAGTTGCTCATTTCCAGCTTCATCCCGCTGTGGTCTGAGAAGCTGCATGGTATGATTCTAATTCTTTTGAATTTGCTGAGACTTGCTTTATGGCCTAGTATGTGATCAATCCTAGAGAAGGTTCCATGCACTGCTGAGAAAAATGTGAAGTCTGTAGATGTAGGGTTCTGTAGATATCTGTTAGATCCATTTGGGCAATAGTGTCAATTAAATCTGCTGTTTCCTTGTTGATCTTCTGTCCGGATGATCTGTCTATTTCTGAGAGTGGAGTATTGAAGTCCCCCAGTACTATTGTATTGGAATCTAAATCTCCCTTTAAGTCCTTAACATATCTTTTAAATAGACCGGTGCCCTGTAATTAGGTGCATATACATTGATAATTGTTACATCTTCCTGTTGAATTGAACCCTTAATCATTATATAGTGTCCCTCTTTGTCTCTCTTAACAGTTTTTGTATTAAAGTTTATTTTGTCTGATATTAATATGGCTACACCTGCTTTTTTTTGGTTTCTGTTGGCATGGAATATCTTTTTCCAACCTTTCACTTTCAGTCTGCATGCCTCTTTGTTAGAGAGATGTGTTTCTTGTAGGCAACAAATAGTTGGGTTGTGTTCTTTGAGCCAGTCAGCCAAACGGTGTCTTTTAACTGAAGAATTCAGACCATTAATGTTCAATGTGACTATTGATACGTAGTGACTTTGCCCTGCCATTTTCCCGGAAATATTTTCTAGTATAAGCTTTGAGCTTCCCATGCTCTTTTACTGGTAGGTGTTCTTCCTTTCCCTTCTTTCATATTGATGGCCATGTTTCTGTGTTTCTGAGTGTAGCACATCTTTAACTATCTTTTGCAGGGCCGGACGAGTGGCCACAAAGTCTTTCAATTTCTGTTTGCTATGAAAGGTCTTTATTTCACCTTCATTCACAAATGAGAGCTTGGCAGGATATAATATTCTGGGCTGGCAATTTATCTCTCTTAGCACCTGTGCTATGTCTCGCCATTCCCTCCTAGCCTGTAGTGTTTCTGATGAGAAGTCTGCTGTGAGTCTGATTGGAGATCCTCTGAGAGTAATCTGATGTTTCTCTCTTGCACATTTTAGGATCTTTTCTTTATGTTTCACTGTGGTGAGTTTAATTACAACGTGTCATGGTGAAGATCTCTTTTGGTCATGTTTACTGGGGGTTCTATGAGCTTCCTGTACTAGGATGTCTCTGTCCTTCTCCAAACCTGGAAAGTTCTCTGCTAGTATCTCACTAAAAAGGCCTTCTAATCCTTTCTCTCTCTCCATGCCTTCAGGAACTCCTAGAACTCGAATGTTGGTTTTTTTTAATAGTATCCTGTAGATTCCCAACAATATTTTTTAGATTTCTAATTTCCTCTTCTTTTCTTTGGTTTGACTGTATGTTTTCCTGTGCTCTGTCTTCTAAGTCTGATATTCTCTCTTCTGCTTCACCCATTCTGTTTGTAAGGCTTTCTAATGTGTTTGTCATTTGATCTATTGAGCTCTTCATTTCATTTTCATTTCTCTTCACTATCACACTTTCCTGTTCTACTAGTTTCTGAGTTTCATTTTGATTCTTCCTTAAAATTTCATTTTCACGAGACAGATTTTCAATCTTGTCCAATAAGGATTTCTATAGTTCAAGGATTTGCTTTTGAAAACTTCTAATTATTCTTATCATAAATTTTTTGAAATTCGTATCTTGCATTTCTTCTATCTCATCATCTTCTTAATCTTGGTTTGGGGTGTTTTCTTTATTTGGAGGCATCATAGTGTCATCGTTGATCTTGTTCCCTCGATTTCTGTGTTTGTTGCTTGGCATAGTTAATTCTTCTTGTGTCACTGTGCGTTTTTTTTTTTTTATACTATTTCCGCATTAAGTGGACTGCCTGCTGTTGGAGGAGCCTTGGAGGCTTGAGATGGGTGCGGCCTGAGACCTCTGCTTGGTTCTTCCTCCCCTTCCAGCGCCGATGTGTGGACTCGGAGCCCTGGACATCCCAAGTCTCCCCGCTGTTGTCTGTGTGGCATGCACTCCCCTTCGAGCACTGGTGCGCAGACCAACTTTTATTTAATGAATATAAATTTCCAAAGTACAGCTTATGGATTCCTGGACACATGCAACCTACCTAAACTGAACCAGGAAGACATCAAAAACCTAAACAGACCCATAACTGAGACAGAAATTGAAACAGTAATAAAGGCCCTCCCAACAAAGAAAAGCCCAGGACCAGATGGATTCACTGCTGAATTCTACCATACATTTAAAGAAGAACTAACTCCAATTCTTCTCAAACTATTCAGAACAATCGAAGAGGGAATCCTCCCAAATTCTTTCTATGAAGCCAGCATCACCTTAATTCCTAAGCCAGAAAAAGATGCAGCACTGAAAGAGAATTACAGACCAATATCCCTGATGAACATAGATGCAAAAATCCTCAACAAAATTCTCGCCAATAGAATGCAACAACACATCAGAAAGATCATCCACCCAGACCAAGTGGGATTTATCCCTGGTATGCAGGGATGGTTTAATGTGCGCAAGACAATGTGATACACTACATTAACAGACTGCAGAAGAAAAACCATATGATTATCTCAATAGATGCCAAGAAAGCATTTGATAAAATACAACACCCTTTCGTGATGAAAACTCTAAGCAAACTGGGTTTGGAAGGAACATTCCTCAAAACAATCAAAGCAATCTATGAAAAACCCACAGTCAACAACCTATTGAATGGGGAAAAGTTGGAAGCATTTCCACTGAGATCTGGGACCAGACAGGGATGCCCACTCTCGCCACTGCTATTCAATATAGTTCTGGAAGTTCTAGCCAGAGCTATTAGGCAAGAAAAAGAAATTAAAGGGATACAAATTGGGAAGGAAGAACTCAAACTATCCCTCTTTGCAGATGATATGATTCTTTATTTAGGGGACCCAAAGAACTCTACTAAGAGACTATTGGAACTCATAGAAGAGTTTGGCAAGGTAGCAGGGTATAAAATCAATGCACAAAAATCAACAGCCTTTGTATACACAGGCGATGCCATGGCTGAGGAAGAACTTCTAAGATCAATCCCATTCACAATAGCTACAAAAACAATCAAATACCTTGGAATAAACTTAACCAAGGACTTTAAGGATCTCTACGATGAAAATTACAAAACCTTAAAGAAAGAAATAGAAGAGGATACCAAAAAATGGAAAAATCTTCCATGCTCATGCATGGGAAGCATAAATATCACCAAAATGTCCATTTTCCCAAAAGCAATTTATAGATTCAATGCAATACCAATCAAGATACCGAAGACCTTCTTCTCAGATCTGGAAAAAATGGTGCTGAAATTTATATGGAGGCACAAGAGACCTCGAATAGCTAAAGCAATCTTGTACAACAAAAACAAAGCCGGAGGCATCACAATACCAGATTTCAGGACATACTACAGGGCAGTTGTAATCAAAACAGCATGGTACTGGTACAGAAACAGATGGATAGACCAATGGGAGCAAACTGTTGAAATCTTTACTTAATGTATGCTAAACTGATCTTCTGTATATAAAGAGAATTGAAAATGAATCTTGATGTGAATGGAAGGGGAGAGGGAGTGGGAAAGGGGAGGGTTGCGGGTGGGAGGGACGTGATGGGGGGGAAGTCATTGTAATCCATATGCTCTACTTTGGAAATTTATATTCATTAAATAAAAGTTAAAAAAATGAAGACATCAAAGAGTCCTTAGCGATATTGGACTTGATTCAATTGCACATAAAAAGGATATTTCCAGATGCATCCACCCATCTCAGCCAACTGGCTGTGGAATTATTTTGGAATTAACCAGAAAATCACAGTCACACTCATTTTGGAGGATATTAAAATTTTTCCCTTATACAAATGGGTTACATTTCATTTCTAAAAAACAAAAAAAACTCATCTTGGTCATGTTGCTTGTAGATTTCTAATCATAGAACACCAATTTGTTCTGTTTTTTATATCATAATGGATACTCTGTGTACACTCTTGTTTTTATTGCATCAGAATACAATATGCAGGGAAGGAAGAAGGCAAAACAAACTCAGACCTAGAGAAAATTTAGGAAATTGTCAATAAAGAAACCAAAACTCAGCTGAGGCACCCAAAACCATGAAAAACACCTAGAATTGGAGGAAGACAAAACATGTGTCCTGATTGAAAAACCATTTCTTCCTTGCCCTGAACTCTGCATTCCAGCCTCAAAGCAGAAAGTAACATCATAAAATTCATTACAAACCATGATAAATAAAAAAATGCAAAATAAACCAAAGAAATCGGAGTCCCTAGATATACTGAGCTTAATTTATTCAAAACTAAAACTGATGTTTCCAGTTGGATCCACCCATCCCAGCCAGCTTGCTGTGGAATTCTGATTGAATTAACCAAAATTCGCAGTCACACTCATTTTCAAGGCAATGAAAATCTGTCCCTTCTACAAAAGGGTTACATTTCATTTTCCAAACTATAAAAACTCATCTTGGTCGTGTTGCCTGTAGATTTCTATGCATAAAACACCAATTTATCTGTTTTTTATATCATAATGGATACTCTGTCTAAATTCTTGTTTGTATTGTGTCAGTATACAAAATCTAGGGAAGGAATAAGGCAAAACAAACTCAGATCCTGAAAAACTTTAGGAAATTGCCTATAAAGAAACCAAAATTGGCTTAGGCACCCACAACCATAAAAAGCACCTAGAATTGGAGCAAACCGAAATATGTGCCCTGAATGAAAAAGGCCATTACTAGGAGACTATTGGAACTCATAGAAGAGTTTGGCAAAGTAGCAGGGTATAAAATCAATGCACAAAAATCAACAGCCTTTGTATACACAGACAATGCCATGGCTGAGGAAGAACTGCTAAGATCAATCCCGTTCACAATAGCTACAAAAACAATCAAATACCTTGGAATAAACTTAACCAAAGATGTTAAAGATCTCTACGATGAAAATTACAAAACCTTAAAGAAAGAAATAGAAGAGGATACCAAGAAATGGAAAAATCTTCCATGCTCATGGATTGGAAGAATCAATATCATCAAAATGTCCATTTTCCCAAAAGCAATTTACAGATTCAATGCAATACCAATCAAGATACCGAAGACCTTCTTCTCAGATCTGGAAAAAATGGTGCTGAAATTTATATGGAGGCACAAGAGACCTCGAATAGCTAAAGCAATCTTGTACAACAAAAACAAAGCCGGAGTCATCACAATACCAGATTTCAGGACATACTACAGGGCAGTTGTAATCAAAACAGCATGGTACTGGTACAGAAACAGATGGATAGACCAATGGAACAGAATTGAAACACCAGAAATCAATCTAAGCATCTACAGCCAACTTATATTTGATCAAGGATCTAAAACTAATTCCTGGAGCAAGGACAGTCTATTCAATAAATGGTGCTGGGAAAATTGGATCTCCACGTGCAGAATCATGAAGCAAGACCCCTACCTTACACCTTACACAAAAATCCACTCAACATGGATTAAAGACCTAAATCTATGACCTGACACCATCAAGTTACTAGAGAACATTGGAGAAACCCTTCAAGATATTGGCACAGGCAAAGAATTTCTGGAAAAGACCCGGGAGGCACAGGCAGTCAAAGCCAAAATCAACTATTGGGATTGCATCAAATTGAGAAGTTTCTGTACTTCAAAAGAAACAGTCAGGAGAGTGAAGAGACAACCGACAGAATGGGAAAAAATATTTGCAAACTATGCAACAGATAAAGGGTTAATAACCAGAATCTACAAAGAGATCAAGAAACTCCACAAAAACAAAACCAACAACCCACTTAAGAGATGGGCCAAGGACCTCAATAGACATTTTTCAAAAGAGGAAATCCAAATGGCCAACAGGCACATGAAAAAATGTTCAAGGTCATTAGCAATCAGGGAAATGCAAATCAAAACCACAATGAGGTTTCACCTCACCCCGGTTAGAATGGCTCACATGCAGAAGTCTACCAACAACAGATGCTGGCGAGGATGTGGGGAAAAAGGGACACTAACCCACTGTTGGTGGGAATGCAAACTGGTCAAGCCACTATGGAAGTCAGTCTGGAGATTCCTCAGAAACCTGAAGATAACCCTACCGTTCGACCCAGCCATCCCACTCCTTGGAATTTACCCAAAGGAATTTAAATTGGCAAACAAAAAAGAGGTCTGCACCCTAATGTTTATTGCAGCTCAATTCACAATAGCTAAGACCTGGAACCAACCTAAATGCCCATCAACGATAGACTGGATAAAGAAATTATGGGATATGTACTCTTTAGAATACTATACCGCAGTAAGAAACAACGAAATCCAGTCATTTGCAACAAAATGGAGGAATCTGGAACACATCATGCTGAGTGAAATAAGCCAGTCCCAAAGGGACAAATACCATATGTTCTCCCTGATCGGTGACGACTGACTGAACACCAAGAGGGAAACCTGTTGGAGTGAGGTGGACACTATGGGAAACGGTGGCTTGATCAGCATAGCCCTGACTGTTAATGAACAACTTAATACATTATCCCTCTTAGTAGTTTTTTTTATCTGTTCTGACTGGTTTAATTCTGTAATTTATCTGACTGGTTTAATTCTGTAATTATCACACAGTTATTCTTAAGTGTTGAAAATTAACTGAAATGTGATCCCTGTTGAACATGGTGGTGGGAATGGGAGAGGGAAGAGATGTATAATCTGGGACATGCTCAGGCTGACTTGCCCCAAGTGGTGGAGTTGGAAGCATACCAGGGGATTCCAATTCAATCCCATCGAGGTGGCATGTACCAATGCCATCTCACTGTTCCAGGTGATCAGTTTCAGTTCACAGTTGGTCATGGTGAAGGGACTGGGAGTCAAAGGGAGCACATAGACAAGTCTAGTACCTGCTAACGCTAACTGATGGAGTAAGTAAAGGGGAGAGTGATCCAACATGGGAAGTGAGATACTCAGCAGACTCATAGAATGGCAGATGTCCTAAATAGCACTCTGGCCTCAGAATCAGCCCTAAAGGCATTCGGATCTGGCTGAAAAGCCCATGAGAGTATTTCAGGCATGGAAAGCCAAGACACTCTGGCAAAAGATCTCTGCGAGTGAGATCCCAGTGGAAAGAACAGGTCATCAAAGAAGGAGGTACCTTTCTCTGAAGGGAGGAGAGAACCTCCACTTTGACTATGACCTTGTCTAAACAAGATAAGAGTCGGAGAACTCAGAGGGCTTCCATAGCCTTGGAAACTCATGACTGGAGCATAGGGAGATTACTGATGCCATAGACAGGAGTGTCAATTGGTAAAGTCAACAACAGGAGTCACTGTGCACTTACTCCTCATGTAGGATCTCTATCCTTAATGTGCTGTACATTGAGATTTAATGCTATAACGAGTACTCAAACAATATATTTCACTTTGTGTTTCTATGGGGGTGCAAACTGTTGAAATCCTTACTTAATGCAAACTAAACTGATCCTCTGTAAAAAAAAAAAAAAAAGAAATTATCAATTCCCAACTTGATTCTCACTGGGATTAAACATGACAATAGGTCTGCTCTGATTTCATCATCATTTAAAAAAAAATCATCTATTATTTTTCACTTTATGTTTCTGTGTGGGAGCAAAATGTTGAAATCCATACTTGATGTATACTAAGCTGATCTTCTGTATATTAAGATAATCGAAAATGAATCTTGATGTGAATGGAAGGGGAGAGGGTGTGGGAAAGGGGAGGGTTGTGGGTGGGAAGGACGGTATGGGGGGGAAGCCATTGTAATCCATAGGTCGTACTTTGGAAATTTATATTCATTAAATAAAAGTTTAAAAAAAATAAATAAATGTGAACTCTAAAAATAAAAAAAAAGAAAGAAAAGGCCATTACTTCCTTTCCCGGAACTCCATATTCCAGCCTCAAACCAAAAGGTAACATCATAAAATTCATTACAATCCATGATAAATAGGAAAACTGTGAAAAAAAAAAACACAGAAATCAAAGAGTTCCTAGCAATATTGTTTTTGATTTTCTTACATGTAAACCAGATTTTTCCGGTTGGATCTACCCATCCCAGCCAGCTTGCTGTGGAATTCTGTTTGAATTAACCAGAAAATTACACTCACACTCATTTTCTTTTTTTTTCCTTTTTTTTAAATTTTATTTAATGAACATAAATTTCCAAAGTACAGCTTATGGATTACAATAGCTTCCCCTGTAACTTCCCTCCCACCCACAACACTTCCCTCTCCCACTCCATTTCCCCTTCTCTTCCCATCAAGACTAATTTTCAATTATCTTTATATACAGAAGATCAATTTAGCTTATATTAAGTAAAGATTTCAACAGTTTGCACCCACACAGAAACACAAAGTGTAAAATATTACTATTTGAGTACTAGTTATAGCATTAATTAAACACCTAAGAGTAATTGTGTATTAATTACAGAGTTCAACCAATAATTTTAAGTAGAACATAAAAAATACTAAAAGGGTAAAGTATTAAGTTCTTTTTTTGTTTGTTATATAGTTTTTCTTTTTATTTAGTAAATGTGAATTTACAAAGTACAACTTTTGTATTGTTGTGGCTTCCCCCCCAACCTCCCTCCCTCCTGTGGCCCTCACCTCTCCCACACCCTCTCCCATCCCACCCTTCATCGAATTTCATTTTCAGATTTCAACCAGTGGTCTTATGTAGAACAGAGTAACAACAGCAACAACAACAAAAATACTAAAAGGAATAACATAGTAAGTTGTTCCTCAACAGTCTAGACAAGGAATGATCATGACATTGTCTCTCATAGTGTCCATTTCACTTCAATGGGTATCATTTTAGATGCTCGTTTATTTGCCATCGATCAGGGAGAACATATGATATTTGTCCCTTTTGGACTGGCTTATTTCACTCAGCATGATGTTTTCCAGCTTCCTCCATTTTGTTGTAAATGCCTGGATTTCATTTTTTTTTTTTTTTTTACTGCTCTATAGTGTTCCATAGAGTACATATCCCATAGTTTCTTTATCCAGTCATCCGTAGATGGACATTTAGGTTGATTCCATGTCTTAGCTATTGTGAATTGAGCTAAGGTGCAAATGGCTCTTTTTTCTCCCCTTTAATTCCATTTGGGTAAATTCCAAGGAGTGGCATGGCTGGGTCCTGTGGTAGTGCTATATCCAGG
This sequence comes from Oryctolagus cuniculus, assembly GCF_964237555.1. Lineage (NCBI taxonomy): Eukaryota > Metazoa > Chordata > Mammalia > Lagomorpha > Leporidae > Oryctolagus > Oryctolagus cuniculus. The sequence continues at coordinate 141,670,803 of NC_091436.1, read as the reverse complement.
TTTCTGAGGATGCTCCAAACTGTCTTTCATAGTGGCTTTACCAGTTTGCATTCCCACCAATAGTGGATTAGTGCCCCTTTTTCCCCACATCCTCGCCAGCTTCTGTTGTTGGTTGATATCTGTATGTTAGCCAATCTAACTGGAGTGAGGTGAAACATCATTGTGGTTTTGATCTGCATTTCCCTGATGGCTAGGGATCCTGAGCATTTTTTCATGTCTGTTGGCCATTTGGATTTCCTCTTTTGAAAAATGTCTGTTAAGGTCCTTGGCCCATTTTTTTTATTGGCTTGCTTGCTTTGATTTTGTGTTTTTTTTTTTTTTGATCATTTTATAGATTCTAGTTGTTAATCCTTTATCTGTTGTGTAGTTTGCGAATAACATCTCCCATTCTGTTGGTTGCCTCTTCATTTTCCTGACTGTTTCCTTTGCTGTAAAGAAACTCTTCAATTTGAGGTAATCCCATTTGTTTATTTTATCTTTGATTACCCATGTGTTTGGGGTCTTCTCCAGGAATTCTTCACCTGTTTCAATATCTTGAAGGGTTTCCCCATGCTCTCAATTAGTTTCATGGTGTAGTGGTGCATCTCTAGTTCTTTGATCCATGTTGAGTGGATTTTTGTATAAGGTGTAAGGTAGGGGTCTTACTTCATACTTTGACATATGGACATCCAGTTTTCCCAACACCATTTGTTGAAGAGGCTTTCCTTGTTCCAGGGGTTGGTTTTAGGTCCTTTGTCAAATATGAGTTGGTTATAGATGTTTGCATTGATCTCTGGTGTTTCTATTCTGTTCCATTGGTCAATCCATCTGTTTTTGTACCAGTACCAGGCTGTTTTGATTATAACTGCCCTGTAGTATGTCTTGAAGTCTGGAATTGTGATGCCTCCAGCCTTGTTTTTATTGTAAAGGATTGCTTTAGCTATTCTCAGTCTCCTGTTTCTCTATATGAATTTCAGCATCATTTTTTCTAGGTCTTTGAAGAATGACTTTGGTATTTTGATTGGTATTGCATTGAACTTGTAAATTGCTTTTGGGAGAATAGACATTTTGATGATATTGATTCTTCCAATCCATGAGCATGGCAGGTTTTTCCATTTTTTTGTGTCGTCTTCTATTTCTTTCTTTAGTGTTTTGTAATTTTCATCATAGAGGTCTTTGACATCCTTGGTTAAATTTATTCCAAGGTACTTTATTGTTTTTGTGGCTATCGTGAATGGAATTGATCTTAAAAGTTCTTCCTTGGCCCTGGCATTATCTGTGTATACAAAGGCTGTTGATTTCTGAGCATTGACTTTGTATCCTGCTACTTTACCAAACTCTTCTATGAGTTCCAATAGTCTCTTATAGGAGTTTATCAGGTCCCCTATATATAGTATCATGTTATCTGCAAATAGGGATAGTTTTACTTCCTCCTTTCCCATTTGTATCCCTTTAATTTCTTTTTCTTGCCTTATGGCCCTGGCTAACACTTCTAGGACTATATTGAATAGCAATGGTGAGAGTGGGCATCCCTGTCTGGTGCCAGTTTTCAATGGAAATGCCTCCAAATTTTTCCCATTCAATATGATGCTGGCCATTGGTTTATCATAGACTGCCTTAAATGTGTTGAGGAATGTTCCTTCTAACCCCAATTTGCTTAGGGTTTTCATCATGAAAGGGTGTTGTATTTTGTCAAATGCTTTCTCTGCATCTATTGAGATAATCATATGATTTTTGTTTCTCATTTTATTAATGCAATGTATTACATTGATTGACTTTTGAATATTGAATCATCCCTGCATACCAGGGATAAATCCCACTTGGTCTGGGTGAATGATCTTTCTGATGTGCAGTTGGATTCGGTTTGCCAGAATCTTGTTGAGTATTTTTGCATCTATGTTCATCAGGGAGATAGATCTGTAGTTTTCTTTCTCTGTTGTGTCTTTTCTGGGCTTAGGAATTAAGGGGATATTAGCTTCGTAGAAAGAATTTGGGAGGATTACCTCCCTTCCAATTGTTTTGAATAACTTGAGAAAAACCAGGGTTAGTTGTTCTCTAAATGTCTGGTAAAATTTGGCAGTGAAGCCATCCAGTCCTGGGCTCTTCTTTTTCGGTAGTGCGTTTATTACTGATTCAATTTCTTCCACGGTTATGGGTCTGTTTAGATTTTCTATATCTTCAGGGCTCAGTTTAGGAAGGTTGTATGTGTCCAGGAATCTATCCATTTCTTCCAGGTTCCCCAATTTGTTAGCATACATCTCTTTGTAGTGGTTTCTGATGATTCTTTTTATTTCTGTTGTGTCTGCTGTTACATTTCCATTACTATCTTTGATTTTACAGATTTGGGTCTTCTCCTTTTTTTGGTTAGTTGGGCCAATGATGTCTCGATTTTGTTTATTTTTTCAAAAACCAGCTCCTGGTTTTGTTGATCTTTTGTATTGTTTTTTGTTTGTTTGTTTCAATTCTGTTTATTTCTTCTCTGATCTTTAGTATTTCTTTCCTCCTTCTGGATTTGGGATTGATTTGCTGCTGTTTTTTCTAAATCCTTGAGGTGCATGGAGAGTTCATTTGTTTGGTTCCTTTCCAGCTTCTTGATGTAGGCACCAATTGCTATAAACTTTCCTCTTAGCACTGCTTTTGCTGTGTCCCATAGGTTTTGATAGGTTGTGTTATCATTTTCATTTGTTTCTAGAAATATTTTGATTTCTCTTTTAATTTCTTCGATGACCCACTGTTCATGTAGGATCATGTTGTCCATTCTCCATATATTTGCATATGGTGTAGAGATTCTTGGGTTGTTGATTTTGAGTTTCACTGCACTATGGTCTGAGAAGCTGCATGGTATAGTTTCAATTTTTTTGAATTTGTTGAGGCTCCCTTTGTGGCCTAGCATATGGTCAATCCTAGAGAACATTCCATGTACTGGGGAGAAATACATGAACTTTGTGTCTGTGGGGTGGGAAGTTCTGAAGATATCTATTAGGTCTATTTGGTCTATAGCATCAATTAACTCTTGTTTCCTTGTTGAATTTCTGACTGGTGGATCTGTCCATTGGTGAGATCGGGGTGTTGAAGTCCCCTGTTACTATTGTATTTGAATCTATATCTCCCTTTAAATCCTTTAGTAATTCTTTCAGGTAGCCAGACACCCTGTAATTAGATGTGTATACATTTATAATAGTAATGTCTTCCTGTTGGATAGATCCTTTAATCATTATATAGTGCCCTTCTCTGTCTCTTTTAATAGTTTTTATGTTAAAGTCTATTTTGTCTGATATCAGGATGGCCACACCAGCTCTTTTTTGATTTCTGTTAGTTTGGAGTATCTTTTTCCATCCTTTCACTTTCAGTCTGCGTGCATCTTTGCTGATAAGGTGTGTCTCCTGAAGGCAACATAGAGATGGATTCTCTTTCTTGATCCAATCAGCTAGTCTATGTCTTTTGGTAGTAGAATTAAGACCATTCACATTCAGTGTGATTACTGTTAAGTACTGTCTTTCCCATTCATGTTTCCTAAACGAGCTGTTTATGTATTTTGAACTTTGTTTGTAGGTACTCTACATTCGCTTTTTTTTGTAGTGAAGTTCTTGTTTTTGTATTTCTGTGTGCAGCATGTCTTTGAGCAAGTGTTGTAGGGTTGGACGCATGGATACAAATTCTTTCAGTTTCTGTTTGTTTTGTAAGATCTTTATTTCCCCTTCATTCATAAATGATAGCTTTTCAGGGTATATTATTCCAGGTTGGCATTGTTTGTCTTTTAAAACTTGAAATATATCATGCCATTGTCTCCTTGCCTGTAGTGTTTGCGATGAGAAGTCTGGGGTGAGTCTGATTAACTTACCCCTGAATGTGATTTGTCATTTCTCTCTGGCACATTTTAGGATTTGTTCTTTCTTTGTCACTGAGCTGAGTGTTGCCAAAATGTGTCACAGTGAATTTCTCTTCTGGTCTACCCTGTTTGGAGTCCTGGCTATCTGTTGAATTTGCCTGTTATCCAGCTGCCTTTGTTTGAAGTTTTCTGATATTATTTCATTGAAAACACCTTCCAATCCATTCTCTCTTTCCACCCCCTCAGGGACTCCTATTATCCAAACAGTACACCATTTGATTGAATCTTGTAGGTCTCCGACCATATTTTTTAATTTTTTAATTTCTTCTTCCTGCGTTTGAATTGACTGTATTATTTCTGGAAGTTTGTCTTCGAATTCTGATATTCGGTCTTCTATTTCATCTGTTCTATTTCTGAGGGATTCCACAGTGTTTTTTATATGGTCAATTGAGTTTTTCATTTCCAGTATTTCGTTCTGGCTTCTCTTTAGGATCTCTAATCCTTGGGCTTGTTTTTCATTCAGCCCTTGACACTGTTTCTCATTACTTCTAAGTAATCTGATAATTAATTTTCTGAATTCTTTTTCTGGCATGGTTTCAAATTCTTCTTCTTCTTCAGCCTCTGTTATAGTTGGTTTAGCCTGCTCCATTGGCAAATTTATATATTCTTCTATATTCTTCTATATTCTTATTGTGGGTTTTTGTTTTGTTTTTTTGGCATTCCATCTGGGTGGTTTTTCAGGTTGATTTCCCTCTGCTATGGGCTGCTGTGAGTCTGCTCACAGGCTGCTCTGCCTTCTAGAGTTTGTTTGTTTATTTTTTACTTACTTATTTATTTATGTTTTGTAACTTGAGTGGACTGGTGTCGGGGCTTTGAGGTGCCAATCTCCGCCCCTTGGGGGCCAGTTTCCTTGTTCCAATGTTCAACCTTACGTGTCTGTGCCTGGGGTTCATTGGTCAGCCACTCTCTTTCACTGCACCTCCTGTGTGAGGAGTGTCAAGTAGCTCCAGACCACCTTTGGACTCCGCCCCCACTGCTTCCTCCTTCGGAGGAGAGACCAGTCTCCTTTAAGCTCAAATGTAAACAAACAAGATGGCTGCACTCTGCCAGCTGCAGCTCTGATTGTGGGTTGGGTGGTCCTTAGGATTCTGGCATTTTTGATCCCTCAGTTGGTCCCCCTGGATCCTGCCCTCTTCCTGCAGGCACTATTCAATTTTTTTCTGGTAACTTGAGTAGACTGGTGTCAGGGCTTGGAGCTGCCCTCCCTCACTGCCCACCCCTGCGCAAGGAGTGTCGTGTTGCTCCACTCCACCTTTGGGCTCTGCCTCCGAAGGTTAGTGCAGAGGCAGAGGAAGTTCTCCTTTAAGCCTGAATGTAAACAAACAAGATGGCTGCTTCCTCTGATTTGGGGGAGGGATCCTGGATTGTTTGGTCCCTCAATTAGACCCCCTGAATTGCGCACTCTTTCTGCAGGCACTACTCTATTCTGTTTTCTATGTCTTCCCCCACTCAGTTGTGCATTTCTCAGTGTCCATACCAGGATGGGTTGGGGGAGGGGGGGCGGCAGCTGTTACAGTGCTGGTGTGTACACATGCCTGCTGGTGTCCTGCTCTTCAGGGGTCCATGTCCTCCTCGCAGGTCCACCCTGTCTCCCCCATTTTGGAAGAGCTTCCCTTTCCCCAAAACTACAAATTCTCACACCTCTTTGAACCTTCCCTTCTTGGACCATTGGTGTGCTCCCTCCCTATTCTGCCATCTTGGAACTACCCTCACACTCATTTTTGAGGGAATAAAAATCTGTTCCTCTTACAAAAGGTTTACATAATATTTTCCAAAACATAAAAACTCGTCTTGGTCATGTTGCCTATAGATTTCTGAGCATAAAACTCCAATTTGTTCTTTTTTTTTATATCATAATAGATACTCTGTCTAAACTCTTATTTGTATTGCGTCAGAATACAAAATTTGGGAAGGAAGAAGGCCAAACAATATCAGACTCAGAGACAATTTAGGAAATTGCCGATCAAGAAACCAAAAATCAGCTGAGGCACCAAAAACCATGAAAAACACCTGCAATTGGAGCAAGCCAAAACCTGTGCCCTGAATGAAAAAGACCATTCTTTCCTTGCCTGGAACTCCATATTCCAGCCTCAAAGCAAAAGGTAACATCATAAAATTCATTACAATTATGATAAATAAGAAAAATGTGGAAAAAAATTAAAAAGGAAATCAAAGAGTCCCTAGCGATATTGGGCTTGAGTTAGTTAAAGGTAAACAAGATGCTTCCGGCTGCATCCACCCATAGCAGGCAGCTTGCTGTGGAATTCTGATTGAATTAAACAGAATCGCAGTCACACTCATTTTAGAGGCCAAAACCTGTGCCCTGATTGAAAAGACCATTCCTTCCTTGCCCTGAACTCCATATTCCAGCCTCAAAGCAAAAGGTAACATAAAAATCATTACAATCCATGATAAATAAGAAAAATGTGAAAAAAAAGAAATAAAAGAGTCCCTAGCGATATTGGGCTTGATTTATATACAAGTAAACTGGAGGTTTCTGGTTGGATCCATCAATACCAGGCAACTTTCTGTGGAATTTTGATTGAATTATCTTAAAAATTCACAGTCACACTTGTTTTCAAGTAAACGAAAATCTATCCCTTCTACAAAATGGTTACATTGCATATTCCAAAACACAAAAACTCATGTTGGTCATGTTGCCTGTAGATTTCTAAGCATAAACTCCAATTTGTTCTCTTTTTTATATCATAATGGATACTCTGTCTAAACTCTTGTTTATATTCACTCAGAATACAAAATGTAGGGAAGGAAAAACGCAAAACAAACTCAGACGCAGAGAAAATTTAGGAAATTGCAGATAAAGAAACCAAAAATTGGCTGAGGCACCCAAAGCAATGAAAAAAGCTAGAATTCGAGCAAGCCAAAACATGTGCCCTGATTTAAAAGACCATTCCTTCCTTGCCCTGAACTCCATATTCCAGCCGCACAGCAAAACGTAACATCATAAAATTCATTACAAACCAAGATAAATAAGAAAAATGCAAAATAAATCGAATAAATCAGAGTCCCTAGCAATATTGGGCTTGATTTACTTACAATTAAACTGGATGTTTCCTGTTGCATCCACCCATAGAAGGCAGCTTGCTGTAAAATTCTCATTGAATTAACCAAAAATTCGGAGTCACACTCAGTTTTTAGGGAATGAAAATCTGTCCCTTCTACAAAAGGGTTACATTTGTTTTTCAAAACACAAAAACTCATCTTCTTCCTGTTGCCTGTAGATTTAAAAGCATAAAATGCAAATTTGTTCTGATTTTATATCATAATGGATACTCTGTGTAAACTCTTGTTTTTATTGCATCAGAATACAATATGCAGGGAAGGAAGAAGGTAAAACAAACTCAGACACAGAAAAACTTTAGGAAATTGCCAATAAAGGAACCAAAATTGGCTGAGCCATTCTAACAATGAAAAAGACCGAGAATTGGAGCAAGACAAAACCTGTGCCCTGAAGGAAAAGGCCATTCCTTCCTTGCCTGGAACACCATATTCCAGCCTCACAGCAAAAGGTAACACCACACAATACATTACAAACCAAGATAAATAAAAAAATGTGAAAAAAAATGAAGATATCAAAGAATCTCTAGTGATATGGGGTTTGATTAAGTTACAAGTAAAAAGGATGTTTCCAGTTAGATCACCCATACCAGGCAGCTTGCTGTGAAATTCTGATTGAATTAACAAGAATATCAAAGTCACACTCATTTTCGAGGGAATGAAAATCTGACCTTTCTACAAAATTGTTACATTTCAGTTTCCAAAACACAAAAACTCATCTTGGTCGTGTTGCCTGTAGATTTCTAAGCATAAAACTCCAATTTGTTCTATTTTTTACATCGTAATATATACTCTGTCTAAACTCTTGCTTTTTCTTGTGTCAGAATACAAAATGCAAGGAAGGAAGAAGGCAAAAGAAATTCAGATCCAGACAAAATGTAAGAAATTGCTGATCAAGAAACCAAAAATCGACTGAGGCACCCAAAAACATGAAAAACACCTAGAATTGGAGCAAGCCAAAACCTGTGCCCTGAATACAAAAGACCATTCCTTCCATGCCCTGAACTCAATATTCCAACCTCAAAACAAAAGGTAACATCATAAAATTCATTACAATCCATTATAAATAGAAAAATGTGAAAAAAAAAAAACACAAAGAAATCAGAGTCCCTAGCCATATTGGGCTTGATCTAATTAGAAGTAAACCGGATGTTCCTGGTTGGATCAACCCATACCAGCCAAGTTGCTGTGGAAGTCTATTGAATTATCAAGAAAATCACATTCACACTCATTTTCAAGGGAATGAAAATCTGTCCCTTCTACAAAAGGGTTACATTTCATTTTCCAAACTACAAAAACTCATCTTGGTCATGTTGCCTGTAGATTTCTAAGCATAAAACTACAATTTGTTCTGTTTTTTTATATCATAATAGATACTCAGTCTAAACTCTTGTTTGTATTGTGTCAGAATACAAAATGTAGGGAAGGAAGAAGGGAAAAACCAACTTAGACTCAGAGAAAATTTAAGAAATTGCAGATAAATCAATGTAATATTGGCCGAGGCATCCAAAACCATGAAAAACACCTAGAATTGCAGCAAGCCAAAACATGCACCCTAAATGAAAAAGACCATTCCTCCCATGCCCTGAACTCCATATTCCATCCTCAAAACAAAAGTTAACATCAGAAAATTCATTGCAAACCATGATAAATAAGAAAAATGCGAAAAAAACAAATCAATCAAATAGTCCCTAGTGATATTGTTCTTGAATTAATTACAAGTAAACCGGATGTTTCCAGTTGGATCCAACCATACCAGCCAACTTGATGTGGAAGTCTATTGAATTAACCAGAAAATCGCAGTCACACTTGTGTTTGAAGAAATGAAAATCTACCTTCTACAACAGGGTTCCATTTCATTTTCCAAACCACAAAAACTCTCTTGGTGGTGTTGCCTGTAGATTTCTCAGCATAATACTCCAATTTGTTCTGTTTTTTATATCATAATGGATACTCAGTCTAAACTGTTGTTTGTATTGCATTAGAATAAAAAATGTAGGTAAGGAAGAAGGTAAAACAAACTCAGACTCAGAGAAAATTTAGAAAATTGCAGATAAAGAAACCAAAAATCAGCTGAGGCACCAAAAACCAAGAAAAAGACCTAGAATTGGTGCAATCCATAACCTGTACCCTGAATGGAAAAGATCATTCCTTCCTTGCCTGGAACTCCATATTCCCACCTCAAAGCAAAAGGTAACATCATAAAATTCATTAAAATCCATGAATAATAAGAAAAATACGGAAAAAAAATAAACAAAGAAATCAAAGAGTCTCTAGCGATATTGGGCTTGATTTAGTCACAAGTAAAAGAGTGTTTTCAGTTTCATCCATGCAAATCCCAACTTGCTATGGAATTCTGATTTAATTATCCAGAAAATTGCAGTCACACTCATTTTTCAGGAAATGAAAATCTGACCCTTCTACAAAAGAATTACAATTCATTTTCCAAAACACAAAATCTCATCTTGGTCGTGTTGCCTGTAGATTTCTAAGCATAATACTCCAATTTGTTCTATTTTTTTTATCATAATGGATACTCGGTTTAAACTGTTGTTTGCATTGTGTCAGAATACAAAATGTAGGTAAGGAAGAAGGTAAAACAAACTCAGACTCAGAGAAAATTTAGGAAATTGCAGATAAAGAAATCAAAAATCAGCTGAGGCACCAAAAACCAAGAAAAAGACCTAAAATTGGAGCAAGCCAAAACCTGTGCCCTGAATGGAAAAGACAGTTCCTTCCTTGCCCAGAACTCCTTATTCGAGCCTCAAAGCAAAAGATAACATCATAAAATTCATTACAATCCATGAAAAATAAGAAAAATGCATAAAAAAAAAACAAAGAAATCAAAGTGTCCCTAGTGATATTGGGCTTGATTTAGTTTCAAGTAAAAGGAGTGTTTTCGGTTTCATCCACACATATCCCAACTTGCCATGGAATTCTGATGGAATTAACCAGAAAATCGCAGTCACACTCATTTTTGAGGGAATGAAAATCTGTCCCTTCTACAAAAGGGTTACATTTGTTTTTCCAAACCACAAAAAATCGTCTTGCTCATGTTGCCTGCACATTTCTAAGCTTAAAACTACAATTTGTTCTGTGTTTTATATCATAATGGATTCTCTGTCTAAACTCTTGTTTTTATTGTGCCAGAATACAAAATGTAGGGAAGGAAGAGGCAAAACAAACTCAGACCCAGAAAAACTTTAGGAAATTTCCAATAAAGAAACCAAAAATCGGCTCAGGCACCCAAAGCAATGAAAAAAGCTAGAAATTGAGCAAGCCAAAACCTGTGCTCTGATTGAAGAAGACCATTCCTCCCATGCCCTGAACTCCTTATTCCAGCCTTAAAACAAAAGGTAACATCATACAATTCATTACAAACCAAGATAAATAACAAAAATGTGAAAAAAAAAACACAAGGAAATCAAAGAGTCCTTAGCACTATTGGACTTTTTTTTTAACAAGTAAACCGGCTGGAATATGGGGTTCATGGCATGGGAGGAATGGTCATTTTCAATCAGGGCAGAGGTTTTGGCTTGCTCCAATTCTAGGGTTTTTTCCATTGTTTTGTGTGTCCCTGCCGAATTTTGGTTTTTATCAGCAATTTATTACATTTTTTCTGGTTCTGAGTTGGTTTTTTCTTTTTCCTTTCCTACATTTTTTTATTCTGATGCAAAAAAATCTAGTGTGATTATTATTTTCTGTAAATTCAATTATAATTCTCCAGCCATTTCTTCTGTTATGGGTGGATCTTCCTGGAAAAATCTGGTTCACTTGTGGTTAGCTCAATCCCAGATCTTGCTCAAACCTCTATGTTTTTTGTTGATTTTTTGGAGGTTTTTCGTATACTTCATTGTTGTGAAAGAATTTCATGATGTTTCATTTTGTTTTCTTGCTGGAATGCAAAATTCAGGGTAAGTGAGTAATGGTCCTTTTAAACCAAAGCTCAGATTTTGACTTGCTCAAATTCTAGGATTTTTTTTAATAGTTTTCGGTGCTTCAGTCGATTTTTTTCCAGAGTGTCTTGGCTATCCATGCCTAAAATACTCTCATGGACTCTTCAGCCAGATCCGAATGCCTTAAGGGCTGATTCTAAGGCCAGAGTGCTGTTTAGGGCATCTGTCATTCTATGCATCTGCTGTGTATCCCACTTTCCATGTTGGATCATTCTCTCCCTTTTTGATAATATCTGTTAGGATTTGCAGACAATAGTCTTGTTTCTGTGATCCCTTTGTCTCTTAGACCTATCAGTGTGATCAATTGTGAACTGAAATTGATCACTTGGACTAGAGAGACGAGCTTTCAATTCACCTCAAGGATCTAGAAAACCTACAGCAAACCAGACCCAAATCTAGTAGGAGAAGAGAAATAATTAAAATCAGAGAAGAAATCAACAGGATTGAATCGAGAAAAACATTACAAAAAATCAGCCAAACGAGGAGCTGGTTTCTTGAAAAAATAAACAAAATTGACACCCCATTGGCCCAACTAACTAAAAAAAAGAAGAGAAAAGACCCAAATCAATAAAATCAGAGATGAAAAAGGAAACGTAACAACAGACACCACAGAAATAAAAAGAATCATCAGAAATTACTACAAGGACTTGTCTGCCAGCAAACAGGGAAACCTATCAGGAATGGATAGATTCCTGGACACATGCAACCTACCTAAATTGAACCAGGAAGACATCGAAAACCTAAACAGACCCATAACTGAGACAGAAATTGAAACAGTAATAAAGGCCCTCCCAACAAAGAAAAGCCCAGGACCAGATGGATTCACTGCTGAATTCTACCATACATTTAAAGAAGAACTAACTCCAATTCTTCTCAAACTATTCAGAACAATCGAAAAAGAGGGAGTCCTACCAAATTCTTTCTATGAAGCCAGCATCACCTTAATTCCTAAGCCAGAAAAAGATGCAGCACTGAAAGAGAATTACAGACCAATATCCCTGATGAACATAGATGCAAAAATCCTCAACAAAATTCTCGCCAATAGAATGCAACAAAACATCAGAAAGATCATCCACCCAGACCAAGTGGGATTTATCCCTGGTATGCAGGGATGGTTTAATGTGCGCAAGACAATGTGATACACCACATTAACAGACTGCAGAAGAAAAACCATATGATTATCTCAATAGATGCCGAGAAAGCGCTTTCATGATGAAAACTCTAAGCAAACTGTGTTTGGAAGGAACATTCCTCAAAAGAATCAAAGCAATTTATGAAAAACCCACAGTCAACAACCTATTGAATGGGGAAAAGTTGGAAGCATGTCCACTGAGATCTGGTACTAGACAGGGATGTCCACTCTCACCACTGCTATTCAATATAGTTCTGGAGGTTCTAGCCAGAGCTATTAGGCAAGAAAAAGAAATTAAAGGGATACAAATTGGGAAGGAAGAACTCAAACTATCCCACTTTGCAGATGACATGATTCTTTATTTAGGGGACCCAAAGAACTCTACTAAGAGACTATTGGAACTCATAGAAGAGTTTGGCAAAGTAGCAGGGTATAAAATCAATGTACAAAAATCAACAGCCTTTGTATACACAGACAATGCCATGGCTGAGGAAGAACTTCTAAGATCAATCCCATTCACAATAGCTACAAAAACAATCAAATACCTTGGAATAAACTTAACCAAGGATGTAAAGATCTCTACGATGAAAATTACAAAACCTTAAAGAAAGAAATAGAAGAGGATACCAAGAAATGGAAAAATCTTCCATGCTCATGCATTGGAAGAATCAATATCATCAAAATGTCCATTCTCCCAAAAGCAATTTATAAATTCAATGCAATACCAATGAAGATACCGAAGACCTTCTTCTCAGATCTGGAAAAAATGGTGCTGAAATTCATATGGAGGCACAAGAGACCTCGAATAGCTAAAGCAATCTTGTACAACAAAAACAAAGCCGGAGTCATCACAATACCAGATTTCAGGACATACTACAGGGCAGTTGTAATCAAAACAGCATGGTACTGGTACAGAAACAGATGGATAGACCAATGGAACAGAATTGAAACACCAGAAATCAACCCAAACATCTACAGCCAACTTATATTTGATCAAGGATCTAAAACTAATTCCTGGAGCAAGGACAGTCTATTCAATAAATGGTGCTGGGAAAACTGGATCTCCACGTGCAGAATCATGAAGCAAGACCCCTACCTTATGCCTTACACAAAAATCCACTCAACATGGATTAAAGACCTAAATCTATGACCTGACACCATCAAGTTACTAGAGAACATTGGAGAAACCCTTCAAGCTAATGGCACAGGCAAAGAGTTTCTGGAAAAGACCCAGGAGGCACAGGCAGTCAAAGCCAAAATCAACTATTAGGATTGCATCAAATTGAGAAGTTTCTGTACTGCAAAAGAAACAGTCAGGAGAGTGAAGAGACAACCGACAGAATGGGAAAAAATATTTGCAAACTATGCAACAGATAAAGGATTAATAACCAGAATCTACAAAGAGATCAAGAAACTCCACAAAAACAAAACCAACAACCCACTTAAGAGATGAGCCAAGGACCTCAATAGACATTTTTCAAAAGAGGAAATCCAAATGGCCAACAGGCACATGAAAAAATGTTCAAGGTCATTAGCAATCAGGGAAATGCAAATCAAAACCACAATGAGGTTTCACCTCACCCCGGTTAGAATGGCTCACATGCAGAAGTCTACCAACAACAGATGCTGGCGAGGATGTGGGGAAAAAGGGACACTAACCCACTGTTGGTGGGAATGCAAACTGGTCAAGCCACTATGGAAGTCAGTCTGGAGATTCCTCAGAAACCTGAAGATTTTTTTGTTTTTGAAAATGAAATTTATGCCGTTTTTAGAAGAGATGCATTTTAAGTTTCTCCAAAAAGTGTTCTGCTGCTATTTTCTGGTTAAAATCAATGGGAATTACACAGCAATGTGGCCAGGTTAAGGATAGATCATAGCAGAAAATTCTGGTTCACTTGTTGCTAACTCAATCTCAGATCTTGCTAGAGCCCCTTTCCTTTTTTTGTTTTTTCAAAATTTTTCAGTTATTTCAGTGTTTTAATAAATTTCATGATGTTACATTTTGTTTTCAGGCTGGATAACAGAATTAAGCAAACTGGAGGAATGGTCTTTTTAAATCAGTGATTGGGTTTTGACTTTTTGGAATTTAAGGTTTTCTTGACAAATATTTTTGTGTTTCTGAAAATCCAATTTTCACAACACAGTGAAACTTGATTGGAGAGAATTTAAATCCTTCTCATCTAAAAATGTCTAAAATTTCACATCTACCAAACAAAGTGGATGATAAAAGTAGAGGTTTCCTGCTGTTTTCTATTCACAATTTCCAATTAGCCATGGTTTTTTTTTTATTTATTTCTGTATCTGAATGGGCACTCTTTCAAATGTTTTGTTGTTTTGAGAACATAAGTGAATAAACCAAGCAACAAACAAAATAGTAATACATTCTACAGTAAAGAAAAGCTAGAATGCCAGATGGTAAAACTCTTGTCTCTTGTTTAAATATAAAATATATTCCCAAAACAAGAATTCTATAATCTAGCATGAAGCCAAAGTGTAATATCATGATTTTTTTTATTTTTTTATTTACTTGAAAGACAGAATTACACAGAGAGAGGAGATGCAGAGAGAGGTCTTCCATCTGTTGGTTCACTCCTGAATTGACCGCATCAGCTGGAGTTTTACCAATGTGAAAGCAGGAGCCAGGAGCTTCCTTCCAGGTCCCACCCAAGTTTAGGGGTCCAAGTACTTGGGCCATCTTCTACTGCTTTCCTAGGCCATAACAGAGAGCTGAATTAGAAGTGGAGCAACCGGGACTTGAACCAGCATCCATATGGGATGCTTGTGCTTCAAGCCAGGGCATTAGCATGCTGTGCCACTGTGCTGGCCCCAATTAAAAAAAAAATTTGACAGGCAGAGTGTACAGTGAGAAAGAGAGAGAGAGAGAGAGAGAGAGAGAAAGGTCTTCTTTTGCCATTGGTTCACCCTCCAATGGCTGCTGCGGCTGGCGCGCTGTGGCCGGCACACCGCGCTTATCCTATGGCAGGAGCCAGGTGCTTCTCCTGGTCTCCCATGGGGTGCAGGGCCCTAGTACTTGGGCCATCCTCCACTGCACTCCCTGGCCACAACAGAGAGCTGGCCTGGAAGAGGGGCAACCGAGACAGAATTCAGCACCCCGACCTGGACTAGAACACAGTGTGCTGGTGCCGCAAGGTGGAAGATTAGCCTAGTGAGCTGCGGCACCGGCCCCCAATAAAAATTTAATTAAAGCTAGAATGCCAGATGGAAAAATGCCTTTATCTTGTTTAAACAAAAATATATTTCAAAAACAAGAATTCCATAATAAAGCATGAAGCCAAAATATAATATCATAAATTTATAAACTAAAATTACATTTAATATATGAGAAAACACAAACAAAAAACAAGAACTGTTTCCAGATATGCAGCTTTTAGCAAGGGAACCGGATTTTTCTGGCTTGTTCCAGCAAAAATGGGCCAATTGCCTTTAGGATTCTGTGTGATTTTCACAACAACAACCCAGTCAACCTTACTTTGGAGAGAATTCAAAATGTTCTCATATAAAAAAATGTCTTAACTTTCATATCTTCCAGACAACTGGATGATAAAAGTAGATGTTTCCTGCAGTTTTAGAGTTTTAAATTCCAATTTGCCATGCTTTTTTCTTGTATCCAGGCAATTTGGAAAATGTTGTTGTTTTGACAGCTTAAATAAATAAACTGAGGAACAAACAATATAATAATACACTACACAGGAAAAATATGGAGAACAGCTCATAAACAAAGGAAAAATCCGCTGCTGGAAGTCAAAACAATAAAGGAAACCTAGAACGACAGATGGTAAAATTCCTGTCCCTTGTTAAAACAAAAAAAAAGTATTCAAAAAACAAGAATTCTATAATCTAGCATGAAGCCAAAATGTAATATCATAAATTTTATAAGCTATAATGAAATTTAAAGAGGCTGTACCCAGATCTGATAGGCAGAACAAAACAAGGGAAAGGGATTTTTCTGGTCTGTTCCAGCAAACATGGGCCAATTGGTATTAGGATTCTGAGAGATTTTCACAACAGCCCAGTCTACCCTGTTTTGGAGAGAATTAAAAAACTTCTCCTATAAAAAAAGTCTAAATTTCCATCAGCCAGACAAGTGGTTGATAGAAGCAGATATTTTCTAGTCTTAAATTCTAGTTTGCTGGGTTTTTTTCCACCTGGAAAATATATATTGGAAAATATGTATTGTTTTGACAGCTTAAATTAATAATCAGAATAACAAACAATAAAATAATACATAATACAGGAAAAATATGGAGAAGAGCTCCTAAACACAGAAAAAATCAGCCTCTGGAAGCCAAATCAATAAAGGAAACCAAGAATGCCAGATGGCAAAAATGCCTGTACCTTGTTTAAACAAAAAATACATTTGAAAAACAAGAATTCCATAATATAGCATGAAGCCAAAATGTAATATCATAAATTTTATAAACTAAAATTAAATTTAATACATGAGAAAATACAAACAAAAAATGAGAAGCTTTACCCAGATCTGATATGCAGTTTTGAAACAAGGGAACTGGATTTTTCTGGTTTGTTTCAGCAAAAATGGGCCAATTTCTTTTGGATTCTGAGTGATTTTCACAAGAACCCAGTCAAACTTTATTGGAGTGTATTTAAATCCTTCTCATTAAAAAAAAAGTCTTATATTTCACATCTCCCAGACAAGCAGATGATAAAAGTAGGTGCTTCCTGCAGTTTTTAGTTGAAAATTCCAATTAGTCTTGTTTCTTTTTTTTGTATCTGAATGGACACCTTTGAAAATGTGTTGTTGTTTTGGCAGCATAAGTAAATAACTGAGGAACAAACAAAGTAATAATACATAATACAGGAAAAATATGGAGACCAGCTCATGAAGAAAGGAAACATCACCTGCTGGAAGCCAAAACAGAAAAGGAAAGCTAGAATGCCAGATGGTAAAATTCCTGTACCCTGTTTAAACAAAAAATATATTCCCAAACAAAGAATTCCATAATCTAGCATGAAGCCAAAATATAATATAAATTTTACAAGCTAAAATAAAATTTAATACATGATAAAACACAAATAAAAACAAAAGGCTGTACGCAGATCTGATATGCAGAATTCAACAAGGGAATTGGATTTTTCTGGTTTGTCCCAGCAAAACTGGGCCAATTTGCTTTAAGATTCTGAGTGATTTTCACAGCGATAGCCCAGTCTAATTGCTTTGGAGAAAATTAAAAAAAAAACTTCTCACATAAAAAATGCTTTGATTTTCATATTTCCCAGTCAAGTGGTTTATTGAAGCAGATTTCTCCTGCAGTTTTCTAGTTTTAAATTCCAATTACCTCTATTTTTTTGCATCTGAACTTGCACTTTGGTAAATATGTTTTGTTTTGACAGCTTAAATTAATAATCTGGAGGAGGTTTCAAGATGGTGGAATAGGGAGGAAGCTCACTGATAGTCCAGGAAAAGATAGTTTAATAAAAGTCAAGATAGTATACTCTCAGGGAAGAGTTAGGGAAAAAAATGCCTGAGGAAACTCTTACAGAATTAGAGGGACACAGTGAATCGCTGTGGAGGGCATGGGCACCTACGGCTCAGGAACTGAGTTGCTGAGAGTCTCTGCACCAGTGCCTGAAAGAGAGGTGAGACAAAACCGCAGTAGCCTGAGACAGTAGCCTGGAAAAGTGGCAGGAAGAACTTAGAGGGAACAAGGCTTGAAGCCCCATGGGGGAAAGTACACCAGCTTAACTAGAGGAGAGAAAAAAATAAAAATGGCGGTATAGTCATGATTTTCTCTCTCCACTCACCTTACAAAGGCATGAGAGACAATAGGCCATGGCCATTTTGGACATACATAACAGCTTCACAGGCTCAGGGCTGCACCTGCCCTCAGCCAAGCAGAAAAACCTGACTCTGGTGGGGAGTAATAACAAGAGACTAAGACCTAGTGAATGTGTGGATATTATGAAATGGGACTGTGGAACAAAAAACTGAGGGAGTGTGGGACAACTCATGGTTTCGCTGAGATGTGACTAGTCTCGGTGGGAGATGCCACAAGCTCAGGTGACCTTGGCTACTGGTGAGAGACATTGCAGGGGAATCTGAGCTTACAATGAGGACTGCACAGATCCTTTGTGTGGTCCTTGGGACAGAGCAGATGGATATTATACCCACTGGGGATAATGTTCAGGCACAGATCACAATCAAGAAGAGCTCAGCTGAGTGAGATTACTTCCCTTCTGAATAAAAAATAGATAAAGATTTACCACACAAAACCTGGGTGTGTCACCTTTGCCACACCCTTAAACCTGAGAACTGAACAGAGCTCTCTGGCCTCATCCACCACAAGACTCTAGAGATTCACCAAAAGCAGACAGTCCACTTAATCTAGAGTCATAGTATAATGAGAAAATCTGCCACAGAGAAAAAAAGAAGGAAAAAAAAAGAATATCTCCACAATGCCAAACAAAAATGCAAAAACTGAGGAAACAAGAACAAGGAAGACATCATGAAATCACCAAAAGAACATGACACTCCAATACAAGGTTATGAAGATGATGAGATAGAAGAAATGCAAGAAACAGAAGTCAAAAATTTTATGATAAAAACATTTAGAAGCAATCAAAAGAAAATGCATAAACTACTGAAATCCATGCAGGACATGACAGAAAATCTCTCTCATGAAAAGGAAATCTTAAGGAAGAATCAAAATGAAATGAGGAATTTAGTAGAACATGAAATTGAGATATTGAAGAGAAACCAAAATGAATGAAGAGTTCGATAGAACAAATAAAAAACACATTTGAGAGCCTTAAAAACAGTATCAGTGGGGCAGAAAAGAGAATATTGGACTTAGAAGACAGAGCATAGGAAAGTATACCGTCAAACTAAAGAAAAGAAGAAGAAATTAGAAATCTAAAAAATATTCTTAGGAATCTACAGGATGTTATTTAAAAAAAAAAAACAACATTTGGGTTCTAGGAGTTCCTGAAGGCATTTAGAGTGAGAAAGGTTTAGAAGGCTTTTTTAGTGAGATACTAGCAGTAAATTTCCTGGGTTTGGAGAAAGAAAAGAGACATTCAGTACAGGAAACAAATATAATCCCCAGTAAACATGACCAGAAGAGATCCTCACCATGACATATTGTAATCAAACTCACCACAGTGAAACATAAAAAAAGATTCTAAAATGTTCAAGAGAGAAACACTAGAATACTCTCAGAGGTTCTCCAATTAGACTCACAGCAGACTTCTCATCAGAAACCCTACAGGCTAGGAGGGAATTGCAAGATAGAGCCCAAGTACTAAGAGAAAAAACTGCCATCTAAGAATATTATATCCTGCAAAGCTCTCATTTGTGAATGAAGGTTAAATGAAGACCTTTCATAGCAAACAGAAAGTTAAAGAATTTGTCACCACTCATCCAGCTCTGCAAAAGATGCTTAAAGATGTGTTACACACAGAAACACAGAAACATGGCCATCAATACCAAAGAAGGTAAAGGATGAAAATCTCTCAGTAACAGATCACAGGAAGTTCAAAGCATATATTAGAAATATCATTGGAATATGGCAGGGCAAAGTCACTACTTATCAATAGTCACATTGAATGAAAAATAGCCTCAACTCTCCAGTTAAAGACACAGACTGGCTGAATGTTTTAAAAAACAAAACCTATCTCTGCTACTTAAAAGAAACACATCTTTCCAACAAAGATGCATGCAGACTGAAAGTGAAAGGTTGGAAAAGATATTCCATGCACACAGAAACCAAAAAAGAATTGGCATGCCATCTTAAAAATATCAGACAAAATAAACTTTAACAGAAAAAGTGTTAAGAGAGACAAAGAGGGGCACTATATAATGATTAAGGGGTCAATTCAACAGGAAGCTGTAACTATTATAAATGGATATGCACCTAATGACAGGGCACCAGGTTATTTAAAAAATATGTTAAGGGACTTAAAGGGAGACATAGACTCCATTACAATAGTATTGGGGGGGGCGGCGCTGCAGCTAAATAGGCTAATCCTCCACCTGCAGCGCCAGCACACCGGGTTCTAGTCCTGGTTGGGGTGCTGGATTCTGTCCCAGTTGCCCCTCTTCCAGGCCAGCTCTCTGCTACGGCCCGGGAGAGCATTGAAGGATGGTCCAAGTACTTGGGCCCTGCACCCACATGGGAGACCAGGAGAAGCACCTGGCTCCTGGATTCAGATCAGCGTGGTGCACTGGCTGCAGCAAGCCGGCCGTGGTGGCCATTGGAGGGTGAACCAATGGCAAAAGGAAGACCTTTCTCTCCCTCTCTCTCTCTCTCTCTCACTGTCAATTCTGTCAAAAAAAGGAAAAAACAATAGTATTGGGGACTACAATTCTCCACTTTCAGCAACAGACAGATGAACCAGACAAAAGATCAACAAAGAAACAGCAGATTTAATCGACATTATAAAGCAAATGAATCTAATAGATATCTACAGAACTTTTCATCCTAAACTTGAAGTACACACAATCTACTCTAGGATTGGCCACATACTAGGCCATAAAGCAAGTCTAAGCAAATTCAAAAGAATCAAAATAATATCATGCATCTTCTCAGACCACAATGGAATGAAGCTGGAAATTAGCAACTCAGGAATCCCTAGAGCATATGCAAACACATAGAGACTGAACAACATGCTCCTGAATGAAAACTGGGTCATAGAAGAAATGAAAATAGAAAAGAAAAATTTTCTGGAAGTAAATGAAGATAACAACACAACATTTCAAAACTTATTGGACACAGCAAATGCAGTGTTAAGAAGAATGTTTATAGCAATAGATACCTACATCAAGAAATTAGAAAGTTACCAAACAAATGAGCTATCAATGCATCTCCAGGATCTAGAAATATTGCAGCAAACCAGACCCAAAACTAGTAGGAGAAGAGAAATAATTAAAATCAGAGAAGAAATCAACAGGATTGAATCAAGAAAAACATTACAAAAAATCAGCCAAACGAGGAGCTGGTTTCTTGAAAAAATAAACAAAATTGACACCCCATTGGCCCAACTAACTAAAAAAAGAAGAGAACATTCCTCAATACAATCAAAGCAATTTATGAAAAACCCATTGCCAGTAACCTATCGACTGGGGAAAATTTGGAAGCATTACCACTGAGACCTGGTACCAGACAGGGATGCCTACTCTCACCACTGCTATTCAATATATAACTGGAATTTTTAACCAGAACATTAGGGAAGAAAAAGAAATTAAAAGGATACAAATTGGGAAGGTAGAAGTCATACTATCCCTCTTGGCAGATGATATGATTCTTTATTTAGGGGATTCAAAGAACTCTACTAAGAGACTATAGGAACTCATAGAAGAGTTTGGCAAAGTAGCAGGATATAAAATCAATGCACAAAATTCAACAGCCTTTGTATACACAGACAATGCCATGGCTGAGGAAGAACTTCTAAGATCAATCCCATTCACAAGAGCTACAAAAGCAATCAAATATACCTTGGAATAAACTTAAACAAGGACATCAAGGATCTCTACAATGTGAATTACTAAACCTTAAAGAAGGAAATAGAGGAGGATACCAAAAAATGGAAAAATCTTCCATGCTCATGGATTGGAAGAATCAATATCATCAAAATGTCAATTTTCCCAAATGCAATTTATAGATTCAATGAGATACCAATCAAAATACCAAAGACATTCTTCTCAGATCTGGAAAAATGATGCTCAAATTCATATGGAGGCACAGGAGACCTCGAATAGCTAAAGCAATCTTGTACAACAAAAACAAAGCTGTATTTTTGCTAGTTTTAAATGTATTGTTTATTCCATGGTTTATTTATTTATTCTATCACAAAGAACAACAAAATTTTCACAGTGTCCCTAAGGATACAAAAAAAAAAAAAAACCTATAGCAAATTAGAATTTATGACTATAAAACTGCAGGAAACATCTACTTTTATCATCCAGTTGTAAATGTGAAATTTAAGCATTTTATTGATGAGAAGAATTTTAATTTTCTCCAAAATAAGTTTGACTGCATTGTTCTTGTGAAAATCATTCAGAATCCTGAAGTAAATTGGCACCTTTTTGCTGGAACAAACCAGAAAAATCTGGTTCTCTTGTTGCAAAGCTCCATATCAGATCTGTGCACTGCCTCTTTGTTTTTTTGTTTCATGCTTTATTCACACATTAAGTTTCATTTTGGTTTATAAATTTCATATTAAATTTTGGATCATGCTAGATTATGGACTACTTGTTTTTGGAAAATATGTTTGTTTAATCAAGGTACTGGAATTTTAGCTAATGGCATTCTAGGTTTGTTTTATTATTTTGGCTTCCAGACACTGGGCTTTAAATGTATTAATTCATTTATTGCTGAGTTTAATTATTTATTCTGTCAGAAACAACACATTTTCCAAGGTGTCACTTAAGATACAAAAAAGAAACACAGAGAATTTTAATTTATGACTACAAAACTGCATGAAACATGTACTTTTTTCATCAAATTTCTGGTACATGTGAAAGTTAAGACTTTTTTTTTTTGACAGGCAGAGTGGACAGTGAGAGAGAGAGACCGAGAGAAAGGTCTTCCTTTGCCATTGGTTCACCCTCCAATGGCCGCCGCGGCTGGCACGCTGTGGCCGGTGCGCCGCGCTGATCCGCTGGCAGGAGCCAGGAGCCAGGTGCTTTTCCTGGTCTCCCATGGGGTGCAGGGCCCAAGCACCTGGGCCATCCTCCACTGCACTCCCTGGCCACAGCAGAGGGCTGGCCTGGAAGAGGGGCAACCGGGACAGAATCTGGTGCCCCGACCAGGACTAGAACCCGGTGTGCCGGCGCCGCAAGGCGGAGGATTAGCCTAGTGAGCCACAGCGCCGGCCGAAAGTTAAGACTTTTTCAGATGAGAATGTAATTAATTTTCTCAAAAATGAGTTTGACTGCATTGTTCTTGTTAGTATCATTCAGAACCTGAAAGCAAATTGGCCCATTTTTGCTGGAACAAATCTGAAAAAAATGATTCCATTGCTGCAAAGTTCCATATAAGATCTGTGTACATTCTCTTTCTTTGTTTGTTGTTTTATATTTTTTCATCTATTGAATTTAATATTGGTTTGTAAATTTTATGATGAAACATTGTAGCTTCATGTTAAATTATGGAATTCTGGTAATTGGCTAAATGTTCTTTGTAATCAGGGTACAGGAATTTTACCAACTTGCATTCTAGCTTTCCTTTATTTTTGACTTCCAGCAGCCAATTTTTCCTTTATAGTGAGTTGTTCCCCATATTTTTTCAGGTTTTAAATGTATTGATTGGTTTATTCATTTGTTTACTCTATCAAAAAACAACACCAGAATTTCCACAGTGTCCCTTAGGATACAAAAAAAAATGGCCAGTTGGAATTTATGACTAGAAAACTGCAGGAAACATCTACTTTTATCATTCACTTATCCAGTAGATGTGAAATTTAAGATATTTTTTAGATGAGAAGGATTATAATTATCTCCAAAAATTTTTCACTGCATTGTTCTTGTGAGAATCACTCAGAATCCTAAAGAAATTTGCTCTGTTTTCTCTGGAATAAATCAGAAAAATCTGGCTTTCTTGTTGCAAAGCTGCATAGCAGATCTGGGTACAGACTGTTTGTTTATTTGTTTAGTGTTTTTCCTGTTTTAAATTTCATTTTACTTTATAAATTTTATGATATTTTATTTTGGATGCATGCTAGATATGGATAAATGTTCTTTGTTCAGGGTACAGGAATTTTATGTTCTTGCACTCTAGGTTTGTTTTTCTGCTTTGCTTCCAGCATATGATTTTATTTGTTTATGAGCTTTTTCCAATATTTCTCATGTATTAAATGTTTGATTTTGTTTGTTCCTGGATTTATTTACTTATGCTGTCAAAAAGCACAGCCTCTTTGTCTTTTGTTGTTTTCTGTGTTTTTTTTTTTATTAAATTACATTTTAGTTTGTACATTTTAAGATATTACATTTTGGATTCATGCTAGATATGAAATTCTTGTTTTTTGAAAATATTTTTGTATTATTTGGTTTGTTCTTCAGATTTTTCATTTATTTTGTCAAGAAAACAAAACATTTTCAAAAATGCCCCTCAGGATCCCCCCCAAAAAAATGTTTTTGGTTAATCAGGTTACTGTAATTTTACCTTCTGGTATTCTAGATTTGTTTTTTTTTTTTTCCAGCATTCAATTTTTCCTTTATTTATCAGTTATTCTCCATATTTTTCCTGTATCAAATGTTTATTTTGTTCATTACTTGGTTTATTATTTGTGCTGTCAAAACAACTGCATTTTTCAAAGTGCCCCCTAATATGCAAAAAAAAAAAATATGACTAATCTGTATTTATGACTAGAAAACTGCAGGAAATATCTACTTTTATCATCCACTTGTCTGATAAATGTGCAACTTAGCACATTTTTAGATGAGAAGGATTTGAATTTTGTCCAAAACAAGTTTGACTGCAATGTTCTTGTGAAAAACACTCAGGGGCTGGCAATGTGGATCTTTTGGTTAATCCTCTGCCTGCAGCACTGGCATCCCATATGGGTGCTGGGTTCTAGTCCCGGTTGCTCCTCTTCCAGTTCAGCTCTCTGCTGTGGCCCGGGAGGTCAGTGGAAGATGGCCCAAGTGCCTAGGCCCCTGCACCCACATGGGAGGCCAGGATGGGTCACCTGGCTCCTGGCTTCAGATTGGTGTAGCTCCAGCCATAGCAGCCATTTGGGAATGAAACCAATGAAAGGACGACCTTTCTCTCTATCTCTCTCTCACCGTCTATAACTCTGTCAAATAAATAAATATTAAAAAAAGAAAGTCACTCAGAATCCTAAAAGAAATCGTCCCATTTTTGCTCGAACAAACCAGAAAAATCTAGTTTTCTTATTGCCATCTCCAAATCAGATCTGGTTGCAGCCTGTTTGTTTTGTGTGTTTTTTCCTGTATTCAATTTCATTTTAGTTTATAAATTTTATAGCATTACATTTTGGCTTCATGGAATTTATACAATTCATAAAATTGGATAAATGTTTTTGTTTAATCAGAGTACAGGAATTTTACCTTCTTGCAATATAGGTTTGTTTTATTATTTTTTTTTTTTATTTTTTTTTAAACTTTTATTTAATGCATATAATTTTCCAAAGTACGACTTATGGATTACAATGGCTTCCCCCCCATACCGTCCCTCACACCCACAACCCTCCCCTTTCCCACTCCCTCTCCCCTTCCATTCACATCATGATTCATTTTCGATTGTCTTAATATACAGAAGATCAGCTTAGTATACATTAAGTATGGATTTCAACAGTTTGCTCCCACACAGAAACATAAAGTGAAAAATAATAGATGATTTTTTAAAATGATGATGAAATCAGAGCAGACCTATTGTCATGTTTAATCCCAGTGAGAGTCAAGTTGGGAATTGATAATTTTTTTTTTTTAACAGAGGATCAGTTTAGTATGTATTAAGTAAGGATTTCAACAGTTTGCACCCCCATAGAAACACAAAGTGAAATATATTGTTTGAGTACTCGTTATAGCATTAAATCTCAATGTACAGCACATTAAGGATAGAGATCCTACATGAGGAGTAAGTGCACAGTGACTCCTGTTGTTGACTTTACTAATTGACACTCCTGTCTATGGCATCAGTAATCTCCCTATGCTCCAGTCATGAGTTTCCAAGGCTATGGAAGCCCTCTGAGTTCTCCGACTCTTATCTTGTTTAGACAAGGTCATAGTCAAAGTGGAGGTTCTCTCCTCCCTTCAGAGAAAGGTACCTCCTTCTTTGATGACCTGTTCTTTCCACTGGGATCTCACTCGCAGAGATCTTTTGCCAGAGTGTCTTGGCTTTCCATGCCTGAAATACTCTCATGAGCTTTTCAGCCAGCTCCGAATGCCTTTAGGGCTGATTCTGAGGCCAGAGTGCTATTTAGGACATCTGCCATTCTATGAGTCTGCTGAGTATCTCACTTCCCATGTTGGATCACTCTCCCCTTTATTTACTCCATCGGTTAGCATTAGCAGGTACTATACTTGTCTATGTGTTCCCTTTGACTCCCAGTCCCTTCACCATGACCAACTGTGAACTGAAACTGATCACCTGGAACAGTGAGATGGCATTGGTACATGCCACCTCGATGGGATTGAATTGGAATCCCCTGGTATGCTTCCAACTCCACCACTTGGGGCAAGTCAGCCTGAGCATGTCCCAGATTATACATCTCTTCCCTCTCCCATTCCCACCACCATGTTCAACAGGGATCACATTTCAGTTAATTTTCAACACTTAAGAATAACTGTGCATCCTTTTCCTTTGTTTAAGATCAGTTCCCTCTATTTTTTTCAGTTTTAAATGTATTACCCTGTTTGCTCCTATTTATTCTGTCAAAAAAAAAAAAACTACCTTTTCCAAAGTGTCCATTAGTATACAAAAAACACCCTTGGGAAATTGGAATTTATGAACAGAAAAATATAGGAAACATCTACATTTATCATCCATTTGTCTGGAAAATGTGAAATTTAAGTCAATTTTAGATAAGAAAGATTTAATATTCTCCAAAACCTGTTTGACTGCTCCGTACTTGTGAAAATCATTTGAATCATAAAGCAAATTGATTCATTTTTCTGGAATAAAACAGAAAAATCTGGTTCTCTTGTTCAAAGCTGCATATCATATATTGGTACAGGCTCTGTCTTTTGTTTGTTTTCTGTTTCTTCCTGTATTAAATTACATTTTACCTTATAAATTTTAAGATATTACATTTTAGTTTCATGCTAGATATGGAATTCTTGTTTTTTGAAAATATTTTTTGTTAAATCAGGGTCCAGAAATTTTACCATCTGGCTTTCTAACTTTCCTTTCTTTTTTTGGCTTCCACCAACCAACTTTTCCTTTGTTTATGAGATGTTCCCCATATTTTTCTTGTATTAAATGTATTATTTTGTTTGTTCCTCAGTTTTTTCACTTATTTAAAAAAAACACATTTGCAAAAATGTCCCTCAGGATCCAAATAAAAAAGAAACACAGCAAATTAGAATTTAAGTCTAGAAAACAGCAGGAAATGCCTACTTTTATCATCCACTTGTCTGGTCGATGAGAAATTTAAGACAATTTTTAGATGAGAAGGCTTTTAATTTTCTTCAAATTCACCTGTATTTGCTGGAACTAATCAGAAAAATCTGGTTCCCTTGTTGCAAGGTTGCATATCAGATCTGGGTACAGCCTCATTGTTTTTTGTTTGTTTTGTGTTTTCCCAGGTATTACATTTCATTCTAGTTTATAAATTTTATGAAATTATAGTTTGGCTTCATGCTGTATTATGGAATTCTTTTTGGAAAATAATTTTTCTTTACTCAGGGTACAGGAATTTTACCATCTGGCTTTCTAGCTTTCCACTATTGTTTTGGCTTCCAGTAGCTGATTTTTCCTTTTGTATGAGCTGTTCCCCATATTTTTCCTGTATTTTGTATTAGTATTTTGTTCGTTTCTCGGTTTATTTATTTATGCTCCCAAAAACAACCCATTTTCCAAAGTGCTTTTTTGGATAATAAAATAAAAAACATGGAAAATTGGAGTTTATGATTAGAAACCTACAGTAAACATCTACTTTTATTATCCATTTATCTGGGATAATTGAAATTTAAAATATTTTTAAATGAGAAGGCTTTTAATTTTCTCCAAAACAAATTTTTGACCACGTTGTGAACATCATTCAAAATCCTAAAGCAAATTGGCCCTTTTTATGCTGGAACAAACCAGAAAAATCTGGTTCCCTTTTATGGAATAAAAAAAAAAAACAATAAATTAACAACCGAAAAAAATATGGGGAACAGCTCACAAGCAAAGGAAAAACCAGAGGCTGGAAGTCAAAACAATAAAACAAACTTAGAATGCCATAAGATAAATTTCTATACTCTGGTTAAAACAAGAACATTTATCCTAACAGCAGAATTCCATATTCTAGCATAAAGTCAATATGTAATATCATAAAATTTATAAACTAAAAAGAAATTTAATACATGAAAAAAAAAAAAAAACACAAAACAATCAAAGAGCCTGTACCCAGATCCAATATGGAGCTTTACACCAGAACCGGATTTTTTTGCTTTGTTCAATCTAAAATGAGCCAATTTGGTTTAGGATTCTGAATGATTTTATCAAGAAAACCTCCATTAATCTCATTTTGGAGAAACTTAAAATTTTGCTTGACTAAAAAAGGCTTAAATTTCACATTTACCAAACAAATGATCTTTTTTTTTTTGACAGGCAGAGTGTATAGTGAGAGAGAGAGACAAACAAATGATCTTAAAATAGATGTTTCTTGCAGTTTTCTCATCATGAATTCCAAAATTTTTGTGTTTTTTTAATTGTATACAAAGGGACACTTTGTAAAATATGTTGTATTGACACAATAAATAAGTAAACCAAAGAATATACAAATAACATTTAAAACTAGAAACAAAATGGGTACTGCTCATAAACAAAGGAAAAATATGATTCTGGAAGCCAAAACAATAAAAAAAAAACCTAGAAAGCCAGAAGGAAAAATTCCTGTAACCTGATTAAACAACACTTTTCTAATTACCAGATTCCAATAATCTAGCATGACACCAAAATGTAACATCATAAAACTTATAATCCAAATTAAAATTTAATACATAAAAAATTAAAAACAAAGAGGCTGTATACAGATCTGATATGGAGCTTTGCAACAAGAAAATCAGGTTTTTCTGGATTGTTTCAGCAAAAACAGGCAAATTTTCTTTAAGATTATGAATGGTTTTATCAAGAACATTGAAGTAAATCTCATTTTAGACACATAAAATTGTTTTCACCAAAAAAAGCTTAAATTTTACATTTACCAGACAAGTGGATATATAAGTAGATGTTTCCTGCAGTGTTCTAAAATAAACCCCAATTATAATGGGCTTTTTTTTTGTATCCTATGGGACACTTTGGAAAATGTGTTGTTATTTTAGATAGAATAAATAAATAAACCAAGGAATAAACAAATTAATACATTTAAAACCAGAAATAATAAGAGGGGAACAGCTCAGAAGTAAAGAAAAAATTAGCTGCTGAGGCCAAAACAATGAAACAAACTATATTCCAGAAGGATAAATGGCTGAGCCCTGATTAAAAAAAAATGTTATCCACTTACAGAATCAGGCATGAAAGCAAAATGTAACATTAAAAAATTTATAAACCAAAATGAAATGCCATACTGATAAATATACTAAAACAAACCTAACAAGCAAAGAGGCTGAAGCCAGATCTGATAAAGATCTTTGCTTCAAGAGAACTGAATTTTTCCATTTTGTGCCCCCAAAACCAGTCAAATTCCTTTAGTATTCTAATGATTTTTAACATAAAAAGCTCAGTCAAACTTGTTTTGGATAAACTTAAAATCCTTCTCTTCTGCAAAAGGCCTAAATTTCACTGTTCCTAGAAACATAGATCATCAGGTTAGGTGTTCCTTGTAGTTTTTTAATCTTAAAACTCTAATTTGTTGTGCATCTTTGTATCATGAAAAATACCAAGATCAAATGTGTTATTCTTTTTGACAGAATGAATAAATTAACAAATAAATTTTAAAATGTTAAAACCATAAAAATGAAGAGAATTGTCCATAATCAAGGAAAAATGTCTGCTACTAGCCAAAACAATAAAACAAACCTAGAATTCGAGAAGGTAAAATGCCACTACCATGAATAAGAAAAGATCATTTAGCCATATACCAGACTTCCATTAACTGGCTTTAAGCCAAAATGTAACATAATGAAATTTACAAACCAAAAAAATGGAATGAAATACATGAAAAACAAACAAACAAACAAAAAACAAGAAACAAGCTAAGACGCTGCAGCCAGATCTGATATGTAGCATTGCAATAATTCAACCAGATTTTTCTGGTTTGTGCCACCCAAAACCAGTCAAGTTGTTTTAGCATTCATAATGATTTTAATAAGAAAACCTCAGTCAAACTCATTTTTTGAGAACTTAAAATCTTTTTCTTCTACAAAAGGCTTAAATTTCCCTGTTCCAAGACACATACCTCATATGGTCAGGTGCTCTATGTAGCTTTCTAATCACAAAATTTCAATTTATTGGGTCTTTGGTATTGTAAGGGAAACAATGTCAAATGTGTTGTTTTTCTCCAGAATAGATAAATAAACAAATTAATAAACAAAGAAATAATTTAAAAACAGAAAAAAGTGTGGGGAACATTCCATAAAGAGAGGAAAGATCAGCTGCTTTTTATGGTGTGTTTCACCCAAAACTGGCTAAGTTGCTTTACATTCCCAATTATTTTAACAAGAAAAATACAGTCAAACTTGCTTTGGAGAAAATTAAAATCCTTCTCTTTTACAAAAGTCTTAAATTTTACTTTTTCCAGATACATAGTTCTTAAGGGTAGGTGTTCCCTACAGTTTTCTAATCATAAAACTGCAATTTGCTTATTTTTTTGCTTCTTCACTTAATTAATTTATTTTTTTAACTTTTATTTAATGAATATAAATTTCCAAAGTGCAGCTTATGGATTACAATGGCTCCCCCCCATAACTTCCCTCCCACCCACAACCCTCCCCTTCCCCTCTCCCTCTCCCCTTCCATTCACATCAAGATTCATTTTCAATTCTCTTTATATACAGAAGATCAGTTTAGCATATATTAAGTAAAGATTTCAACAGTCTGCACCCACAGAGAAACACAAAGAGAAAAATACTGTTTGAGTACTAGTTATAGCATTAAATCACAATGTACAGCACATTAAGGACAGAGATCCTACATGAGGAGTAATAATAATAATAATAACAACAGTGACTCCTGTTGTTGACTTAACAAATTGACACTCTTGTTTATGGCATCAGTAATCACCCCAGGCTCTTGTGATGAGCTGCTGCCAAGGCTATGGAAGCCTTTTGAGTTCACTGACTCTGATCATATTTAGGCAAGGTCGTAGTCAGGATAGAAGTTCTCTCCTCCCTATAGAGAAAGGTACCTCCTTCTTTGATGACTTTTTTTTTTTTTTTTTGCCAGAGTGTTTTGGCGTTCGATGCCTAAAATACTCTCATGGGTTTTTCAGCCAGATCTGCATGCCTTAAGGGCCGATTCTGAGGCCAAAGTTCTGTTTAGGACATCTGCCATTCTATGGGTCTGCTGTGTATCTCGCTTCACATGTTGGATCGTTCTTTCCCTTTTTTATTCTATAAGCTAGTATATGCAGACACTAGTCTTGTTTATATGCTCCCTTGGACTCTTAGTCCTATCATTATGATCAATTGTGAACAGAAATTGATCACCGGGACTAGTGAGATGGCATTGGTACATGCCACCTTGATGGGATTGAATTGGAATCCCCTGGTATGTTTCTAACTCAAACGTTTGAAGTAAGTCAGCTTAAGCATGTCCCGAATTGCACATCTCTTCCCTCTCTTATTCCCACTCTTATATTTAACAGCGATCACTTTTCAGTTAAGTTTCAACACTTGAGAATAACTGTGTATTGATTACAGTATTCAACCAAAAGTATTAAGAAGAACAAACAAATAAATACTATGAGTGATAACGTATTAAGTTGCTCATCAACAGTCAGGGCAAGGAC
This sequence comes from Oryctolagus cuniculus, assembly GCF_964237555.1. Taxonomy (NCBI): domain Eukaryota; kingdom Metazoa; phylum Chordata; class Mammalia; order Lagomorpha; family Leporidae; genus Oryctolagus; species Oryctolagus cuniculus. The sequence continues at coordinate 141,639,173 of NC_091436.1, read as the reverse complement.
TGCTCAGGTCACCGTTTCGTGGTGTTCATTTCACTTTAACAGGTTTCCTTTTTAGTGCTCAGTTAGTTGTCACTGATCAGGGAGAATATATGGTATTTGTCCTTTTTGGATTGGCTTATTTCACAAAGCATAATACTTTCCAGATTCCTAACAGAGATCACTTTTCAGTTAAAATTTAAATACCTAAGAATAATTGTGTGTTAATTACAGAGTTCAACCAATAGTACTAGAGCAAAAAAAAATACTAAAATGCATAAAGTATTACATTGTGCATCAACTATCAGGAAAAGAGCTGATCAAGTCACTGTTTCTCATAGTGTCAATTTCACTTCAGTGATTTTCCCCTTTAGTGCTCAGTTGTCATCGTTCAGGGAGAACATATGATATTGTCCCTTTGGGACTGGCTTAATTCACTCAGCATGATGTTTTCCAGATTCCTCCATCTTGTTGCAAATGACCGGGTTTCATTGTTTTTGAATGCTGTATAGTATTCTATAGAGTAAATGTCCCATCATTTTTTTTTTAACTTTTCTTTAATGAATATAAATTTCCAAAGTAAGGCTTATGGATTACAATGGCTTCCCCCCGATATCGTCTCTCCCACCCGCATCCCTCCACTTTCCCACTCCCTCTCCCCTTCCATTCACATGAGGATTCATTTTCCATTCTCTATATATACAGAAGATCAGTTTAGCATACATTAAGTAAAGATTTCAACAGTTTGCTCCCACACAAACAAAAAGTGAAAAATAATAGAAGATTTTTTAAATGATGATGAAATCAGATCAGACCTATTGTCATGTTTAATCCCAGTGAGAGTCAAGTTGGGAACTGATAATTTCTTCTTTTTTTTTTTTTACAGATCAGTTTAGTATACATTAAGTAAAGATTTCAACAGTTTGCACCCCCATAGAAACACTAAGGGAAATATACTGTTTGAGTACTCATTATAGCATTAAGTCTCAATGTACAGCACATTAAGGACAGAGATCCTACATTAGGAGTAAGTGCACAGTGACTCCTGTTGTTGACTTTACCAGTTGACACTCCTGTCTATGGCATCAGTAATCTCCCTATGCACCAGTCATGAGTTTCCAAGGCTATGGAAGCCTTTTGAGTTCACCGACTCTTATCTTGTTTAGACAAGGTCATATTCAAAGTGAAGGTTCTCTCCTCCCTTCAGAGAAAGGTACCTCCTTCTTTGAAGACCTGTTCTTTCCACTGGGATCTCACTCACAGAGATCTTTCATTTAGGTGTTTGGTTTTGTTTTTGTTTTTTGTTTTTTTTTTTGTTTTTTTTTTGCCAGAATGTCTTGGCTTTCCATGCCTGAAATACTCTCATGGGCTTTTCAGCCAGATCGGAATGCCTTTAGGGCTGATTACTGAGGCCAGAGTGCTGTTTAGGACATCCACCATTGTATGAGTCTGCTGAGTATCTCGCTTCCCATGTTGGATCACTCTGCCCTTTATTTATTCTATCAGTTAGTATTAGCAGACACTAGTCTTGTTTATGTGATCCCTTTGACTCTTAGACCTATCAGTGTGATCAGTTGTGAACTGAAATTGATCACTTGGACTAGTGAGATGGCATTGGTACATTCCACCTTGATGGGATTGATTTGGAATCCCCTGGTATATTTATAACTCTACCATTTGGGGAAAGTCAGCTTGAGCATGTCCCAAATTGTACATCTCTTCCATCTCTTATTCCCACTCTTATGTTTAACAGGGATCACATTTCAGTTAAATTTCAACACTTAAGGATAACTGTGTATTAATTACAGAATTAAACCAGTCATATTAAGTAGAACAGACAAAAAAACTACTAAGAGGGATAATGTATTAAGTTGTTCATTAACAGTCAGGGCTATGCTGATCAAGTCACCGTTTCTCATAGTGTCCACTTCACTTCAACAGGTTTCCTTTTTGGTGTTCAGTCAGTTGTCACCGATCAGGGAGAACATATGGTATTTGTCCCTTTGGAACTAGCTTATTTCACTCAGCATGATGTGTTCCAGATTCCTCCATTTTGTTGCAAATGACTGGATTTCGTTGTTTCTTACTGCGGTATAGTATTCTAAAGAAAACATATTCCATAATTTCTTTATCCAGTCTACCGTTGATGGGCATTTAGGTTGGTTCCAGGTCTTGGCTATTGTGAATTGTGCTTCAATAAACATTAGGGTGCAGACAGCATTTTTGTTTGTCAATTTAAACTCCTTTGGGTAAATTCCAAGGAGTGGGATGGCTGGGTCGAACGGTAGGGTTATCTTCAGGTTTCTGAGGAATCTCCAGACTGACTTCCATAGTGGCTTGACCAGTTTGCATTTCCACCAACAGTGGGTTAGTGTCCCTTTTTCCCCACATCCTCTCCAGCATCTGTCATTGGTAGACTTCTGCATGTGAGCCATTCTAACCGGGGTGAGGTGAAACCTCATTGTGGTTTTGATTTGCATTTCCCTGATTGCTAATGACCTTGAACATTTTTTCATGTGCCTGTTGGCCATTTGGATTTCCTCTTTTGAAAAATGTCTATTGAGGTCCTTGGCCCATCTCTTAAGTGGGTTGTTGGTTTTGTTTTTGTGGAGTTTCTTGATCTCTTTGTAGATTCTGGTTATCAACCCTTTATCTGTTGCATAGTTTGCAAATATTTTTTCCCATTCTGTCGGTTGTCTCTTCACTCTCCTGACTGTTTCTTTTGCAGTACAGAAACTTCTCAATTTGATGCAATCCCAATAGTTGATTTTGGATTTAACTGCCTGTGCCTCCCGGGTCTTTTCCAGAAATTCTTTGCTTCTGCCAGTGTCTTGAAGGGTTTCTCCAATGCTCTCTAATAACTTGATGGTGTCAGGTCATAGATTTAGGTCTTTAATCCATGTTGAGTGGATTTTTGTGTAAGGTGTAAGGTAGGGGTCTTGCTTCATGCTTCTGCATGTGGAAATCCAGTTTTCCCAGCACCATTAATTGAATAGACTGTCCTTGCTCCAGGAATTAGTTTTAGATCCTTGATCAAATATAAGTTGGCTGTAGATGCTTAGATTGATTTCTGGTGTTTCAATTCTGTTCCATTGGTCTATCCATCTGTTTCTGTACCAGTACCATGCTGTTTTGATTACAACTGCCCTGTAGTATGTCCTGAAATCTGGTATTGTGATGACTCCGGCTTTGTTTTTGTTGTACAAGATTGCTTTAGCTATTCGAGGTCTCTTGTGCCTCCATATGAATTTCAGCACCATTTTTTCCAGATCTGAGAAGAAGGTCTTCAGCATCTTGATTGGTATTGCATTGAATCTATAAATTGCTTTAGGGAAAATGGACATTTTGGTGATATTGATTCTTCCAATCCATGAGCATGGAAGATTTTTCCATTTCTTGGTATCCTCTTCTATTTCTTTCTTTAAGGTTTTGTAATTTTCATCGTAGAGATCTTTACATCCTTGGTTAAGTTTATTCCAAGTTATTTGATTGTTTTTGTAGCTATTGTGAATGGGATTGATCTTAGATGTTCTTCCTCAGCCATGGTATTGTCTGCGTATACAAAGGCTGTTGATTTTTGTGCATTGATTTTATACCCTGCTACTTTGCCAAAATCTTCTATGAGTTCCAATAGTCTCTTAGTAGAGTTCTTTGGGTCCCCTAAATAAAGAATCATGTCATCTGCAAAGAGGGATAGTTTGAGTTCTTCCTTCCCAATTTGTATCCCTTTAATTTCTTTTTCTTGCCTAATAGCTCTGGCTAGAACCTCCAGAACTATATTGAATAGCAGTGGTGAGAGTGGGCATCCCTGTCTGGTACCAGATCTCAGTGGAAATGCTTCCAACTTTTCCCCATTCAATAGGATGTTGGCTGTGCTTTTTTCATAAATTGCTTTGATTGTTTTGAGGAATGTTCCTTCCAAACCCAGTTTGCTTAGAGTTTTCATCACGAAAGGGTGCTGTATTTTATCAAATGCTTTCTTGGCATCTATTGAGATAATCATATGGTTTTTCTTCTGCAGTCTGTTAATGTGGTATATCACATTGTCTTGCGCACATTAAACCATCCCTGCATACCAGGGATAAATCCCACTTTGTCTGGGTGGATGATCTTTCTGATGTGTTGTTTCATTCTACTGGTGAGAATTTTATTGAGGATATTTTGCATCTATTTTCATCAGGGATATTGGTCTGTAATTCTCTTTCAATGCTGCATCTTTTTCTGGCTTAGGAATTAAGGTGATGCTGGCTTCATAGAAAGAATTTGGTAGGACTCCCTCTTTTTCGTTTGTTCTGAATAGTTTGAGAAGAATTGGAGTCAGTTCTTCTTTAAATGTATGGTAGAATTCAGCAGTGAATCCATCTGGTCCTGGGCTTTTCTTTGTTGGGAGGGCCTTTATTACTGTTTCAATTTCTGTCTCAGTTATGGGTCTGTTTAGGTTTTCGATGTCTTCCTGGTTCAATTTAGGTAGGTTGCATGTGTCCAGGAATCTATCCATTTCTGATAGGTTTTCCTGTTTGCTGGCAGACAAGTCCTTGTAGTAATTTCTGATGATTCTTTTTATTGCTGTGGTGCTGTTGTTACGTTTCCTTTTTCATCTCTGATTTTATTGATTTGGGTCTTTTCTCTTCTTTTTTTAGTTAGTTGGGCCAATGGGGTGTCAATTTTATTTATTTTTTCAAAAAACAAGCTCCTCGTTTGGCTGATTTTTTATAATTTTTTTTGATTCAATCCTGTTGATTTCTTCTCTGCTTTTAATTATTTCTCTTCTGCTACTAGATTTGGGTCTGGTTTGCTGTAGGTTTTCTAGATCCTTGAGGTGAATTGAAAGCTCATCTATTTGGTGCCTTTCCAATTTCTTGATGTAGGCACCTATTGCTATAAACTTTCCTCTTAACACTGCTTTTGCTGCGTCCCATAAGTTTTGGTATGTTGTGCTGTTATCCTCATTTACTTCCAGAAAATTTTTTATTTCTCTTTTAATTTCTTCTATGACCCATTGTTCATTCAGGAGCATGTTGTTCAATCTCCATGTGTTTGCGTATGCTCTGGGGATTCCTGAGTTGCTAATTTCCAACTTCATTCCTTTATGGTCTGAGAAGCTGCATGGTATGATTCTAATTCTTTTGAATGTGCTGAGACTTGCTTTATGGCCTAGTATGTGGTCAATCCTAGAGAAGGTTCCATGTACTGCTGAGAAGAATGTAAAATCTTTCGCTGTAGGATTGAAAGTTCTGTATATATCTGTTAGATCCATTTGGGCTATAGTGTCGTTTAAATCTACTGTATCCTTGTTGATCTTCTGTCCTATTGATCTGTCTATTTCTGAGAGTGGAGTATTGAAGTCCCCCAGTACTATTGTATTGGGGTCTAAGTCTCCCTTTAAGTCCCTTAACAAATCTTTTAGATAAACTGGTGCCCTGTAGTTAGGTGCATATACATTGATAATTGTTATATCTTCTTGTTGTATTGATCCATTAATCATTATATAATGCCCCTCTTTGTCTCTCTTAAAAGATCTTGTGGTAAAGTTTATGTTGTCCAATATTAAGATGGCTACGCCCACTCTTTTTTCATTTCTGTTGGCATGGTATATCTTTTCCCAGCCTTTCACTTTCAGTCTGTATGGATCTTTATTGAAAAGATGTGTTTCTTGTAAGCAGCAAATAGATGGGTTTTGTTCCCTTACCCAATCAGCCAATCGGTGTCTTTTAACTGGACAGTTCAGGCCATTAACGTTCAATGTGATTAATGAAAAGTAGTAACTTTGCCCTGCCATTTGCCAAAGATAAGTTCTTTTTTTTTTTTTTTAATTTTTGACAGGCAGAGTGGACAGTGAGAGAGAGAGAGAGAAAGGTCTTCCTTGTGCCGTTGGTTCACCCTCCAATGGCCGCCGCTGCAGCCGGCGCACCGCGCTGATCCGATGGCAGGAGCCAGGAGCCAGGTGCTTTTCCTGGTCTCCCATGGGGTGCAGGGCCCAAGCACCTGGGCCATCCTCCACTGCACTCCCTGGCCATACCAGAGAGCTGGCCTGGAAGAGTGGCAACTGGGACAGAATCCGGTGCCCCGACCGGGACTAGAACCCGGTGTGCCGGCGCCGCAAGGTGGAGGATTAGCCTATTGAGCCACGGCGCCGGCTCCAAAGATAAGTTCTAATATATGCTTTGAATTCCCTGTGATCTTTTGCTGTGAGGTTTCCTTCCTTTATCTTCTTTCATATTGATGACCATGTTTCTGTGTTTCTGTGTGTAACACATCTTAAACATCTGTTGCAGAGCTGGACGAGTGGCAACAAATTCTTTCAATTTCTGCTTGCTATGAAAAGTCTTTATTTCACCTTCATTCACAAATGATAGCTTTGCAGGATATAATATTCTGGGCTGGCAGTTTTTTTCTCTTAGTACCTGGGCTATATCTCGCCATTCCCTCCTAGCTTGTAGAGATTCTGATGAGAAATCAGCTGTGAGTTTGATTGGAGATCCTCTGAGAGTAATCTGATGTTTCTCTCTTGCACATTTTAGGATCATTTCTTTCTGTTTCACTGTGGAGAGTTTAATTACAACGTGTCGTGGTGAGGATCTCTTTGGTTCATGTTTATTAGGGGTTCTATGAGCTTCCTGTACTAGGATGTCTCTGTCCTTCTCCAACCCTGGGAAATTTTCTGCTAATATCTCACTAAAAAGGCCTTCTAATCCTTTCTCCCTCTCCATGCCTTCAGGAACTCCTGGAACCCGAATGTTGGGTGTTTTAATAGTATCCTGAAGATTCCTGACAATATGTTTTAGATTTGTAATTTCCTCTTCTTTTCTTTGTTCTGACTGTATCCTTTCCTGTTCTCTGTCTTCTAAGTCTGATATTCTCTCTTCTGCTTCACCCATTCTGTTTGTAAGGCTCTCTATTGTGTTTTTCATTTGATCTATTGCATTCTTCCCTTCAGTCACTATCACAGTTTCCTGTTGTACTAGTTGTTTCATTTCATTTTGATTCCTCCTTAATATTTCATTTTCACGAAAGAGATTTTCTATCTTGTCCATTAAGGATTTCTGTAGTTCAAGAATTTGTTTTTGAGAACTTCTTAATGTTCTTATCAATTTTTTGAGATCTGCTTCTTGCATTTCTTCTATCTCATCATCTTCATAATCTTGAATTGGGGTGTCTTTTTCATTTGGGGTCGTCATGGTGACTTCCTTGTTTTTATTACCTCGGTTTTTGCGTTTGTTATTTGGCATATTGGAGATATTTGATTTCTTCACTGTGGTGCTTTTTCTTGTTATACTATGACTCTAGATTAAGTGGCCTTTCTGTTTTTGATGGAGCCTTAGGGCTTGAGATGGGTGTGGCCTGAGAGCTCTGTTTGGTGTGCCAAAGGTGACATGCCCAGGTTAGGCGTGGTAAATCTCTCTCTCTCTCTCTCTCTCTCTCTCTCTCTCTCTTTCTTTTTTTGATTCAAAAGGGAAGTAATTCCGCACAGCTGAACGAAGTTGGAGGTAGTTAGCAGGCAAATGATATACCCACAGGAGCCAGAGATCAGAAGCTCTTTCCCAAGGACCACACAGGGAATCTGTTCGGCCCTCAGAGTGGGCTCAAATTCTCCTTCAGTCTCCCACTGGGTTGCCAAAGTTACAGAATTGTAGTGTCTCTGGAGAGTACTCACGTGAATTCCATGAGTTCTCTCCCTCACCGTCTCTTTTTTCACAGTCTCAGTTCAGTAGCACCACAAATTTACTAGGTCCTAATCTCCTGTTAATTCGCCCCACCCAGAGTCAGGTATTTCTGCTAGGCTCAGGGCAGATCCAGACCTGAGGTCGCTCTGCTTATGACGTATGTCCAAGATGGCACCTGCTCTTTGTCTTGCTCGCCCTTGAGAGGTGAACGGAGAGAAAGAAACCCGTGTCCGTACAAGTCACCTTTTATTTTTCTCTCTCTCTCTTCCAGTTAGCCTGGTGAACTTTCCCCCCCTGGGGGTCATTCCCTCTAGTCTCCTCTCTCCGCTTGCCTGCCAGTGTCTCGGCTATTGCGGTTCGGCTCACCTCGCGTTCCAGCGCTGGTGTGTTGAGTGTGCCGCTGATGTCCCGAACCGTGGGCTCCCACGCTCTCCACGCAGGTCCACTTGAATCGCGCGTTCCAGAAGAGTTTCTTCTGCTGTTTCCTCCCCTACTCTTCCTTGAACCTGCAGTATCTCCACTTTTATTAAACTATCTCTCCCCGGACTATCAGTGTGCTCCCTTCCTATTCCGCCATCTTGCCTCCTCCTTCCCCCATCATTTCTTTATCCAGTCTACCGTTGATGGGCATTTGGGTTGGTTCCAGGTCTTAGCTATTGTGAATTGAGCTGCAATAAACATTAAGGTGCAGACAGCATTTTTGTTTGCCAATTTAATTTCCTTTGGGTAAATCCCAAGGAGTGGGATGCCTGGGTTGTATGGTAGGGTTATATTCAGGTTTCTGAGGAATCTCCAGACTGACTTCCTTAGTGGCTTAACCAGTTTGCATTCCCACCAACAGTGGGTTAGTGCCCCTTTTTCCCCACATCCTCTCCAGCATCTATTGTTGGTAGATTTCTGAATGTGTGTCATTCTAATCGGGGTGAGGTGAAACCTCATATGGTTTTGATTTGCATTTCCCTGATTGCTAGTGATCTTAAACATTTTTTCATGTGTCTGTTGGTCTTTTGGATTTCCTCTTTTGAAAAATGTCTATTGAGGTCCTTGGCCCATCTCTTAAGTGCGTTGTTGGTTTTGATGTTGTGGAGTTTCTTGATTTCTTTGTAGATTCTGGTTATGAACCCTTTATCTGTTGCATAGTTTGCAAATATTTTTCCCATTCTGTCGGTTGCCTATCACTTTCCTAACTGTTTCTTTTGAACTACAGAAACTTCTCAATTTGATGCAATAACAAACGTTAACTTTGGTTTTGACTGCCTGTGCTTCTGGGGTATTTTCCAAGAATTCTTTGCCGGTAACTATATCTTGCCGGGTTTTTCCAATGCTCTCTAATAATTTCATGGTGTCGGGTCGAGGATTTAAGTCTTTAATCCATTGTGCTTCATGATACGGCATGTGGAAATCCAGTTTTCCCTGTACCATTTATTGAACAGACTGTCCTTACTCCAGGGATTGGTTTTGGATCCTTGATCAAATATGAGTTGGCTGTAGATGTTTGGATTGAATTCTGGTGTTTCAATTCTGTTCCATTGGTCTATCCATCTGTTTCTGTACCAGTACCATGCTCTTTTAATAACAACTGCCCTGTAGTATGTCCTGAAATAAGGTATTGTGATGACTCCAGCTTTGTTTTTGTTGTACAACATTGCTTTAGCTATTTGAGGTCTCCTGTGTCTCCATATGAATTTCAGCATCATTTTTTTCCAGGTCTTAGAAGAAGGTCTTAGGTATCTTGATTGGTATCGCACTGAATCTGTAAATTGCTTTTGGGAGAATGGACATTATGATGATATTGATTCTTCCAATCCATGAGCATGGAAGATTTTTCCATTTCTTGGTATCCTCTTCTATTTCTTTCTTTAAGGTTTTATAATTTTCATCATAGTGATCTTTAACGTCCTTGGTTAAGTTTATTCCAAGGTATTTGATTGTTTTTGTAGCTATTATGAATGGGATTGATCTTAGAAGTTCTTTCTCAGATGTGGTATTGCCTGTGTATACAAAGGCTGTTGATTTTTGTGCATTAATTTTATATCCTGCTACTTTACCAAACTCTTCTATGAGTTCCAATAGTCTCTTAGTAGAGTTCTATGGGCCCCTTAAATAAAGAATCATATCATCTGCAAAGAGGGATAGTTTGAGTTCTTCCTTCCCAATTTGTATCCCTTTAATTTCTTTTTCTTGCCTAAAAGCTCTGGCTAGAACTTCCAGAAATATATTGAATAGCAGTGGTGAGAGTGGGCATCCCTGTCTGGTACCAGATCTCAGTGGACAGGCTTCCAACTTTTCCCCATTCAATAGGATGCTGGCCATGGGTTATGCAAAAATTGCTTTGATTGTGTAGAGGGATGTTCCTTCTATACCCAGTTTACTTAGAGTTTTCATCATGAAAGGGTGTTGTATTTTATCAAATGCTTTCTCGGCGTCTATCGAGATAATCATATGGTTTTTCTTCTGCAGTCTGAACGTGGTGTGTCACATTAATTGATTTGCAATGTTGAATCATCCCTGCATACCAGGGATAAATCCCACTTTGGATGGATGATCTTTCTGATGGGTTGTTGCATTCTATTGGCCAGAATTTTATTGAGGATATTTTGCATCTATGTTCATCAGGGATATTGGTCTGTAATTCTCTTTCAGTGCTGCATCTTTTTCTGGCTTAGGAATTAAGGTGATGCTGGCTTCATAGAAAGAATTTGGTAGGACTCCCTCTTTTTCGATTGTTCTGAATAGTTTGAGAAGAATTGGAGTTAGTTCTTCTTTAAATATCTAGTAGAATTCAGCAGTGAATCCATCTGGTCCTGGGCTTTTCTTTGTTGGGAGGGCCTTTATTACTGTTTCAATTTCTGTCTCAGTTATGGGTCTGTTTAGGTTTTCGATGTCTTCCTGGTTCAATTTAGGTAGGTTGCATGTGTCCAGGAATCTATCCATTTCTGATAGGTTTTCCTGTTTGCTGGCAGACAAGTCCTTGTAGTAATTTCTGATGATTCTTTTTATTTCTGTGGTGTCTGTTGTTGCGTTTCCTTTTCATCTCTGATTTTATTGATTTGGGTCTTTTCTCTTCTTTTTTTAGTTAGTTGGGCCAATGGGGTGTCAATTTTGTTTATTTTTTCAAGAAACCAGCTCCTCGTTTGGCTGGTTTTTTTGTAATTTTTTTTTTGATTCAATCCTGTTGATATCTTCTCTGATTTTAATTATTTCTCTTCTGCTACTAGACTTGGGTCTGGTTTGCTGCAGATTTTCTAGATCCTTGAGGTGAATTGAAAGCTCGTCTCTTTGGTGTCTTTCCAATTTCTTGATGTAGGCACCTATTGCTATAAACTTTCCTCTTAACACTGCTTTTGCTGCGTCCCATAAGTTTTGGTATGTTGTGCTGTTATCCTCATTTACTTCCAGAAAATTTTTGATTTCTCTTTTAATTTCTTCTATGACCCATTGTTCATTCAGGAGCATGTTGTTCAATCTCCATGTGTTTGCGTATGCTCTAGGGATTCCTGAGTTGCTAATTTCCAACTTCATTCCTTTATGGTCTGAGAAGCTGCATGGTATGATTCTAATTCTTTTGAATTTGCTGAGACTGCTTTATGGCCAAGTTTGTGGTCATTCCTAGAGAAGGTTCCATGTACTGCTCAGAAGAATGTAAATGCTTTCTGGGTAGGATGAAAAGTTTTGTAGATATCTGTTAGATCCATTTGGGCTATAGTGTCGTTTAAATCTACTGTATCCTTGTTGATCTTCTGTCCTGTTGATCTATTTCTGAGAGTGGGGTATTGAAGTTCCCCAGTACTATTGTATTGGGGTCTAAGTCTCCCTTTAAGTCCCTTAACAAATCTTTTAAATAAACTGGTGCCCTGTAATTAGGTGCATATACGTTGATAATCATTATATCTTCCTGTTGAATTGATCCCTTAATCATTATATAATGCCCCTCTTTGTCTCTCTTAAAAGATCTTGTGGTAAAGTTTATGTTGTCCAATATTAAGATGGCTACGCCTACTCTTTTTTCATTTCTGTTGGCATGGTATATCTTTTCCCAGCCTTTCACTTTCAGTCTGTATGGATCTTTATTGAAAAGATGTGTTTCTTGTAAGCAGCAAATAGATGGGTTTTGTTCCCTTACCCAATCAGCCAATCGGTGTCTTTTAACTGGACAGTTCAGGCCATTAACGTTCAATGTGACTATTGATAAGTAGTAGCTTTGCCCTGCCATTTGCCAACGATATTTTGATATATGTTTTGAACTTCCTGTGATCTTTTGGTGTGAGATTTCCTTCATTTACCATCTTTCATATTGATTACTGTGTTTCTGTGTTTCTGTGTGCAACACATCTTTAAGCATCTTTTGCAGGGCTGGACGAGTGGCGACAAATTCTTTCAATTTCTGCTTGCTATGAAAAGTCTTTATTTCACCTTCATTCACAAATGAGAGCTTTGCAGGATATAATATTCTGGGCTGGCAGTTTTTCTTTCTTAGTACCTGGGCTGTGTTTCACCATTCCCTCCTAACTTGTAGGGTTTCTGATGAGAAGTCAGCTGTGAGTCTGATTGGAGATCCTCTGAGAGTAATCTGATGTTTCTCTCTTGCACATTTTAGGATCTTTATGTTTCACTGTGTTGAGTTTGGTTACAAAGTGTCATGGTGAGGATCTCTTTGGTTCATGTTTATTAGGGGTTCTATGAGCTTCCTGTACTAGGATGTCTCTGTCCTTCTCCAACCCTGGGAAATTTTCTGCTAATATCTCACTAAAAAGGCCTTCTAATCCTTTCTCCCTCTCCATGCCTTCAGGAACTCCTGGAACCAGAGTGCTGGTTTTTTTAACAGTATCCTGAAGATTCCCGACAATATTTTTTAGATTTCTAATTTCCTCTTCTTTTCTTTGGTTTGATTGTATATTTTCCTCTGCTCTGTCTTCTAACTCTGATATTCTCTCTTCTGCTTCACCCATTCTGTTTGTAAGGCTCTCTATTGTGTTTTTCATTTGATCTATTGAATTCTTCATTTCATTATTAATTATGTCACTTTCACAGTTTCATTTTCTACTAGTTGTTTCATTTCATTTTGATTCCTCCTTAATATTTCATTTTCACGAGAGAGATTTTCTATCTTGTCCATTAAGGATTTCTGTAGTTCAAGAATTTGTTTTTGAGAGCTTCTTAATGTTCTTATCAATTTTTTGAGATCTGCTTCTTGCATTTCTTCTATCTCATCATCTTCATAATCTTGAATTGGGGTGTCTATTTCATTTGGGGGCGTCATAGTGTCTTCCTTGTTCTTGTTACCTCGGCTTTTGCATTTGTTTAACATATTGGATATATTCTTTGTTTTTTTCTCATTATACTGTGACTCTAGATTAAGAGGACTGTCTGCTTTTGATGGATCCTTAGAGGCTGTGATGGGTGTGGCCAGAGAGCTCTGGCACTACAGGGTTAAGGGTGTGCCAAAGGTGATTCACCCTGATTGTTCTCTTGCTCTCTCTCTCTCTTTTTTTTTTTTTTTACTCAGTTGGGAAGTAATTCCACACAGCTGAGTGGAATTGAGAGTAGTTGATGTATGAAATCTGGTTCCCCTAGTATTCGTTTGCTTATCAGAGTCAGGTTTTTCTGCTTGGCTAATGAGGGGCACCCACTTTACATATGCAAAATGGCATGCACCGCTTTACTTACGTAAAATGGCCCCTACCATTTGTCTTGCTTGGCTTTGTAAGGTGAGTGGAGAGAGAGGCTAAATGTCCTTGCTGATTTCCCTTATTTATTTGAATTTTTTCTCTCCTCCAGCCAGCCTGGTGAACTTTCCCCAGTGGGGTTTCAGACCTCATTCTCTGCAGGCTTTTTCTGCCTTTCCCCACCAATGTCTCAGGTTACCAAGAGGTTTTTATCTCACCTCCCCTTCCAGCACTGGTGCCAAGACTGCAGCTCCGGCAGGTAGGGCGGGTCTGGCGGGTCCAGCTGCTCTGGTGGGTCCAGCGGGTCTGGGGGGTCTGGAGGCCCCGGCAGCTCCTGTGGCTCGGCTTCCACGCGGTGGGTGACCTTGCTCTCCCTGTAGGTCCTTCGAGTCACAACCACTAGATCCGGAAGAGTTTCCTCTGCAATTTTTCCCTTATCCTTTTCCCGAGGCTACCATAACTCCACTTTTATTAAACTATCTTTTCCCAGACTGTCAGTGTGCACCCTCACTATTCTGCCATCTTGGCTCCACCCCCCAATTTCCTTATTTTTTGTATGTAAGGAATGCTATGTCCAATGTGTTGTTGCTTTTGAAATAATTAACCAGTTAAAATCAAATAAATAAATTTAAAATCAGAAAAATTGTGGTGACAACTCATCAGCAAAAATATCAGCTGCTGAAAACCAAAACAATAAAACAAACCAAGATTTCCAGAAAGTAAAATGCCTGTGACCTGATTTAAAGAAGACAATTTACCTAATTACCAGAATTCCATTATCTGGCATGAAACCCAAATACAGCACAATAAATTTTATAAACAATAACTAAATGTAACACATGAAAAAAATTCCAAAAATAAACCAATCAAACCAAGAAGCTGTTGCCAGATTTGATATGGAGTTTTGCAACAAGAGAACTGGATTTTTCAGGTTTGTGCCACCCAAAACTGGTCAAGATGATTTAGCATTCCAAATGAATTTAATAGAAAAATAGAAATCAAACTTGTTTTGGAGGAACTTTCTGTAGTTTTCTAAACTAAACTCCAATTGGTTGTGGTTCTTTGTATAATAAAAAATACCATGTCAAATGTGTTGTTGTTTTTGACAGAATAAATAAATAAGCAAGTGAATAAACAAGTAAATATATTTAAAACCAGAAAAATGTGCATAATGGCTCTTAAAAAAAGAAAAATCAGCACATGTAAACCAAAACAATAAACAAATCTAGAATACCAGTAGATATAATGCCTGCGCACTGTTTTTAAAAAGATAATTAACCCAATTACCAGAATTCCTTCATCTTGCATGAAGCCAAAATTTAACATAATAAAATATATAAATCATACTGAAATGTAATACATAAAAAGTACCAAAAAAATCAACAAGCTAAGAGGCTGTAGCCATATTTGATATGGAGCTTTACAGCAAGAGATTTGGATTTTTCTGTTTTCTGCCACTTAAAACTGCCCAGGTTACCTTAGCATTCTGAATGATTTTAAGAAGAAAACCTCAGTCTAACATTTTTTGGTGAAACAAAATACTTTTCTTCTACAAAAGCTTAAATTTCACTGTTTCCAGACACATAGATCATAATAGTAGGTCTTCACTGTAGCATTTTAATCATAAAACTTCAATATCATGTATTTTTTGTAAAAGGGATACTATGTCAAATGTGTTTCTGTTTTGGAGAGAATAAATAAATATAAAATGAATAAACAAATAAATAAATTTAAAACCAGAAAAAATCTTGTGAATAGCTCTTAAATAAAGGAAAAATCAGCTTCTACAAGCCAAAAACAATAACATGTGCCTAGAATTCTAGAAGTTAAAATGCCCTGATTAACAATGACCATTTATCCAATTACCAGAATTTCTTTATCTGCCAGGAAGCCATAATGTAACATAATAAAATTTATAAACCAAAATAAAATGGAATACATGAAAAATAAAAAAAAAAACACTCACAACAAGAGGCTATAGCCAGATCTGATATGGAGCTTTGTTACAAGAACAGGTTTTTCTGGTTTGTGCCACTCAAAACTGGCCAATGTGTTTTACATTCTAAATGACTTTCAAAGGAAACAACAGTACAATTCATTTTGGAGAAAATTAAAATCCTACTCTTCTACAAAAGTCTTTAAATTCTTTTTTCTCAGACACATATATCATAGGGGTAGATGTTCCCTCTACATTTATAATAATAAAATTCCAATTTGTTGTGTTTTTTATCTTACTAATTATAGTGTCAAATATCTTGATGGTATTGACCGAATAAATTAACAAATAACTAAACAAATTCAGAAAATTAAAACAAAGAAAAGTGTGGGGAACAGCCCATAATAATAAAAAAAATTGGATCCTGGAAGCCAAAACAATGAAACAAACTTAGAATTCCAGAAGGTAAAATGCCTTCCCCTAATTTAAAAAGACCGTTTATACAATTATCCCAATCCCATTATCTGACATAAAGACAAAATATAAACAAATGAGTAAAAGTGAAAGTAAATGTAAAGCCAGAAAAAAAATGTGGGTAACAGAGTATAAAAGGAAAAATTGGCTGTTGGAAGCCAAAATGATAAAACACAACTAGAATTCCAGAAGGTAAAATGCCTGTACCCAGACTGAAAAAAAAAAAAAGACATTTAATCAAATTACCAGAATTCTATTAGCCTTCATGAAGCTAAAATTAAATGTAATAAAATTTATAAACCATAATGAAATGTAATACATTAAAAAATACCAAAAAAACCCTCAAACAATACAGGAGATTGTATCCAGCTCTGATAGGCAGCTCTTTTTTTTCAAGAAGTGTTATTCTTTTTTTTTTTTTTTTGACAGGCAGAGTGGACAGTGAGAGAGAGAGACAGAGAGAAAGGTCTTCTTTTGCCATTGGTTCACCCTCCAATGGCCGCTGTGGCCGGCGCACTGTGGCCAGTGCACTGCGCTGATCCGATGGCAGGAGCCAAGTACTTATCCTGGTCTCCCATGGGGTGCAGGGCCCAAGCACTTGGGCCGTCCTCCACTGCACTCCCTGGCCACAGCAGAGAGCTGGCCTGGAAGAGGGAAAACTGGGACAGATTCTGGTGCCCCGACTGGGACTAGAGCCCGATGTGCCGGTCTGCAAGGCAGAGGATTAGCCTATTGAGCCGCAGTGCCGGCCTGATATGCAGCTTTGCAACAAGAGAACTGGATTTTTCTGATGTGTGAAACCCAAAACTGGACATGGAGCTTTAGCATTCCTAATGATTTTAACAAGGAAACTGCAGTGAAGCTTGATTTGGAGAAATTTAAAATCCTTCTCTGAAAAAAAAGTGTGTTGTCATATTGAAAGAATAAATAAACAAAACAATAAACAAATAAGTAAGTTTAAAACCAGAAAAATATGGGGAATAGCTCATAAAAAAAGTAAAAACTGGCTGCTGAAATCCAAAGCAATACAATAAACCTAGAATTCCGGAAGGTAAAATGACTGTGCCCTACTAAGAAATTTTATCCAATGACCAGAATTCCATTATCCAGCATTAAGCCAAAGGGTAACATAAAAAATATACACCAAAATGAAATATAATACATAAATAAATAACAAAAAAACCAAACAAATCACAAGGCTGATGACACTTATGATATGGAGCTTTGCAAGAAGAGAACCATTTTTTTCGCGTTTGAGCCAGCAAAAATTAGCCCAGTTTCTTTAGCATTTTGAATGATTTTTAACAAGAAAATCTTAGTCAAACTCATTTTGGAGTCACTTAAAATCCTTCTCTTCAACAAAAAACTTAAATTTCATTACACATACACATAGATCATAATGGCAGGTGTTTCCTGTAGTTTTCTAGTCATAAAACTCCAAATAGTTGTGGTTTTGTATCAAAAGGAATACTGTCAAATGTGTTGTTGTTTTTGACAGAATAAAGAAATAAAGAAATGAATAAACATATAAATAAATGTAAAACCAGACAAAACATGGAGAGAAGACCATAATAAAAGGAAAAAATTGGCTGCTGGAAGCCAGAACAATAAAACAAAACTAGAATTTTAAAAGATAAAATGCCTGTGCCCTGATTTAAGATAAAAAAAGACCATTTATCCAATTACCAGAATTCCATTAACAGACATAAAGCCAAAATGAAACATAATAAAATTTTAAAATAAAATGAAAATTAATAAATGAAAAAATACCAAGAACAACCCAAATAAACCTAGAGGCTGTAGCCAGATTTGATAAAAAGCTTTGCTTTGCAACAAGCAAACCAGATTTTTCTTGTTTGTTCCACTCAAAACTGGCCAAATTGCTTTAGCATTAAGAATAATTTTAATAAGAAAGCCTCAGTCAAGCTCATTTTGGAGAAACTTAAAATCCTCTTCTATGAAAACATGAAATTTCACTGTTCCCAGACACATAGATCATACGGGTAAGTGTTCCCTGTAGTTTTCTTATAATAAAACTCCAATTTGTTGTGTTTCTTTGTATCGTAAATAATACTATGTCAATGGTGCTATTTTTTGAAATAATAAATTTAAAAAATGAAAAATCAAATAAATATATGTAAAACCAGAAAAATGTGGGTAACAGCTCATAAACAAAGGAAACTTCATCTCTAGAAGCCAAACAATGAAAAGAAACCTAGAATTCCTGAATTTAAAATGCCTGTGCCATGATTAAAATAAGAACATTTACCCAATTCCCAGCATTTCCTAATCCAGCATGAAGCCAAAATGTAAAATAAAATGTATAAACCAAAATGAAATGGAATACATAAAAAAAAACAAAAACAAACAAACAAGCAAACAAGCCAAGAGGTTGTCGCCAACACTGATATGGAGCTTGCAACAAGAGAACTGAATTTTTCTGGTTTATACCACCCAAAACTGGCCAAGTTGCTTTAGCATCCCAATATGAATAATCAAAAGCCAATGCATTTAGAGAAACTTAAAATCCTTCACTTCTAAAGCAGGCTTAAATTTCACTGTTCCCAGACACTTAGATCATAACCATGGGTGTTCCTTGTAGATTTCTAATCATAAATCACAAATTTGTTTTGTTTTTCTGTACCATAGGTTATACTACCTCAAATGTGTCATTCTTTATGACAGAATACATTTTTAAAAATGAAAAAATATAAATAAATTAAAACCAGAAAAGTGTGGTAAACAACTCATAAACAAGGAAAAATTGGCTGCTGAAAGCCAAAACAATAAAACAAATCTAAAATTCCAGAAGGTAAATTGCCTTTGCCCTAATTTTAAAAAGACCATTTGTACAATTATCAGAATTCCCTAAACCAACATGGAGACAAAATGTAACATAATAAAATTTATAAACCAAAAAGAAATGTAATACATGAAAAAAAAAAAACAAGAACCAAACAAACAAACACAATAACAATGACAACAAAAATAAACGAAGCTATAGCCATATCTGATACGGAGCTTGGCAACAAGACATCCAAATTATTTTTGGCCTGTGCCACCACAAACAAGTCAGATTGCTTTTGCATTCCCAACTATTTTAAAAAGAAAACCTCAGTCAAACACATTTTTGAGAAACTAAAATCCTTTGCTTCTACAAAACGCTTAAATTTCACTGTTCCTTGAAACATAGATCATAAGGGTAGGTGTTCCCTGTAATTTTTTATTCATAAAACTCCAATTTGTTGTTTCTTGTATCATAAGGGATACTATGTCAAATGGGTTTTTGTTTTAGAAAGAATAAATAAACAAATGAATAAACAAATAAATAAATTTAAAACCAGAAAAAAATTGGAGGGGCAACCCAAAAACATGGGAAAAATTGGCTGTTGGAAACCAAAACAATAAAACACACCTAGAATTCCAGAAGGTAAAATTCCTATGCCTGTTAAAAAGACCACATATCCAATCACCATAATTCCATTATCCAACATGAAGCTGTAATTTAATATAATAAAATTTTTTAAATATAGTGAAATGTAATACTTGAAAAAATACCAAAAAAAAAATAACAAACGAACAAAATAACAAATGAACAGATCTGATATGGAGCTTTGGAACAAGAGAACCAGATTTTTCTGCTTTGGGCCACCCAAAACTTGTCAAGTTGCATTAGAATTCTGAATGATTTTTATCAAGAAAACCACATGCAGTGTCATTTTGGAGAAGCAAAATATCCTTCTTGTCTATAATTGGCTTAATGTTCACTGTTCCCAAAAATATAGATTGAAAGGGTTGTTGATCTCTGTAGTTTTCTACTAAAACTACAATTTGTATTTTTTTTTTTCTATCATAGGGATAGAAGGTTAGGGTTAGGGCTAAGGCTAGGGCTAGGGCTAAGGTTAGGGCTAGGGCAAGGGCTAGTGCTAAGGTTAGGGCTAGGGCAAGGGCTAGTGCTAGGTCTAGGATAGGACTAGGGATAGCATTAGGGTTAGGGCTAGGGCTAGGAAAGGGCTAGGGCTAGGCTTAGTGTTAGATTTAGTGTTAGGGTTAGGGTTGGGGCTATGCCAAGCTTTAGGGCAAAGGTTAGGGTTAGGGCTAATGCTAAGGCTAAGGCCAGGGCTAGGGCTAGGATTAGGGTTAGGGTTATGGTTAGGGCTACAGATAGAAATAGCACTGGGTCTATGGTTAGTCAAGGGCTAGGTTTGTAATTAGGTTTCAGGTTGGGGGTTAGTGTTAGGGCTGAGGGTCATCTAGGGCTAGAGCTAGAGTGAGGTTTAGCATTAGAGTTAGTGATAGGGTTATGGTTAAGTTTAGGGCTCAGGCTAGGGCTGGGGCTAGGTTTCAGGTTAGGTTATGGATAGGGTTGGGGCTAGGACTAGGGATAGGGATAGAGGTAAGAGTAGGGCTAGGGTTAAGGTTAGGGGTTATGGTTAGGTTTAGCATTAAGGTTAATATTAAGGTTAGGTTTAGCTTTAGGGTTAGGGTTAGCGTTACTGTTAGGGTTAGGGTTAGGGCTAGGGCTAGTATTAGGGTTAGGGTTAGGGTAAGGGTTAGGGTTAGGGTTAGGACTAGTTTTCGCACTAGGGCTAGTGATAGGGCTAGGGCTTGGTCTAGGGCTAGGGCTAGTGATAAGGCTAGGGTTAGTGGTAGGGCTATTGCTAGGATTAGGGTTCAAGTTAGGGTTATGGATATGGTTGGGCCTAGGGCTATGGTTAGGGCAAGGTCTAGGGATAAGATTAGTGTTTGATTTAGGGCTAGGGCAAAGGCTAGGGCTAGAGTTAGGTTAGGGTTAGGGTTAGGGTTGGGTGTTAGAGTTAGGTTTAGTGTTAAGGTAAGGATTAGTTTTAGGGTTAGGTTTAGCCTTAGGTTTTGGGTTAGTTTTAGCATAAATGTTAGGGGTAGGGATACAGTTAGGGCTAGGGCTAAGGGTAGTGCTAGAGCTATGGTTAGGGTTAGGTTTAGGTTAGGGGTTTGGGTTAGGGTTGGGGTTACATCTAGTGCTAGGGTTAAGGTTAAGGGTATGGCTAGGACTAGGGTTAAGTTTAGGGATGGGCTTAGGGGTTAATGTTAAGGGTTTTGTTAGGGCTAGGAATAGTGTTAGTCTAGGGTTAGGGTTAGGCTTAGATTTAGTTTAGGGCTGGGCCTAGGGCTAGATTAGGATTAGAGTCTAATTAGGATTAGGGCTAGAGTTGGAGTTGTGGTTAGGGCTAGGGTTAGGTCTTGGTCTAGAATTGGGATTAGGGCTAGGGCTAGAGATAAACCTAGATCTAGGGCTACGGCATAGGCTAGAGTTAGTTTTATGGTTAAGATTAGAGTTAGGGCTAAGGGTCAGCTAGGGCAGGTGTATGTCTAGGGCTAGTGTTAGGGTTAGGTTTAAGGCTAGGGCTAGATTAGTGTTACAGTTAGAATTAGGGCTAGGTCTAGGGTAAGGATAGGGCTAGGATTAGGGTTAGTATTAGGGTTAGTGCTATGGCTAGCATTAGGGTTATGTTAATGCTACAGTTAATGTTAAGACAAGGGCTAGGCCTAGGATTTGGACTAGGATTAGGGTTAGGGTTATACTTAGGGCTAGAGATAGTGATAAGACTGGGTCTATTGTTAGGCAAGGGCTAGGATTATGATTAGGTTTTGGGTTAGGGGTTAGTGTTAGAGGTAATGTTAATGTTAGGGCTAGGGCTATGGCTAGGGTTAGGGCTAGAGTGAGGTCTAGGTTTAGGGTTAGTATTAGTGTTATGGATAGTGTATTTTAGAGTTAGGACTCAGGCTAGGGTTAGGACTCGGGCTAGGGTTCAAATTAGGGTTATGAATAGATTTGGTACTAGGGCTAGGGCTAAGGATAGGGATAGGGTTAGGGTTAGGGTTAGGGCTAGGGCTAAGGCTAAGGCTAGGGTTAAGGTTAATGTTAGAGTTAGCATTAGGTTTAGTGTTAGGTTTAGGGTTAGGGTTAGGGTTAGGGTTAGAGTTAGGGTTAGGGTTAGAGTTAGGGTTATAGCTAGAGATAGTCTAGACTTATGGTTATGGTCAGGGTTAGGGCTAGGACTAGACTAGTGTTTTTTGTTAGGGCTAGTGCTAGGTCTAGGGTTTGGGCTAGGGCTAGGGCTTGGTTAGGGCTAGGGCTAGTGTTCTGGTTAGGGTTAGGTTTGGGCTAAGCCTAGAGCTAAGGCTATGACTATGTCTATACTTAGGACTAGGGTTAAGCTTAGGGTCAGGGTTAAGGTTATGGTTAGGGCTAGGGCTAGGTTAGAATTAGGGTTAGGGTTATGGCCAGTGCTAGATCTATGGTTAGGATTAAGGTGATATTTAGGGTTAGGGCTAGGGCTAGGGTTAGGGCTACAACTAGGTCTTGGGTTAGGGTTATTTTTAGGGTTAGGCTCAGCATTAGGGGTAGGGTTAGGGATAGGGTTAGAGTTACAACTAGAGTTAGTCTATGGTTAAGGTTAGAGTTGGGATATGGCTATCGCTCAGGCTCAGGCTAGTGCTAGAGCAAAGGCTAGGCTTCAAGTTAGGGTTATGGATAGGGTTGGGACTAGGGCTAGGGCTATGTCTAGGGATTGGTTTAGGGTTAGGGTTTGGGCTAGGGCTAGGACAAGAGCTAGAGGTAGGAGTAGGGTTAGGGTGAGGAGTTAGGGTTATTGTTATGTTTAGAATTATTATTTTTATTGTTATAGTTGTTTAGAAATAAGGTTAGGGTTTGGTTTAGCGTTAGGGTTAGGTTTAGCATCCAGTTTATGTTTAGGGATAAAATAGGGTTATGGCTAGATTTATCTGGTGTTAGGGTAAGGGTTAGGGTTAGGGCTAAGGCTATGGCTGGAGCTAGGGTTAGGGCTAGGGCTAGGGCTAGGATTTGGGTAAGGATTATGTTTGGTCTAAGGCTAGAGCTATGGCTATGACAAGGTGTATGCTTAGGGCTAGGGTTAGAGTTTGGGTTAGGGTTAGGGCTAGGGCTAGGGCTAACTAGTGTTAGGTTTAGGGCTAGGGCTAAGGTTACAGATAGGGTTACATTTAGGGCTAGAGTTATCCTAGTGTTAGGGTGGGTCTAGTGCTATGTCTTGCACTAGAGCTAGGGTTAGGACTAGGTCTATGTCTAGGGCTAGGGTTAGGGTTAGGGTTAGGGTTAGGGTTAGGACTATGTCTTTGCTAGGACAAGAGCTAGGGCTTGTTTTAGGATTAGGGTTACAATTAGGGTTAAGAGTTAGGGTAAATATAGTGTTAAGCTTAGGATTAGAGTTAGGGTTAAGGATAGGTTTAGCACTAGGGCTATGGCTAGAGTTCCAGTTAAGGTTAGGGCTCTGGTTTTGGCAATGGATAGGGCTAGGGCTAGGAATAGGAATAGGTTGAGGGTTAAGATTAAGGCTAAAGCTAGGGCTAGGGCTAGGGCTAGGGCTAGGGCTAGGGTTAGGGGTAGGGTTAGGATTAGGGTTAGAGTTTGGGGTTAGGGTAAGTGTTAGAGTTAGGGCTAGGGCTAGGTCAAGGGTTAGCATTAGTTTTAGGGATAGGAATAGGGCTAAGGCTAGGGCTTTGGTAGGGCTCATGTTAGGGTTAGGTTTAGGGTTTGGGTTAGGGTTGGGGTTAGGGCTAGTCCTAGGGCTGTGGCTAGGGTTAGGGTTAGGACTATGGCTAGGGTTAGGGCTAGGTTTCAGGTTAGTTTTACAGCTAGGGTTAGTGTTAGGGCTAGCACTAGATATAGGGCTACAGTTAGAGTTAGGGTTAGGGCCAGGGCTAAGGCTAGGACTAGGGCTAGAACTAAGGCAAGTGCTAGGGCTAGGTCTACGGCTCGGCTCAGGTTAGTGTTTTGTTTAGGTTAAGATTAGTGTTAAGATTAAGGTCTGGTTTACGGTTAGAGTTAGGTTTAGTTTTAGGGTTAGGGTTAGGGATAAGGTTGGTACTAGGGCTAGGGTAGGGCTAGATCTAGGATTACTGTTATGGTTAAAGTGAGGGCTAGGGCTAGTTTTAGGGCTAGTATTAGGTTTAGGGCTAATGCTAAGTCTAGGGCTAGAGTTATCTAGGACTAGGGCTAGGGCTAACGTTAGGATTAGGGTTTCATTTAGGAGTAGGATTAGTGTTAGAGTGTGTATTAGGGCTAGGTCTAGGACTAGTGTTAGCCTTTGGTTTAGGCTTGGGCTAGTGTTAGGGTTAATTTTAGGCTAGGGCTGGGGCTGGGTTTCAGCTGAGAATTATGGCTAGGGTTGGAGCTAGGACTAAGGCTAGGTCTAGGGATTGGATTAGGGTTAATGATAGGGCTGGGCTAAGGAATGGACTAGGGTTAGAACTAGGGCTAGCAGTAGGAGTAGAGTTAGGGTTACTGTTAGGTTGAGCGGTACTGTTATTTTCGTGTTAGGATTATGACTAGGGCTACGGTTAGGGCAGGGACTATGGTTAGGTTTACAGTTAGGGTTAAGGCTAGGGCTAGGGCTCGGGCTAGGGCTAGGGTTAGGATTAAGGTTAGGGTTAGGGTTAGGGTTAGGGTTAGGGTTAGGGTTAGGGTTAGGTTAAGTCTATGGCTTGGGCTAGGGTTATGGGTTATGGTTATGCTTACAGCTAGGATTAGAATTAGGTTTAGGGTTAGAGTTAGGGTTGGGGTTAGGGCTAAGCCTAGGACAAGTTCTCTGGCTATGGCTAGTGCTAGAGGTAGGAGTATATTTAGAGGTTAGAGTTATGGCTAGCATTAGTGTTAGCTTTAGTGTTAGTGTTAGGGTTAGGGTTATGGCCAGGGCTAGCAATATAGCTAGGGTTAGGGGTAGGGCTAGGGTTAGGGATTGGGCTATGGTACTGCTAGGGTTAAGGCTGGCATTAGGTTTAGGGTTAGGGTTAGGACTAGGGTTTGGGTTAGGGCTAGGGTTAAGGCTAGGGTTAGGGTTAGGGTTAGTTCTAGGTCTAGACTAGGGTAGGGTTAGGGTTAGGGCAGATCTAGGGCTAGGGTAGAGCTAGGACTAGTGTTAGGGTTAGGTTTAGGATTAGGGTGAGTATTAGGTATAGAGTTAGGATTAGGGCTTTGTCTAGGGTTAGGCCTTGGCTAGGGCTAGAGGTAGTGTTAAGAATAGGGCTTGGGCTAGGTTTAAGGTTAGAGTTGTGGTTAGGGCTAGGGCTAGGGATAGGCCTGGGTCAAGGTTTAGGAAAAGGGCTAGGTTTATGACTAGGCTTCAAGTTAGGGGTAGGTGTTAGGGTTAGGATTAGAGTTAAGGGTAGGACTAGGACAAGGGATAGAGATACACCAGGGTCCAGGTTAGGGTTATGGCTAGGGTTGGAGCTAGGGCTACGGTTAGATCTAGGGCTAGAATTAGGCTTAGGTTTAGGGCTAGTGCTAAGGCTAGGGTTAGCATTAGGGCTAAGGCAAGAGATAAGACTAGAGTTTGGGTTAGGGTTAGGGCTATGTGAGTCTTAGGGTTAGGCCTAGCGATAGGGCTATAGTTAGGGTTAGGGTTATGGCTAGGTCTGAGGTTTTCACTAGGGATTTTGCTAGGGCTAGGGCTAAGGCTAAGGGCTAGCCTTAGAGATAGGGTTAGGGTAAGGGATAGGGCTAGGACTAGGGCTAGCATTTAGGTTAGGATTAGGGTTAGAGCAGTGTTAGGGCTATGACTTGGGCTACAGCTATGGCTAAGGCTAGGGTATGCTTAGGGCTAGGGTTAGGATTAGGTTTAGGGATAGGTTTCTTTTTAGGGTTAGTGTTATATTTAGGTTTAGCATTAGGGTAAGGGTTAGGGTTAAGGTTAGGGTTAAGGTTACCATTAGGGCTATGGTTAAGGTTAGGTTTATGGATAGTTCTAGGGCCATGGAACAGGCTAGGGATAGGGCTAATGCTAGGGCTGGGTTTGGGGCTAGGGCTAGGGATAGGGCTAAGGTTAAGAATTGGGCAAGGACTAGGATAAGTTCAAGGTCTAGGGCTAGGTCTGGTTTAAGGCTAAGGCTAGGGCTAGGTCTTGGGCTTGGGTTAATTTTAGGGTTAGGGATAAGGCTAGGGTTACTGTTAAGATTATGGTTAGTGCTTCAGCTATGGCTAGGGCTAGGGCTAGGGCAATGGCTATAGTTAGGGTTAGGATTAAGTTTTCATGTTAGGGTTAGGGCTAGGGCTAGAGTAGGGCTATGGCTATGGCTAGGGCTAGGGTTAGGTTTAGCATTAGGGTTAAAGTTGAACTCTACTTCAGGGTTACTGCTAGGTCTAGGTATAAGACTAGGTTTATTGTTAGGGTTATGGCTAGGTCTAGGGCTTGTAATAGGTTTAGGTTCAATTTTAAAGCTAGGTATAGGTATATATGGTAGGGTTAGGTTTATGGTTAGGGTTAGGGCTAGACTACAGTTAGGGTTGGGTTTAGAGTTAGGGCTAGCCCTAGGGCTAGGGCTAGGGTAGGGCTTGGGATAGTGTTAAGGTTAGGGTTAGGTTTATGGCTAGAGTTTGGGTTAGGTCTAGAGCTACTGATTGAGCTAGGGCTAGGGTTAAGTTAGGGATAGGTGATACTGTTAGGTTTATGGTGAGAGCTAGGGCTAGGGGTAGGTCTGGGGCTAGGGATAGGTTATAGTTTTAGGGTTAGTGTTAGGTCAATGCAAAAGCTAGAACTAGGTTTAGGTCTAGGGTTGGTGCTATAGTTAGGGCTAGAGTTAAGTCTAGTTTTAGGGTTAGGACTAGGCTATGTCTAAGGCTAGAGCTAGGGCTAGGGTTAGTGTTGGAGCTAGGGCTATGGATATGGCTAGGGTTAGAGTTAGGGCTAGGGCTAGGGCTAGAGCTAGGGTAGAGTTAAGGATAGGCTTGGGTTTATGGCTAGGTTTAGGTGAGGTTTAGCATTAGGGTTAGGTTTAGGTTTAGGGTAAGGATAAGAATTGGGGCTAAGGCTATGGCTAGGGTTAAGGTTAGTGTATGATTTAGGGCTAGGGCTAGGGCTAGGGCTGGGGCTAGAATTAGGGTTATTGCTGGGGCTATGTTTTGGATTACAATTAGGGCTTGGCTAAAATCAGGGCTATCCTTTGGGTTAGGTTTAAGGCTAGATTTATCGCTCCCCCTCTTCGCGGAGGAACGACACTAGACCCTGCGCTGTTCTTTTGTCTGCTCGGCCCTTCCCAGGTTTGCTGCTGGTCCTTCCTGGGTTGGCTACTGACCCCTCCACCTCCGTGGAGGGGCGGCTCCCCCTGCCACTTTCCCCACTTCTGCGGGGGAGCGGCACACCACCGGCCGGCTCTCTCAGGGGCTGCTCAGATGTTATCTGGATGTTTCTGGTGCATGTTGTCTTTCTCCTCCTTTATAATCCTCTTCCACCAATCCCAACTCTGCTACCCACACGCCAAGCACGCTGCTCTCCTCTAATCAGGAGCAAGATCAGCTCCTGCAGCTCATCCGTCAAATTGGTGAGAGGCAGCTGTGTAGAAGTCGTTTACTCCTCTCCCAGCACCATATTGTGGGAGAGCAGATGCATAGAATAAGTCTTAATTCCAGTAACTTAGTCTAGTCCAAGTTGCTCCTCACATAGATTTAGAGTTTGGTTAGGACTAAGTCTTGGGGTAGTGCCGCTCGCTTGCCCACAAAGGAACGACACTGTTCGCAGATTATCGGTCTTCAGCAGACTTTTAATGGGAAAATAACAGGGACAGAGAAAGAATGAAAGGAGGAGAGTGGACAGGAAAGCCCCCTCCTTCCTCAGCACACAGCTTATATGCAAAATCTGGCCAATTGCAAGCGGGCTCAAGTCCATGCACAGAACACTCCAATCCGCTGTCTGTTCATGCAGTGTGCACGTGTCCTCGGGCCAATCAGATGAGGTGTCACGCAGCAGGCAAGCTCACCGCGTGGTCCTCAGCGCCATCTTGTTATTTACAACATTCTCAACTCCTCTGGAAAGTCCCGACCGTGGGAAAGCATTGCCCTAACCAAAACTAGCAACATCCACCTTGTGATAAAGACACAGCAACAGCTATCAGACCGACCTTGATGTGGGGGCTCCATGGCTGCGCATCCCATGGAGCCCCACATCTCCCCCTTCTTTATTATTTAAATGGCATGGAAACGTGCCTGTCTTAGGTACCCAATGGCGCGCTACCTGCTTACCCATCATGGAGGTAATAGGAAGCCTGTCCTACCCTCTGTCTTAGGTTGCTAGGAGCACCCATCAGTGTTTACCCGTCTTTGACTACCGCTCCATCATGCTAAGCCATACTTCTTTATTGGGGTGAGATCGCAAGGTGGCCAGCATAGCCTGTTGGATTATCAAGTTGGTATTTTGCTGATGGAGTGCTAAGGCTCTGATCCATCTGGCTATGAAGGCAAAGCCCAGTAGTATCATGACACACAAGCAACCGATAGCGACCCATTCTTTAACTTGAGCCCTGTCTTAGGTAGGTACAGGATGTGGAGTGTCTTACCCGTTTTTGAGTACCATTTTAGCCCAACATTAGGTGAGAGATGAAACATACAGCCAAATATTAATTATTTTTGATTACAAAGGAGGTTTGGTACGAAGTTTTAAGTGATGAATGTCAGTCCATACAGACTGTAGTGAAGATAGCACAAATTGCAGAACACACGGAAAACATCCCATACGAAGTATGAAAAGCAGTAACAATCCAGCCCACATTAATAACCAATGAATCCATTGAAACCCTTCAAATGTAAGTGGGTTAGTAATAAACATATGTTGCATTTTACTCTTAAGTTTATCAATAACAGACTCTATATATGGCATTGTTAGTAATGTTAAAACAACATTCCCCTGGAACAGATTTACAGCTTACATGATCTTTTAACAGCAAATAATCGATAGCTGCTCGGTTTAAGAGTACTCCTGAACAAACTTGATCCAATTTTTTAGCTATATTGGATAGTGCAGTAGCAGTAATGTTGATTGTTTTGGTCACCAAACGTGTAAGCCTTCGTAGTCCATGATTATTTCCATAAGCCAATCCAGGAACTCCCACTAGCTGTATAGCCATGGTGAAAGCAGGTCTCCAACTAAGATGACATCATCATCACAGTTCTCAGGTAATGAGCATCACTGTTGTGCCTTTGGAAATACAGATGTTAGCATTGGGGCCACACGGCCCAATGAGCAGTTGCGAAAATCATCAGGGGCTAAATATGTAAAAGCAAATTGGTTGCATAAAAATACCCATCCCTTAAGAGCCCATGTCCCATACCAGTACCAGATCAGGTCCATTTGATTGATTGGTGATAGGATCCCTCCATTTTACCATTGTTCTTACCCCAGCTGTTTGTGGATGCCACTGTTGAATAGCTGCAAGACGACCATCTTTATCCAATGTGAAAAAATTTAAAATGAATAAAGCACGTGAGAGCCATTTGTTAGGAGAATGGGCAAGAACCCTAAACTCCCCCTTTTGTTTATATCATTAAAATATTGTTTTAAAGTGTTATGTGTATGTAGAATATTGTCTTGACCCTGAGGATTATAAGGAATGTCAGTAACATGAGATAGAAAGTTACACAAAAATTTCTAAAAGAGGCAGAAATATAAGCAGGTCCATTATCTGTTTTAATCTGCTTTGGACTTCCTAGGGAAGCAAAAGCTCGTAAGTAACGGGCTATAACATGTCTTGTAGCTTTACCTGTATGTAAGGAAGCAAAAATAAATTTAAAACAAGCATCAATAGACACATGTATATATGTTTGTTTACCAAATTCCATGAAGTGGGTGATATCCATTTGCCATAGTTGATTGGGGAATAAATCATGAGGATTAATTTGAAAGGGAGGTACTGGTAACTGGACGGAGCAAGTAGAACAGAATTTTACAATTTGTCGAGCTTGTTCTTGAGTAATATTATGTTTTAAGTGTAACGTATGAGCATTTAAATGATGTAAAACGTGATCTTTTGTTGCTGTATCGATAGAATATATGCATAGAGCAGAATCTGCCAAATGATTACCCTCTACCAAAGGTTCAGGAAGATTGGAATGTGCTCAAATATGACCTATAAAGAAAGGACAGGTATGCTGTCAAATGACAGTGCAAATGCGAGAAAACAGAGGAGAAGCAGCTGAGGATCCAGGAAGGAATGAACAAGTGTCCAATTGGGGCACTGATAGGAACACATATTTGCTATTGGTGTATATGTTAACCGCTACATCCAAAGTAGACCGCAATGTAAGTGTAACAGTAGCTAATTTAACTAATTGTAGAGATGAAAAAGAGGTGTTAATAACCGTACAGTGACCATCACAAATTACAGAAGCTTGACCTCCTTTTAGGATATTGAATAAAGGTTTAATGTCTCCTGTTGTGAGGTGGAGATGTACAGAAAGTCAATTAATATTTTCTAGAAGTTTTTGAAACTTATTTAAAGTCTGTAAAGAATGCAATTGTAAGGTGACTTTTTGTGGAAGTATTTTTATGGGTACAATTGGAAGCCTAGATATTGATAAGGATATTGAAGTTACATTTTCTCAGGGGCTATGATAAGACCAAAAGCAGATAATTGCTCTCTTATTACTGTCAGACATTGCATCACCAAAAATTTCTCGGGTCCAGCTATTAAAATATCATTTATATAGTGTATAATATATAAATTGCTATATTTTTTGCAAATTTTTTGAAGAGCAGCATCAATGAATTATTGGCACAAAGTAGGGCTATAAGCCATTTTTTGAGGTAAGATCCTTCATTGGCATCTTTGCATAGGTTGTTTAAAATTCACTGATGGAACACTGAAAGCAAATTGGGGACAATTTTCTGGATGTAAAAGTATAGTATAAAAATAATCTTTTAAATCTATTATTGCAATATAAGAGTCCTTTGTAATTGCAATAGGCAATGGTAAACTTGGTTGTAAAGCCCCCATAATTTCCACAGTAGCATTAACAGCCCTAAGGCCTTGAAGCAATCACTATCTCCCAGATTTCTTTCTGATAACAAAAATAGGACTATTCCAAGGAGAATTAGAAGGAACTATATGTCCTGCTGTTAATTGTTCTTTCACCAATATCTGTGTAGCATTTATCTTTTTCTGCAGTAAAGGCCACTGATCCACCCACATGGGATTATCTGATTTTTATTTTATTTTATTTTTTGCATGGGGCACAGGCTGACCAGTAGCCATCAAGGGAAACCCAAGCCTCTCTGGTCATGATTGACAGTTAAAGTAACTGGAGATGCAATGCTTTGTTGTTGTTTGTCTAAACCCTTACCTGGCAAATGACCTTGTTGAAGTATGTTAATGGTAATAATCTTATTTGGACTGTGTATTAAAGCCCCCATTTGAGTTAGAATATCATGTCTCCAGAGATTAACAGGTAATGCAGCCAAAATATAGGGGCGACAGGCTCCAGCATTACCTGTTTTATCCTCCCATTGTAGCAAATTAGAACTTTGTGTTAATCTTTGACTCCAAGCAATACCTTGCAATTGAGTTATGGTAATTTTCTTTTTCCAATTTGTGGGCCAGCTTGCTGCTGAAATAACAGAGGCACCAGCTCCAGTATCTAAAAGACCACTGAATAACTTTTTATTTAATTTTAAGAAAAATTTGGGTCGGTCCTTAGTTATGGGTTGTATCCAATAAGTATCAGAAGATCCAAAACCGTTATTTTCTTTTTTACTTAAAAAAGACCTATCAACTGAAGAGAAGGGGAACAGAATCAAGTGAGCAATGGATTGTTCTGGAGGTAAAGTTACATTATTGGCTTGAGTCATAATTTTTATCTCACCAGTAAAGTCAGTGTTTATAACTCCAGGAAAAACCTGTAACCCTTTTATAGTTATACTACTTCTGCCCAGTAGGAGACCAAAAATCCCAATTGGCAAAGGACCAAAAATCCCAGTAGGGAGGCCTTGTGGGCCCATCTCAGGGGTCAATACTGTATAGGAGATGGCACTGAGGTCCAGTCCTGCACTACCCTCTGTGACTCCGTGGAGGAAATTGACGGATTTAGGGTGTTCTGTTGAGGAACAAATGTCATGGCCCCCAAAATTTGTTGGGATGGGGCTTGGGGCCAGCCCCGCTTTTAGTTTTCTGAACTTTATTTATTTAAGGAATTATCATTTTTATCAGTTTTGGAGTGACATTTATTGGTCCAATGCCTTTCCCTTTAGCACCAGGGGCAAATCCCAGGAGGAGGGGCTTTTTTGATGTTTGACTTTTGGACAATATTTGTACATGTCCCTGTTGCCCACATTGATAGCACCCTCATTTATCAGGCATAGTCCTCCTTGTTGATTTTTGTAATGACATACCAAGCAGAGTGGCAGGTCCTGAATGTTCTGTTTTTTAAATTAATTTATTTTGTTAATTTTTTATTAAAGGGACTGTTACAGAACACCTCAGCCACAATAGCCAATCGATTTATGTCTGCGTTGTACTTATGTTTTGTAGAATTTACAGTACTATGGGCATTACTAGGCAGTCTTTACACAGCACCAGAAAAGGATCCATACTGAGAATTAAACATTATTAGTAATCATCACGGGCATGTTTAACATTCAGCTTGACTGCGTGTTCCCCCGGGATGAAACAGCAGCAGCAGAGGCTTGCTCTGGCTCTCCCTTAAAGCCCCCAAGGACAAGGGTGGCTCATGGTCAAGATCTTAGGCAAGCAGTGCGTCCCATCCCGGATCTTGGCCAGAGAGCCGAGACACGAAGCATGCCCACCTGTTTATTAGAAAACATTCCTTTATCCCCTCCCCAGGAACTGGCCAGGCTCCCAAGGAGCAGGAGAAGGTTATCCGACAGACAAGTTACTTGTTAATCAGAGCCAAAGACACAAGCCCCTCCATCCCAAAAATCTGTCCTTACATTTGGCCCTAGAGTTGCACAAAGGTATAGGCATAATTAATACATCATAAGAATATAATACAAATTTTCTATACAAATATACATCCAGCAATTAAACACAATAATATTTAATATGTTTTAAGGATAAATTGAAACATATCTGACGGAACTAGCCTCTTATTATCTGTAATTATTACATGTCTGCAGGTGTGTGGAATCTTAACTACTTGTGGCATATTTTGACTTACATTTTTTTTAAAAGTAAACCAAGCATAATCTGTTCAAGCATTCCTATCAATAATAGGGGTAGAGTTAGTACGTAAAACAAAAACAAAATGGGTAGTCCGGACACTTTGTCACCACAATTTCTCATTGCACATAGTAATATTAACTTTATTACAGAGAACATTTACTTCAAATGAAATATTTAAATGCAAGGTGAGGGCAGTCCAGTGTATACTGATCTATATTTTTTACTCCCAGTGTTTTTTATCTACAACACCCTCTTTAGCAAACCAAGGACTAATTGTTTCAACAGCACTGATAAACTGTTCTACAGTTTGCTTCTTTAACCCTATTCTCTACATCTGTAACAAAGTTTTTACAGCCTTTGTTATGGCTTGCTTTGTTTCTTTAAATGCACATTTAAGTTTTTTTTGAGGAAATCCCAATGTTGCTTATTCACGACTCCTTTTGCGAACCAAGGACTGACTATTTTTATAGCATTAATGAACTGTTTTATGGCTCGCCTTGTTTAACCCTATTCCCTGTATCTGTAATGGAGTCTTTATAGCTTTTTTTTTTTTTCTTATTTCTAGGGGCCGATTTAGGGAGAGTCAATGGACGATACCGCGGCGGCAGTTCATCCTCTAAGGACAAATTTGCTAGCCTAGTCAAACTGAGATATAAATGAGATGGCCTCCTCGAGCACAGGGGCGCACTCGATGGGGGATGGTCCTTCACTGAATTTTCCTCTGTCTCATCCAGTGGCTGGTCCCTACAGGGACCTTTGTCCATCTGTTTCCTGTCCCACTGACTACCACAGTCACTAGACTGACTATCATGCCGAGACTCCTCCTGAACCTTCTCTAGGAGCTCGCATGCTTTATCAAGTAAAAGCCCTATGCTCTCAGTGGGGTTCTGAAGTGTCTGTTCAATGAGTTGCCATAATCTAAGTATTTCTGCCAGCTCTCTGGCTGCTCTCAACTGTCTCCCTACTCTCCGCCCCTGTTGCTCATCTAATTGGCCACCTTCCACAAACCGTGGTGACGTCTTGGCAACAGCCCTAGTGAATGCACATACTGTGGCCGCCTTAACGGGCGTCCCCGCAGCTTTTAACAAGCAGCTCAACAGCATGTGCAACCTAGTGGTGGACGGAGAATAGTCCATTTGGAGGTAAAAAGGAAGTTTCTGAGTATTGTCCATTTTGAGGTAAAAAGGAAGTTTCCGCCTATTTCCTGGCATTTCTTAACACTTTGTAC
The DNA here is from genome assembly GCF_964237555.1 of Oryctolagus cuniculus. Lineage (NCBI taxonomy): Eukaryota > Metazoa > Chordata > Mammalia > Lagomorpha > Leporidae > Oryctolagus > Oryctolagus cuniculus. The sequence continues at coordinate 141,605,267 of NC_091436.1, read as the reverse complement.
TCCCGCCTTTTAAGGGATTCCTTTACCCTTTTCTCTGGCACTTAATTTCCCCGTCTTTCCTCGATGGAACCGTGGTTTTTATTCTTTCCCCAGCTGGATTTCCGTGCACTTGCACACTTACCTTTTGTTCCTTACCTATTCCTGCGTGTAGAAAGTGGTCCGGATCCGAGTCACGGCACCACTTGCCGCTCCCTTGCCCACAAAGGAACGACACTGTTCGCAGATTATCGGTCTTCAGCAGACTTTTAATGGGAAAATAACAGGGACAGAGAAAGAATGAAAGGAGGAGAGTGGACAGGAAAGCCCCCTCCTTCCTCAGCACACAGCTTATATGCAAAATCTGGCCAATTGCAAGCGGGCTCAAGTCCATGCACAGAACACTCCAATCCGCTGTCTGTTCATGCAGTGTGCACGTGTCCTCGGGCCAATCAGATGAGGTGTCACGCAGCAGGCAAGCTCACCGCGTGGTCCTCAGCGCCATCTTGTTATTTACAACATTCTCAACTCCTCTGGAAAGTCCCGACCGTGGGAAAGCATTGCCCTAACCAAAACTAGCAACATCCACCTTGTGATAAAGACACAGCAACAGCTATCAGACCGACCTTGATGTGGGGGCTCCATGGCTGCGCATCCCATGGAGCCCCACAGGATAGGATAGGGTTAGGGCTAGGCTTAGGTTTAGGGTTAGGGCAGGGCTAGGGTAGGGGACTGGGTGTGACTAGGGATAAGGTTAGGGTTAGTTTTAGTGTTAATGTTAGGGTTATGGTTAGGGTTATGGCTGGGTTAGGGCCAGGGTTAGGGTTAGGGTTAGGTCTAGTGCTAAGCCTAGGGCTAGGTTAGGACTAGGACTGTGCTTGAGGTTAGTGTTACGATTAGAGTTAATTATAGGCATAAGGCTGGGTTTATGGTTAGTGTAAGGATTGATGCTAGGGTTAGGTGTTAGTGATAGGTTTAGTGTTTTGTTAGGGTTAGGGTTAGGTTTAAGTTTAGCATTAGTGTTAGGGTTAGGGTTGGGGTTAGGACTAGAGTTAACGGTTAATGTTAGGGTTAAATTAAACATTAGAGTTAAGGTTAGGGTCAGTTTTAGGGTTATGGTTAAGGCAAGGAATATATCTAAGTTTAGAGTTAGGATTAGAGCTAGGGCTATTGCTTGGAATAGGTTTAGGTTTACTTTTAGTGATAGGGATAGTGATAGGGCTAGAGGTAGGTTTCTGGTGGGCTAGGTCTAGATTAGGGTGAGGGATAGGGTTAAGGCTAGGGCTAGGCTTTGGGCTAGGGCTAGGGTTAGGCCTAGAGCAGGGCTTGGGCTATGGTTAGGGTAGGTTTAGGGTTAAGATTAGGGTTAGGGCTATGGTAGGGCTAGCAGTTTGGTTAGGTCTAGTGATAAAGCTAGGGCTAAGGCTAGGGCTAGTGCTAGGCTTAGGCCTAGAGTTAGCTTTAGGGTTAGAGTTAGTGTTAGTGTTAGGTTTAGGATTAGATTTAGGGTTAGGGTTAGGTTAGGGCAAGGCATTGGGTTAGATTCAGTGCTACAGCTAGGTCTTGGTCAACAGACCTAGGTCAACAGGGCTAGGGCTAGCACTAGAACTAGGGCTAGGGTTAAGTTTAGGGGCCGGCGCCGCGGCTCACTAGGCTAATCCTCCGCCTAGCGGCGCCGGCACACCGGGTTCTAGTCCCGGTCGGGGCGCCGGATTCTGTCCCGGTTGCCCCTCTTCCAGGCCAGCTCTCTGCTGTGGCCAGGGAGTGCAGTGGAGGATGGCCCAGGTGCTTGGGCCCTGCACCCCATGGGAGACCAGGAAAAGCACCTGGCTCCTGGCTCCTGCCATCGGATCAGCGCGATGCGCCGGCCGCAGCGCGCCAGCCGCGGCGGCCATTGGAGGGTGAACCAACGGCAAAAGGAAGACCTTTCTCTCTGTCTCTCTCTCTCACTGTCCACTCTGCCTGTCAAAAAAATAATAAAAAAAAAAAAAAAAAGTTTAGGGATAGGGGTTAATGTTAGGGTGAGAGCTAGGGCTAGGGCTATGGTTAGGCTTAGGGGTAATGTTAGGGCTAGAGCAGGGCTAGGATGAGATTTGGGGCTAGGTTTAGAACTATGATTAGGGCTAGGTTTGGGTCTAGTTTTAGGTTTAGGATTAGTGGTGGGGCTAAAGCTAGGGCTAGAGCTAGGGCTAAGGCTGGGCTTGGGCTATGGCTAGGGTTAGTGTTAGGGCTAGAGCTAGGGCTAGGGCTAGGGCTAGGGTTAGGGTTAGAGTTAGGGCTACAGATTATTCTAAGGCTAGGTCTAGGTCTAGGTTTAGTATTAGGATTTGACTTAGGGTTAGTATTAGGTTTAGGGTTAGATTTATTGTTAGGTTTAACATTAAGGTTAGGTTTAGGGTAAGAGTTAGGATTAGGGCTAGGGCTAGGGCTAGGACTAAGTTTGGTGTTAGATTTAGAACTAGGACTAGTTCTAGAGCTAGGTCCAGTGTTAGAGTAAGAGATAGGGTTAGGGTTAGGGTTAGTGCTACTATTTAGCTTATGGTTACCACTTGGCTAGGATTAGAGCTACTGTTTGGGTTAGGGTTAGGGCTAGGATTAGGATTAGGTTTAATGTTAGGTTAAAGGTAAAGGTTAGGATTAGGGTTAGGTTTTGGGTTAGGGATGTGGTTAGGTTTAGGGCTAGTGCTAAGGCTAGGGCTAGGGCTAGGGCTTGGGTTAGGGTTAGGGTTTAGGGTTTAGCATTAAGGTTAGGGCTAGTGCTAAGGCAAGGGTTAGGGCTAGGGTTAGATTAGGGTTAGATGGCTAGGGCAATTTCTAATTTAGAGTTAGGGTTAGGGTCAAGGTTAAAGCTTGGGCTAGGTCTAGGGATAGAACTAGGGCTAGGGCAAGGGCTAAGAATAGGGATCAGGTTATGGTTACAGTTAGGGTTAATGTTTAGATTTAGTAATATGTTTAGTGTTGGGTTTGGGTTAGGTTTAGGGTTAGTGGTGAGTTTTAATATTAGGTTTATGGTTAGATTTAGTGTGAGGGTTAGGTTCAGGGCTAGGGTCTGGGTTGAGTTCAGCTTAGGGCTAGGGCAGAACTAGGGCTAGCATTAAGGTTAGGCTTATGGCTAGGGTTATGGTTCAGGTAAAGTGTAGGTCTAGGGCTAGGGCTAAAATTATGATTAAGGCTAGAGTTAGGGTTAGGTTTATTGTTAGGTTTAGGGTTAGGGGTTAGAGTTAGGGTTAAGTTTAGTGTTTGGGTTAGCATTAGTTTTAGTTTAAGGCTTAGAATATGGTTAGGGTTAGGGTTATGGTTAGGGTTATGGTTAGGGTTATGGTTAGGGTTAGGGTTAGGGTTAGGGTTAGGGTTGGTTAGGGTTAAGGCCAGGGTTAGTGGTAGGGTTAGGGCTATGAGTAAGGCTATGACTATTGTTAGGGTTAGGGCTAGGGCTAGGGTTAGGGCTAGGATTAGAGTTAGAGTTAAGGCTAGGTTAGCATTGGGTTTGGGTGAGGGCTTGGACTAGGACTAGGGATAGCATTAGTTTTATGGTTAATTCTAGTCTAAGGCTAGGTTTAGTATTAGAATTAGGGCTAGCACTAGGGCTAAGGTTAGTATTAATGTTACATCTATGTCTAGGGCTTGGGTTAGTGGTTGGTTTAGTGTTATATAAGGGTTAGGGTTAGGGCTAGGGTTAGGACTAGGGTTAGGGTTAAGGTCAGGACTAGTGTTAAGGCTAGGCCTAGGGCTAGGGCTTGTCCTAGGACTAGGGTTAGGTTAGGGTTAGCACTAGATTTAGATGATGGTTAGGGTTTGGGCTAGGGCTAGGGCTAGCATTTCAGTTAGGATTAAGGCTAGTGTTAGGGCTATGGCTAGATTTAGAGCTAGAGCTATGATTAGGGCTAAGGTCAGGGTAATAGCTAAAGCTGGCCTAGGGTAGAGGTAGGCTAGGGCTAGGATAGGGTTAGGGTTAGCACTAGGGCTTGGGTGAGGGCTAGAGTTAGGATTAGAGTTAGGGCTGGGGCTAGTGTTAGCGCTAAGGTTAGGGCTAGGGCTAGGGTAGGGCTATGGTAGAGCTAGGGTAGGTCTAGGGTTTGGGTTAGGGTTAGTGTTATGTTTAGGGGTTATGGTTATGTTTAGTGTTAGGGTTAGGGCTTGGGCTAGGGTTAGCATTAGGTTTAGGGTTACGGTTAGGGTTAGATTTCTCATTAGGAATGTGGTTAGAGTTAAATTTTGCATAGGGTTAGGGTTATGGTTAGGGTTAGTTTTAGGGCTAGGGCTAGGGCTAGGATTAGGTTTGTGGTTATTGTTAGGGTTGGAGCAAGAGTCAGGCTAGGTCTAGGGATAGGACCAGCATTAGGGTTAGGGTTACAGTTAAGGCTAGAGCTACAATTAACATTTGTGTTAGTGCTAGGTCTAGGAATAGGACTAGTGTTAGATTAGGGTTAGGTCTAGGGCTAGGTTTAGGTTTATAGTTAGGGCCAGGGATAGACTAGAGTTAGGCTTAAGGTTAGTGTTAGGGTTAGGTTTAGTGTTAGGCTTGGGGTTAGTTTTATGATTTGGTTTAGCATTAGGGCTAGGGTTAATGTTAGGGTTAGATTTTGCTTTAAGGTTAGGTTATGGTTATAGTTAGTATTAGGGCTAGTCTAAGGCTAGGCTAGGGATAGGGATAGAGTTAAGGTTAATGTTAGGGATAGATATAGGGCTAGAGCTAGGGTTAGGACCAGCCTTGCAGATAAAGTTATGATTAGGGCTATGGATAGGATTAAGGTTTGTGTTAGTGCTATGTCCAGGTCTAGGACTAGCGTTATGTTTAGGGTTAGGTCTAGGTCTAGGACTAGGACTAGGGTTAAGGTTAGGGTTAGGGCTAGGGTTCAGGTTAGGGTTATGATTAGGTTAGGGCTAGGGCTAGTTCTATGGCTAGGGATAGGGCTATGGCTAGGCTTATGGTTAAGGTTATGGATAGGGTTAAGGTTATGGCTAGATCTAGGGCTAGGGTTAGGGTTAGGTCTAATTCTAGGACTAAGGCTAGGGATAGGGCTATGGTTAGGTTTAGAGTTAAAGTTAGAATTAAGAATAGAGTTAGGGTTAGGCTATATCTAGGACTTTGGCTAGTTAATGGCTAGTGCTATCTCTCAGTTAGGGTTAGGTAGAAGGTTAGGGTTAAGTGTTAGGGCTAGGGTTAAGGCTAGGGTTAGATTTAGGGTTAGGATTGGGTTTGGCTTAGGGTTAGGATTAGAGCTATAACTAGGGCTAGAGCTAGGGCTATGACTAGGGCTAAGATGAGAGCTAGGGTTGGGGTGAGGGTTATAGTTAGGGTTTGGGCTAGGGCTAGGGCTCTTGATAGGGCTAAGATTATGGTTATGGTTAGGATTACGGTTAGTGTTAGGGCTAGGGTTCGAGCTATGGCTACGGCTAGTGCAAGAGTTATGTCTACGGCTACTGCTAGGGTTAGGAAAATGTATAGTGCTAAGTCTAGGGTAATATGAGGGTTAGGTTTAGGGTTAGTGTTAGGGATATGGGTAGGGATAGGATTGTTGCTGTTGATTTCTCAACAATGTTGCAGTGGATTCATTTCTGAGAGGAGCAGCATGGTGGGGGCAAGAGGCGCGGAGTCACCACACAGACCCCAGGAGTTGGGTGAAAGCAGGCTTGAGGCGAGCAGCCCGCAGACTCATTTATTTCAGTTGAAACTACATCTTATATAGCCAAGACCAGCCAATCTGGTCAAGGGGCGATCTATGCCCCAACCAATCACAGCCTGTTGCCAGGCAGTTTCCAAAGCCTTCCAATCACAGCTTGTTGCCAGGCCGGCTCTGTTGCCAGGTGGGTTTCAAAGCCATTCCTGAGTAACTGACGCTCGCTTGCCAGTGGCCACCTTGGCATGGCCTTCTCATTCCACCACATTTCCCCCTTTTCATTTATTTTTGAGCAATGGGAGGCATGATTCTTGGCCATACCATTGTTGACCCCATTTCCATGTGGTCTCCGTACACAGCTGTGCCTGCCTTAGGTTGTTCCCCAGGGGATCTTACCTGTCATTGAATAACTGGTGCTCAAATCTAGAGACCACAGGATTGCTTGCTCAGATAGGGTTAGGAATGAGGAATAATGGTTATCAGGAATGGCATGACTGCACACAGGCTGTGGGCCATTTGAGTGGCTGACCAGAGCTAGTGGGGTACAAAACAGTAACAGATGTGGCTATGGGCAGTTTCTCAGGGTAGGATGATAGGGCAGGTGCATCTGCTAACAAGGTGGAGTCTCGGTCTTGTTCAGCTGGTTCTGGTTGGCTGTCAGTTGCAGGCTTGATGTTTTTGGCTGGTACCCAAATGGGCTGTTCCGCATTCTCTGGAAAGACACAAGCATATCCTCGAACTTAGCAGAGGGTTAGCAGAGGGTGTGGTCCTTTCCATTCTCCTGTCAGGGGGTCTTTTCCACCTAACCATAGGGGCTGGGGTCTGGGATGGAAAGGATCCCCAGTGTTTATAAGCTGGGATAATCCCTTGGGAATCAAAAGTAAGAAAAATGATAGTGAAATGGACTTCAGTCAAAGCAAGCTGTGGGTCTGAGGGCATATGACTATTTTTTTGTCTTTGTAAGAGATCTTTAATCATCCTATGAGTTCTTTCAATAATTGCCTGTCCCTGTGGGTTGTATGGGATACCTGTGGCAGACTATGTTCCAAGATTTCAGGAAGGAATTAAATTCCTGTGATGTATATGCTGGCCCATTATCAGTCTTTATGGTCCAGGGTACTCCAAGGACCAGCATGGCTGATTTAAACACCTTTATCACATTACTAGCCTTTTCTCCAGATTGGGCTGTTGCAAATACAGATTTGAATAAGTATCTACCACCACATGGACAAATTTAAGTTTACCAAAGGAATTAATGTGGGTGACGTCCAGTTGCCATAGTTTATTAGGAGCAAAGGCCTCGTGGGTTCACTCCTGCTTGTTGCAGTGGGCCTAACGGGGTGAGAGGTGCATAATTCTTGCAAGAGTACACTAAGTGTTTGCATTGGCTAGCTCAGTCAGTAGAGCATGAGACTCTTAATCTCAGGGTCATGGGTTCGAGCCCCATGTTGGGCGCCAGATGTTGCTGTTGATTTCTCAACAATGTTGCAGTGGATTCATTTCTGAGAGGAGCAGCATGGTGGGGGCAAGAGGCGCGGAGTCACCACACAGACCCCAGGAGTTGGGTGAAAGCAGGCTTGAGGCGAGCAGCCCGCAGACTCATTTATTTCAGTTGAAACTACATCTTATATAGCCAAGACCAGCCAATCTGGTCAAGGGGCGATCTATGCCCCAACCAATCACAGCCTGTTGCCAGGCAGTTTCCAAAGCCATCCAATCACAGCCTGCTGCCAGGCAGTTTCAAATCCATCCAATCACAGCCTTTGCCAGGCAGTTTCCAAAGCCATCCAATCACAGCCTGTTGCCAGGCAGGCTCTGTTGCCAGGTGGGTTTCAAAGCCATTCCTGAGTAACTGACGCTCACTTGCCAGTGGCCACCTTGGCATGGCCTTCTCATTCCACCACATAGGATTAAGGTTATCATTAGGCTTATGGTTAGGGTCAGGGTTATTATTAGGGCTAGGGTTAACATTAGGATTAGGGTTATGGTTAGTGCTAGGACTAGGTCTAGGACTAGGAATAGGGCTAGTTCAGAGTTAGGTATAGGGTTAAAGTTAGAGTTAAGGTTATAGCTAGGGTTAAGACTAGGGCTACAGCTAGGGTTAGTGTTGGGTTTAGGGTTAGAGATAGGTTTAAGCTAGGGCTAGCGATACAGTTAGGATTTGGGTTGGGATTAGGGTTAGGGTAGGGTTACTGTTAGGCTTAGGGTTAGGGCTATGACTTGGGCTAGGGCTAGGTCTAGAGTTAGGATTCGGTTAGGGCTAGGGCCAAGGTTAGGGCAAAAGCTACAGCTGGGTCTAAGCATGGGCTATGGTTAGGGTTAGTGTAGGGCTAGGGCTTTGGCTAGGGTTATGGTTAGAGCTAGAGCTAGCTTAAGGTTAGGTTAGAGTTAGAGTTAGAGTTAGAGTTAAGGTTTAGACTAGCATTAGTGCTAAACTTAGGGCTATGTCTATGGCTCAAGCTGTGGCTTGGGCTAGATTTATGGCTAGGGTTAGGGTTAGAGTTAAGTCTAGGTATAGGTCTAGCATTAGAGTTAGGGTTATGGTTAGGACTAGGGCTAGGGCTAGGGCTAGGGTTAGGGCTAGGGCTAGGGCCAGGGGTAAGTTTGGTTTAGGGTTAGTGTCAATTCAACAGGAAGATATGATTATCAATGTATATGCACCTAATTACAGGGCACCAGTTTATATAAAGGTTTTGTTAGCGGCCATTGGAGGGTGAACCAACGGCAAAGGAAGACCTTTCTCTCTGTCTCTCTCTCTCTCACTGCCCACTTTGCCTGTCAAAAAAAAAAAAAACCTGCACAATATACCAAAACTTATGGGATACAGAAAAAGCAGTGTTAAGAGGGAAGTTTATATCAATAGGTGCCTACATCAAGAAATTGGAAAGACATCAAAGAGATGAGCTTTCAATGCATCTCAAGGATCTAGAAAACCTACAGCAAACCAGACCCAAATCTATCAGAAGAGAAATAATTAAAATCAGAGAAGAAATCAATAGGATTGAATTTAAAAAAAAAAAAAACATTACAAAAAATCAGCCAAACGAGGAGCTAGTTTTTTGAAAAAATAAACAAAATTGACACCCCATTGGCCCAACTAACTAAAAAAAGAAGAGAAAAGGACCAAATCAATAAAATCAGAGATGAAAAAGGAAATGTAACAACAGACACCACAGAAATAAAAAGAATCATCAGAAATTACTACAAGGACTTGTCTGCCAGCAAACAGGGAAACCTATCAGAAATGGATAGATTCCTGGACACATGCAACCCACCTAAATTGAACCAGGAAGACATCGAAAACCTAAACAGACCCATAACTGAGACAGAAATTGAAACAGTAATAAAGGCCCTCCCAACAAAGAAAAGCCCAGGATCCACTGCTGAATTCTACCAGACATTTAATGAAGAACTAACTCCAATTCTTCTCAAACTATTCAGAACAATCGAAGAAGAGGGAGTCCTCCCAAATTCTTTCTATGAAGCCAGCATCACCTTAATTCTAGAAAAAGATGCAGCACTGAAAGAAAATTACAGACCAATATCCCTGATGAAAATAAATGCAAAAATCCTCAAGAAAGTTCTGGCCAATAGAATGCAACAACACATCAGAAAGCTCATCCACCCAGACCAAGTGGGATTTATCCCTGGTATGCAGGCATGGTTCAATGTTTGCAAATCAATCAATGTGATACACCACGTCCACAGACTGCAGAAGAAAAACCATATGATTATCTCAATAGATGCAGAGAAAGCATTTGATAAAATACAACACCCGTTCATGATGAAAACTCTAAGCAAACTGGGTATGGAGGGAACATTACTCAATACAATCAAAGCAATTTATGAAAAAACCCACGCCCAAAATCCTATTGAATGGGGAAAAGTTGGAAGCATTTCCACTGAGATCTGGTACCAGACAGGGATGCCCACTCTCACCACTGCTATGCAATATAATTCTGGAAGTTTTAGCCAGAGCTATTAGGCAAGAAAAAGAAATTAAAGGGATACAAATTTTGAAGGAAGAACTCAAACTATCCCTCTTTGCAGATGATATGATTCTTTATTTAGGGGACCCAAAGAACTCTACTAAGAGACCATTGTAACTCATAGAAGATTTTGGCAAAGTAGCAGGATATAAAATCAATGCACAAAAATTAACAGCCTTTGTATACACAGGCAATACCACATCTGAGAAAGAAATTCTAAGATCAATCCCATTCACAATAGCTACAAAAACAATCAGATACCTTGGAATAAACTTAACCAAGGACGTTAAAGATCTCTAGGATGAAAATTACATACCTTAAAGAAAGAAATAGAAGAGGATACCAAGAAAAGGAAAAATCTTCCATGCTCATAGATTGCAAGAATCAATATAATCAAAATATACATTCAATGTGATAACAATCAAGATGCTGAAGACCTTCTTCTCAGATCTGGAAAAAAATGATGCTGAAATTCATATGGAGACACAGGAGACCTCAAATAGCTAAAGCAATCTTGTACAACAAGACCAAAGCTATAGGCATCACAATTCCAGATTTCAAGACATACTACAGGGCAGTTGTTATCAAAACAGCATGGTACTGGTACAGAAACAGATGGATAGACCAATGGAACAGAATTGAAACACCAGAATTCAATCCAAACATCTACAGCCAACTCATATTTGATCAAGGATCCAAAACCAATCCCTGGAATAAGGACACTCTATTCAAAAAACGGTGCTGGGAAAACTGGATTTCCACATGCAGAATCATGAAGCAAGACCCCTACCTTTCACCTTACACAAGAATTCACGCAAAATGGATTAAAGACTTAAATCTATATCCTGACACCATCAAATTATTAGAGAGCATTGGAAAAACCCTGCAAGATATAAGTATCCGCAAAGACTTCTTGGAAAATACCCCAGAAGCACAGACAGTCAAAGCCAAAATTAACATTTGGGATTGCATCAAATTGAGAAGTTTCTGTACTGCAAAAGAAACAGTCAGGAAAGTGAAGAGGCAACTGACAGAATTGGAAAAAAATATTCACAAACTATGCAACAGATAAAGGGTTGATAACCAGAATCTACAAAGAAATCAAAAAACTCCACAACATCAAAACAAACAACTCACTTAAGAGATGGGCCAAGGACCTCAATAGAACTTTTTCAAAAGAGGAACTCCAAATGGCCAACAGACACATGAAAAAATGTTCAAGATCACTAGCAATCAGGGAAATACAAATCAAAACCACAATGAGGTTTCCCTCACCCCGGTTAGAATGGCTCACATTCAGAAATCTACCAATAGATGCTGCAGAGGATGTGGGGAAAAAGGGACACTAACCCACTGTTGGTGGGAATGCAAACTGGTGAAGCAACTATGGAAGTCGGTCTGGAGATTCCTCAGAAACCTGAAGATAACCCTACCAGTCAACCCAGCCATCCCACTCCTTGGAATTTACCCAAAGGAAATTAAATTGGCAAACAAAAAAGCTATCTGCACCTTAATGTTTATTGCAGCTCAATTTACAATAGCTATGACCTGGAACCAACACAAATGCCCATCAGCAGTAGACTGGATAAAGAAATGATGGGACATGTACTCTATACAATACTATACAGCAGCAAAAACAATGAAACCCATTCACTTGCAACAAGATGGAGGAATTTGGAAAACATCATGCTGAGTGAATTAAGCCAGTCCCAAAGGGACAAATATCATATGTTCTCCCTGATTGGCGACAACTAACTGAGCACCAAAGGGGAAACTTGTGGAAGTGAAATGAACAATATGGGAAACAGTGACTTGATCAGCTCTTGTCCTGACGGTTGATGTACAATGTAATACTTTATCCATTTTAGTATTTTTTTTTGTTCTAGTACTATTGGTTGAACTCTGTAATTAACACACAATTATTCTTAGGTGTTTAAATTTTAACTGAAAAGTGATCCCTGTTAGGAATTTGGAAAACATTATGCTGAGTGAAATAAGCCAGTCTCAAAGGGACAAATATCATATGTTCTCCCTGATTGGTGACAACTAACCGAGCATGAAAAAGGAAACCTGTTAAAGTGAAATGAACACTATGAGAAATGGTGACTTGATCATCCCTTGCCCTGACTGTTGATGAAAAACTTAATACGTTATCCCTCTTAGTATTTTTTTTGTTTGTTCTACTTAACACTTTTGGTTGAATACTGTAATGAATACACAGTTATTCTTAAGTGTTGAAACTTAACTGAAAAGTGATCACTGTTAAATATAAGTGTGGGAATAAGAGAAGGAAGAGATGTGCAATTTGGGGCATGCTCAAGCTGACTTACCTCAAATGGTAGAGTTAGAAACATACCAGGGGATTCCAATTCAATCCCATCAAGGTGGCATGTACCAATGCCATCTCACTAGTCCCAGTAATCAATTTCTGTGCACAATTTATCAGAATGATAGGGCGAAGAGTCATAGGGATCACATAAACTAGACTAGTGTCTCCAAATATTAGGTGATAAAATAAAAAAGGGAGAGAATGATCCAACATGTGAAGCGGGATACACAGCAGAATCATAGAATGGCAGGTGTCCTAAACATCACTCTGGCCTCAGAATCAGCCCTTAAGGCATGCGGATCTGGCTGAAAAACCCATGAGAGTATTTCAGGCATGGAAAGCCAAGACGCTCTGGCAAAAAAAAAAAAAAATGACCTAAATGAAAGGTCTCTGCGAGTGAGATCCCAGTGGAAAGAACAGGTCATCAAAGAAGGAGGTACCTTTCTCTGAAGGGAGGAGAGAACTTCCACTTTGACTATGACCTTGTCTAAATATGATCAGAGTCGGTGAACTCAAAAGGCTTCTATAGCCTTGGCAGCTCATGACAAGAGCCTAGGGTGATTACTGATGCCATAAACAAGAGTGTCAATTTGTTAAGTCAACAACAGGAGTCACTGTGCACTTACTCCTCATGTAGGGTCTCTGTCCTCAATGTGCTGTACATTGTGATTTAATGCTATAACTAGTACTCAAACAGTATTTTTCAGTTTGTGTTTCTGTATGGGTCCAAACTGTTGAAATCTTTGCTTAATATATGCTAAACTGATCTGTATATGAAGGGAATTGAAAATTAATCTTGATGTGAATATTAGGAGAGAGGGAGTGGGAAAGGGGAGGGTTGCGGGTGGGAGGGAAGTTAGGGGCTGGAAGCCATTGTAATCCATAAGCTGTACTTTGGAAACTTATATTCATTAAATAAAAGTTAAAAAAATAGAAATTATGGAGCATGTACTCTATAGAATACTACACAGCAGTCAAAAACAATGAAACCCGGTCATTTGCAACAAGATGGAGAAATCTGGAAAACATAATGCTGAGTGAATTAAGCCAGTCCCAAAGGGACATATATCATATGTTCTCCCTGATTGGTGACAACTGAGCACCAAAGGGGGAAACTGTTGAAGTGAAATGGACACTATGGGAAACAGTGACTTGATCAGCTCTTGTCCTGATGGTTGATGTACAAGGTAATACTTTATCCATTTTAGTATTTTTTTGTTCTAGTACTATTGGTTGAACTCTGTAATTAGCACACAATTATTCTTAGGTGTTTAAATTTTAACTGAAAAGTGATCCCTGTTAGGAATTTGGAAAACATTATGCTGAGTGAAATAAGCCAGTCTCAAAGGGACAAATATCATATGTTCTCCCTGATTGGTGACAACTAACCGAGCATGAAAAAGGAAACCTGTTAAAGTGAAATGAACACTATGAGAAATGGTGACTTGATCATCCCTTGCCCTGACTGTTGATGAAAAACTTAATACGTTATCCCTCTTAGTATTTTTTTTGTTTGTTCTACTTAACACTTTTGGTTGAATACTGTAATGAATACACAGTTATTCTTAAGTGTTGAAACTTAACTGAAAAGTGATCACTGTTAAATATAAGTGTGGGAATAAGAGAAGGAAGAGATGTGCAATTTGGGGCATGCTCAAGCTGACTTACCTCAAATGGTAGAGTTAGAAACATACCAGGGGATTCCAATTCAATCCCATCAAGGTGGCATGTACCAATGCCATCTCACTAGTCCCAGTGATCAATTTCTGTGCACAATTTATCAGAATGATAGGACGAAGAGTCATAGGGATCACATAAACTAGTCTAGGGTCTTCAAATACTAGCTGATAGAATAAAAAAGGCTGAGAACGATCCATCATTGGAAACAAGATACACTGCAGACTCATAGAATGGCAGATGTCCTAAACATCACTCTGGCCTCAGAATCAGCCCTTAAGGCATGCGGATCTGGCTGAAAAACCCATGAGAGTATTTCAGGCATGGAAAGCCAAGACGCTCTGGCAAAAAAAAAAAAAATGGCCTAAATGAAAGGTCTCTGCGAGTGAGATCCCAGTGGAAAGAACAGGTCATCAAAGAAGGAGGTACCTTTCTCTGAAGGGAGGAGAGAACTTCCACTTTGACTATGACCTTGTCTAAATATGATCAGAGTCGGTGAACTCAAAAGGCTTCCATAGCCTTGGCAGCTCATGACAAGAGCCTAGGGTGATTACTGATGCCATAAACAAGAGTGTCAATTTGTTAAGTCAACAACAGGAGTCACTGTGCACTTACTCCTCATGTAGGGTCTCTGTCCTCAATGTGCTGTACATTGTGATTTAATGCTATAACTAGTACTCAAACAGTATTTTTCAGTTTGTGTTTCTGTATGGGTCCAAACTGTTGAAATCTTTGCTTAATATATGCTAAACTGATCTTCTGTATATAAACAGAATTGAAAATGAATCTTGATGTGAATGTTAGGGGAGAGGGAGTGGGAAAGGGGAGGGTTGCGGGTGGGAGGGAAGTTACGTGGGCTGGAAGCCATTGTAATCCATAAGCTGTACTTTCAAAATTTATATTAATTAAATAAAGGTTAAAAGTTTAAAAAAAGGAACTAGGTCTAGGGCTAGCTCTAGGGTTATGGTTTGTGTTAGGGTTAGGTTGAAAAATAGCATTAGGGTAAGGTTAGGGCTGAGGCTATGCCTAGGGCTAAGGCTGCATCTGTGGCTAGGGCTAGGATTAGTGTTAAGTTTAGCCTTAGCTTTAGGTTAAGGGTTAGAGTTAGAGTTAGAATCAGGGCTGGGGCTAGTGGTAGAGCTAGTCCTAGAAGTATGTCTAGGGCTATGGCTATGGCTAGGGCTAGGGCTAAGATTAGAGCCAGGTTTAATGTGAGGTTATTGGTAGCATTCAGGTTGGGTAGAGCTAAAGCAAGGGCTAATGTTAGGGTTAGGGTTAACTTTAGAGCTAGGGCTAAGTCAAGGGTTTAGGCTAAATCTATGGTTATGGCTAGGGATAGGGATAGGGATAGGGCTGGGAGTAGTGGTAGAGTTATGCTTAGGATTAGGCTATGGGATAGGGTTAGTGTTAGGGTTATGGTTAGGGTTAAGGTTACCATTAGGGTTAGAGCTAGGGATAAGCCTAGGTCTAGGGTTATGGCTAGGGTTAGGGATTACTATAAGGTTAGGTTTAGGGTTAGAGTTAGGGCTAGGGCTAGGGCTAGGGCTAAGCTTATGCAAGGTTAAAGTATAGAATTAGGATTGGTGTTAGATTTAGAGTCAAGGTTTGGACTATGTCCATAGCTACTGTTAGGCCTAGCTTTAGGGTTAGGGTTAGGCTTAGGTTTAATGATAATTTTATGATAGAGCTAGGGGCAGATTTAGATTTAGGGTTTAGTTTAGGGTTAGGATTAGTGCTGGGTTAGGGCTTGGTTTGCAGCTCAGATCGGGTTAGGGTTAGGTTTAAGGATAGGGTTACAGTTAGTGTTAGGTCTAGGTCTATGCCTAGAGCTACAGCTACAGCTAGGGCTAGTGTTAGGGCTATGGTTAAGGCTAGGGCTAGAGTTAGGGATAGAGATGGTATTAGGGTTAGTGTTAGAGTTAAGGTTAGTGTTATGGTTATGGTTATGACTAGGCTTTGGCTAAGGTTAGCTCTAGCTCTAGGGCTAGTTTAGGATTAGGGCTGGGTTATGGTTAGGGTTAAGGTTAGGGTTTGGTCTATTACAAAGACTTTGGTTAGGGTTACTATTATTGCTAGTGTTAGAGTTAGGATTAGTGCTAAGTTTAGAGCTAGAGTGAGGTTTAGAATTAGGGTTACCATTAGAGTTAATGTTAGGACTAGGGTTAGGGCTGAAACTTGGGCTAGGGCTAGCGCAAAGGCTAAGGCTATGGCTAGTGCTAGGATTATTGTTAGGGCTAAAGTAGGGCTAAGGCTAGGATTAGTGTTAGGTTTACATCTAGAGATAGGTCTAGGGCTAGAATGATGTTAGGGATATGGTAGAGCTATTGCTAAGACTAGGTCTAGGGTTATGGCTAGGGTGAGGATTAGTGCTAGGAATAGGGCAATTGTCAGGGTTAGGGATATGCTTATGGTTACATTTAGAGTTAAGGCTAGTAAGGGTTAGGGCTAGGGTAAGGTGTAGGGCTAGGCTAAGGTTAGAGCTAGGGTTAGGGTTAGGGTTAAGTTTAGGTCTAGGGCTAGAGTTAGGGCTATGACTAAAGCTATGGCTAGGGCCAGGGTTAGGGCTATGGCTAGGGCTATGGCAAGGTATAGGTTTAGGTTTAGGCTTAGTATTAGGGCTAGAGCTAGACCTAAGCTAGAGCTATAGCTAGGTTCTATTTAAGGCTAGGTTTATGGTTCAGGTTAGGGTTAGGTTTAGGGTTAGGATGAGGTTTAGTCTTGGGGTTAAGGCTAGGTTTAGGGCTAGGTTTAGGATCAGGATTGGATTTAGGGGTAGGGTTAGGGTTAAGGTTAGGAGTAGGGTTCAGGTTCAGGTTATTCTTAGAGTTTGGGCTAGATATAGGCCTAGGTCTAGTGTTATGACTAAGGTTAGGGTTTGGTATAGGGCTAGGTTTAGTATTAGGGTAAGCTATTATTGCTAGGTTTATAGTTAGGGTTAGTGCTAGGCCTAGTTCTAGGGTTAGAGTTTGGCTTATGTATAGAGCTACAGCTAAGGCTGGTTCTAAGTTTAGTGGTAGGGTTAGAGTTAGTTGAGGGTTAGCATTAGAATTAGGGTTAGGTCCTGTGATAGACCTAGGTCTAGGGCTATGGCTAGGTTTAGGATTAGTTTTAGGTTTAGGTTTATGTTTAGGGTTAGGGTTAGGGTTAGAGTTTGGGTTAGTGTTAGGATTAGGGCTAGGGCTAGGGCTAGAGTTAGTTCTGGGTTTAGGGTTAGTTCTAGTGTTAGGGTTAGGCTTAGGGTTAGGGCTAGGGCTAGAGCTAGGTTTAGGGCTAGCATTAGGGTTAGCATTAAGCTTAACACAAGGGCTAGGGCTTGGGCTAATTTTAGGGCTAGGGTTAGGGTTAGGCTTAGAGTTATGTGTAGGGATAGGGCTAGGGCTAGTGTTATGTTTAGTGTTAGGGTGAGTGTTAGGGTTATGGTTAGGGTTAGGTTTAAGATTACAGTTAGGGTTAGTGCTGGGTTTAGTGTTAGTGCTAATATTAGGGCTAGGGCTAGGGTTGGGACTAGTGATAGGGCTAGGGCTCTGGTTAGCACTAGGTCTAAGGCTATGGCTAGGGCTAGGGCTAGGACTAAGGCTAGTGCTAGGGCTTTTGTTAGCTTTAGGCTTTGTGTTAGGCTTGGTGTTAAAGTTAGGTTTAAGGTTAGGGTTAGGTCTAGTGCTAGGGCTTGGGTTAAATTAGGGCTAGGGCTAGGACTAGGGCTAGCTCTGGGTTATGACTAGAGTCAGGGATTGAGTTAGGGTTAGCATAAGAATTTTGGCTAGGGTTAAGTTTAGGATTACCATCAGAGTTATGGTTAGAACTTGAATTGGGTTAATGTTAGGGTTAGGGTTAGGGTGAGGTTTTTGTTGTTGTTGTTTTGACAGTCAGAGTGGACAGTGAGAGAGAGACAGAGAGAAAGGTCTTCCTTTTTGCCATTGGTTCACCCTACAATGGCTGCCGTGGCCTGCGTGCTGCAGCCGGTGCATCGCGCTGATCTGAAGCCAGAAGCCAGGTGCTTCTCCTGGTCTCCCATGTGGGTGCAGGACCCAAGGACTTGGGCCATCCTCCACTGCACTCCCGGGCCATAGCAGAGAGCTGGCCAGGAAGAGGGGCAACCGGAACAGAATGCAGCGCCCCAACTGGGACTAGAACCCGGTGTGCTGGCGCCACAAGGTGGAGGATTAGCCTATTCAGCTGCGGCACTGGCCCAGGGTTAGGTTTAAGGTTAGAGTTAGGGTAAAGCTTTGGAGTAGGATTACAGCTAAACTTAGGTCTATGTCTAGGGTTAGGACAAGGAATAAGGCTAGGGCTAAGGTTATGGCTAGGTTTACTCTTCGGGCTAGGCTAGGGCTAGGGCTAGTGCTATTTCCAGGGTTAGGGTAAAGGTTAAGGTAGGGCTTGGAATAGGGCTACATTTAGGGTTAGGGCTGAGTTTACAGTTACAGTTAGAGTTAGGGCTAGGTTTAGGGCTATAGTTAGGTTTAGGGTTTCAGTTAGAATTAATGTTTGACTAGGGATAGGACTGAAGCTAACATAGGGATGGGTCTAGGGCAGGGATATGTTAGGCCTAGTGCTAGGCTTAGTGTTAGGGCTAAGGTAGGG
Source organism: Oryctolagus cuniculus (assembly GCF_964237555.1). Taxonomy (NCBI): domain Eukaryota; kingdom Metazoa; phylum Chordata; class Mammalia; order Lagomorpha; family Leporidae; genus Oryctolagus; species Oryctolagus cuniculus. The sequence goes on along the minus strand of NC_091436.1, from coordinate 141,587,091 downwards.
ATACTCCTAAGGCTTGGGTTCAGTTTAGTATTAGGGTTAGGTTCATGTTTAGGTCTAGGGCTGGAATAGGTTTAGGTCTAGTTCTAGAATAGGGCTATGGATAGGGCTATATTAAAGTTTAGGGTTGAAATTAGAGCTAGGTTTAGGGTTATGTTATTGTTAGGGTCTGGGTTAAGTCTAAGGCTGGGGCTAGAGCTACCCTTAAGTTTAGGGCTAGAGCTAGGGCTAGGGCTAGCTCTGTTAGTTCTGAGCACTATGGTTAGGGTTAGGGGTAAATCTAGGGCTAGGTTTAGGGATAGGTTTAAGGCTAGGATTAGGGTTAGAGTTAGCATTAGGGTTAGAGCTAGGGCTAGGACTTGTGCAAGGGCTAGAGCTAGGGATAGGTTTAGTGTTATGACTAACGTAGGTCTATTGCTACATCTAGGTCTAGGATTAGATTTAGGGTTAGGGTTAGTGCTAGGAATAAGGCTACGGTTAGGGTAAGGTATATGTGTATTGTTACATTTAGAGTTCGGGCTAGGTTTAGGCCTAGGGCTATTGTTAGGTTTATGCTTAGAATTAAGTTTAGGGATAGGGTTAGGGTTATGGATAGGGTTAGGGTTAGGGTTAGGGCTAGGGATAGGCCTAGGTCTAGGGTTATGGCTAGGGTTAGGATGCTGTATAGTGTTGGGTTTATGGTTAGGATTAGGTATACATGCAGCACTAGGGCTAGTGCTAGAGGAAGGTCTAGGGTTATGATTAGTATTAGATCTAGGGATAGGGCTATGGCTACAGCTAGGAGTAGGGCTGTTTTCAGGACTAGTGTTAGGGTTAGACTATGGTTAGGGCTAGGATTAGGGTTAGGTTTAAAGTTATAGCTAGCATTAGAGTTAGGGAAATGGTTAGGGCTAGGGCTATGGCTAGGTCAATGTCTAGGGCTAGGGATAAGGTTAGGATTAGGGTTAAGGTTAGAGTTAGTATTAGGGCTAGGTCTGTGGCTAGTGCTAGGGCTAGGGCTAAGGCTAAGTTTAGAGCTTGGGCTAGAGTTAGGTTTAGAGTTAGTGCTAGAGTTAGGGTTTGAGCTAGGATTAATGTTAGGTTTAGTGTTAGGGCTAGGCCTAGGTTTTGGCTAGTTTAAGGGCTAGAGATAGGTCTAGCTTAGGATTAGGGCTAGGGTTAGAGTTAGGGCTAGTGCAAGGACTTTGGGTAGGGTTAGGTTTATGGTTAGCATTAGAGTTAGGGTTAGGACTAGGTTTCAGGCTAGACTTATGGTTAGGGTTAGTGTTAGGGTTACAGTTGGTATTAATGTTGGGACTAGAGATAGGGCTAAAGTTAGGGCTAGGGCTAGGGCAAGGGCAAAGGTTAGGGCTAAGGCTAGGGCTAGTGTTAGTGTTATGGTAGGAATAATCCTATGTTAACATTAGGTTTACATTTACATTTAGAGATAGGACTAGGTTTTACACTAGGGCTAAGGTATGGCGAGGGCTAGGGTTAGGGCTATAGCATGGCTATGGCTAGAGCTAGGGTAGGATTAGTGTTAGGTTTAGGGCTAAGTCCATGTCTAGCATTAGAGTTAGGGTTATGGTTAGGGCTAGGGCTAGCGCTAAGGCTAGGGCTAGGGTTAGGGCTAGGAACAAGGCTAGGATTAGGGTTAGGGTTAGTGTTAGGGTTAGGTTTATTGTTACCATTCGAGATTGGGCTAGGTTTAGGACTAGTGGTAGGGTAAGGGCTAGGGCTTGTGTTTGGGCTATGCTTAGGGTTATTAGTAGGGCTAGGGCTATGGTTAGAGATAGGGTTAGGTTTTTGTTTGAGTTAGGGCTAGAGTTAGGGTAAGGGCTGGAGCTGGTGTTAGGGCTATGGCAAGTGGTATGGCTAGGGCTAGAGTTATGGCTAGGTTTCAAGTTAGGGTTAGGTCTAGGGTTGGGGCTAATATTAGGGTTAGGGTAATGGTAGGTCTAGGGCTAGGGCTATGTCAAGGGCTATGGCTAGAGTTAGGTTAGGTTTAGCATTAGGGTTAGTGTTAGAGTTAGGGTTGGGGCTAGGGATAGGCCTAGTTCTAGGGTTATGGCTAGGGTTAGAGTTCGGTTTAGGGTTAGGTTTAAGGTTAGGATTAATGACAGGATTAGGGCTCAGCTAGTGCTAGGTTTAGGTCTATGGTTATGGTTAGTGTTATGGTTAGTGTTAGTGCTTGGACTATGGCTAGGTTTAGTATTAGTATTATGGTTAAAACGAGGTCTAGGACTAGTTCTAGGGCTAAGGACAATGTTAGGGTTAAGTTCAAGTTTAGGGTTTGGGTTAGATTTAGGTCTAGCTTTTAGTTCAGGGTTTGGCTTAGGGTTAAGGCTAGGGTTGGGGCTATGGTTATTGGTATTATTAGTGTTAGCTTTAGGGTAAGGGCTTAAGGGTGAGGGCTAGGGTTAGGTTTAGGGATAGGATTCGGGGTAGAGATAGGGGTAGGGCTACCATTAGATTTAGGACTAGGTTTATGGCTAGGGCTATGGTTAGGGCTAGGTAGTGTTAGGGCTACTGCTAGAGCTATGGCTCTGCTTATGTTTAGGGCCAGGTATACTATTTGTTTTAGTGTTAGGGTTAGTTCTAGGGTTCGGGTTAGGGCTATGGGTTGAGTTAGGGCTAGGACCAGTTTTAAGATTATGATGGGGTTAGAGTTTGGACTAGAGATAGCAGTAGGTTTAGGATTTGGTCTGGGATAGCCTTAGGGCTAGGGCTAAGGTTAGGGTTAGGTTTAGGGTTAGGGTTAAGGTTAAGGTTAGGGTTAGGGTTAAGGTTAGGGTTAGGGTTAGAACTAGGACTAGCTCTAGTGCTAGAGCTAGGGCTAGAGATATGTCTAGGGCTATGGCTATGGCCATAGCTAGGGTTAGAGCTAGGGTTAGGGTGAGGTTTAGTGTTATGGTTCAGGTTAGGATTATTGCTAAAGATAGGGCTATGTTAGGGTTAGGGTTAAGATTAGCATTAGGGTTAAGGTTAGAGCTAGGACTAGGGCTAGGTAAAAGGCTAAGGCTATAGCTATGGCTAGGGATAGGGATAGGGCTAGTGCTAGGGTAAGGATTTGGATTTTGTTTAGGGTTAGGTTTAGGGATAGTGATTGAGCTAGCTCTAGGGCTAGAGGTCGATTAGTGTTAGGTTTAAGGTTAGGATTAGAATTAGGTTAGGGCTAGGGCTAGGTCTAGAGAGCACTAGGGCTAGGGTTAGGGGTAGTTTAGGGTTAGGTTTCGGGCTAGGGTTTGTTTTAAGGTTATGGTTAGGGGTATGGATAGGACTAGACTAGGGATGAGGTTAGGGTTAAGGCTAGAGATAGGCCTAGGTTTAGGGCTTAGGCTGGGGTTAGGGTAAGGATTAGGGTTAGGGTTAGGTTTAGAGTTAGAATTAGGGCTAGGATTAAGTCTAGGGTTACAGTTAGTGTTAAGGTTAGTGTTTGTACTAGGATTAGTACTAGGGTTAGTGATAAGGTTATGGTTAGGGCTAGGGCTAAGGCTAACTCTGTGGCTAAGGGTTGGATTAGGATTATGTTAAAAGTTAGGATTAGGGTTAGGCTTAGGGTTAGGGATAGGCCTCAGTCTAGGGCTATGACTAGTGTTAAGGTTAGTTTTTGGTTTAATTTTAATGACAGAGTTAGGGTTATGATTAGGATAAAGGCTAAGTCTAGGGCTAGGGCTAGAATTACTTTTAGGTTTAGGGTTTGGGTTAGGCTTAGGTTTAGGATTAGGGCTAAAGCTAGGTTTAGGGCCAGGAAAAGGGTTAAATTATGGTTAGCATTAGCATTAGGGCTAGATTTAGGCTGGGGCTAGAGTTAGAGTTAGCTTTAGGATTGGGTTTCAGGATAAGGTTAATGTTAGGCCTAAGGTTATAGTTAAGTTTAGGGTTAGGGTTAGGATTAGATTTATTGGTGCAGTTAGGGTTAGGCTAGGTTTTTGGCTAGGGATAGAGTTAGGACTATGGCTAGGGTTAGGGCTGTGGTTAGATCTATGGCTTGAGCTAGGTTTAGGGTAGGGATAGGGTTATTTGTAGGGTTAGGGTTAGCACTAGGACTAGTTCTATGGTTAGGGTTAGGGTTATGATTATAGCTAGGGCTAGGTCTTTATCTAGGGCTGGTGGTTAAGGTTAGAGTTAGGGTTAGGGTTAGTGCTGGGTCTAGTGTTAAGCCTAGTACTATTGCTAGGGCAATATTTAGTGCTAGGGGTATGGTTATGGTTAAGGCTAAGGCTAGGTCTAGAGCTAGGGTTAGTGCTACAGTTAGTCCTGGGACTAGGCTTGGGGTTAGGGTTAAGACTAGGGATAGGCCTAGGACTAGGCCTATGGCTAGGGTTATGTTCAGGGTTAGGGTTAATGTTAGGTTTAGGTTTAGGTTTAGTATTACAGCTTGGCCCAGGGATAGGTTTAGGATTGCATCTAAGTTGAAGAATAGAGCTGGGTTTAGGGTTATGGTAACATTTAGGATTAGGGTTAGTTTTAGAGTAAGGGTTAGGGTTAGGATTAGTCTTATGGTTAGGGTTAGGGTTAGGACTAGGATTAGGGCTAGGGCGTTAGTTAGCACTAGTACTAGGACTATGACTAGGGCTAGGGCTAGGGCTAGGACTCAGGCTAGGGCTAGGGCTAGGCCTAGGGTTAGTGCTTTGGCTAGGGCTAAGATTTTAGTTACACTTTGGGTTAGTGTTAGGCTTAGAGTTAGAGTTAAGTTTAAGGTTAGGGTTACAGTTAGGGCTAGAGCTAGGTCTAGGGCTTTGGCTAAGTTTAGAGCTAGATTTATGGCTAGGGCTAGGGATAGCTTAGAGTTAAGTTTAAGGTTAGGGTTAGAATTAGGACTAGTGCAAGGACTTTTGCTAGGGTTATGTTTACAACTTTTGTTAGAGTTATGATTATGTCTAGAGTTAGGGCTAGATTTAGGGTTAGGGTTAGGTTTAGGGTTAGAGTTAGAGTAAAGGCTTGGAGTAAGGTTAGGGCTAAAGATCGGTCTATGTCTAGGATTAGGGCAAGGGCTAAGGCTAGGGCTAGTGCTATAGCTAGGGCTAGGGCTAGAGTTAGGGCTAGTCTTAGGACTAGGCTAGGGCTAGGGCTAGCCCTATGTCTAGAATTGGGGTTAAAGTTAGGTCTTGGGCTCAGAATAGGGCTAGGGTTAGGGTTAAGTTTATGGTTACATTTAGAGTTTGGGCTAGTGTTAGGGTAAGGGCTATTGCTAGTGTTAGGGCTAGGGCTAGGGCTAGAGTTAGAGTTAGGTTTAGGTCTAGGTTTAGAGCTAGCATTAGGGTTAGGATAATGGTTAGGGCTAGGGCTAGAGCTAGGTCAAGGGCTAGGGCTAGAGTTAAGGTCAGAGTTCATGTTAGAGTTAGGGTTAGAGATAGGCTTAAGGTCAAGGTTAGACTTAGGGCTAGGACTAGGTTTAGCTAGGGTAAGGGCTAATGCTATGGCTAGTTTAGGATTAGGGCTAGGCTTATGTTTAGGGTTAGGGCTAGGACTAGGGAGAGAATTAGGGTTATGGTTAGGATTAAGGTTAGATTTAACATTAGTTTTAGGATTAGGGCTAGGGGTGGAACTAAGTCTAGGGCTAGGGTTGGGGTTAGGTTTAAAGTTAGGGCTAGGGGTAGGTCTTGGGTTAGGGTTAGGGCCAGGTTTAGGGCTAGGGCTATGTCTGAGGATATGGCAAGAGAAAAGCAAAGGTTAGGCTTAGAGTTAAGTATAGGGTTAGGGTTTGGTTTATGTCTAGAGCAAGAACTTGTTTTAGAGCTAGGGCTAGGTCTAGAGCTAGGACTATTGTTAGGGTTAGGTTTAATTTTAGGGCTAGGGTTATGGACAGGGCTAATGGTAGGGCTAAGGCTAGGGCTAGTGTTAGTGCTAGGGCTAGGGCTACAGCTATGGCTAGGATTAGGGCTAAGTTTAGGTCTAGAGCTAAGACTAGGCTAGGGCGAGGGCTAGGGCTAGGGCTAGGGCTAGGGCTAGGCTAGGGCTCATGTTAAGCCTAGTTCTAGGACCAGGGCTAGGACTTCAGTTAAGGCTAGGGTGAGGGCTGTGGCTAGAGCTAGGGTTTGTGCTAGGGTTAGGAGTAGGCCTAGGGCTAGGGCTAAGGCTAGGGTTATGTTTAGCATTAAGGCTAGTGGTAGTACTAGGGCTAGGGTTAGATCTAGGGTTTGCACTAGGACTAAAGCTAGAGCTAGGGCTACTGCTAAGTCAGGGTTAGGTTTATTCCTAGAGCTAGGGATAAGTTTAGGTTTAGGCTTAGGATCAGGGCTAGGGCTCATGCTAGGGCTAAGCCTAGGGCTACAGCTTTGGCTATGGCTAGGGTTATGGTTAGGTTTAGGGTTAGGTTAAGGTTAGAGTAAGGCTAGGTCTAGGGCTACAGTTAGGGTTAGGGTTAGGATAGGGTTAGGGTTATTGTAAGAGTTATGGCTAGTTCATGTTAGGGTTAGGGTTAGTACTAGAGCTAGGGCTAGGGCTGGGGCCAGGACTAGGGATTTAGCTTCAGTTAGTTCTAGAGCTCAGGCTAGGGCTAGGACTCATGTTAGTGCTTGTGCTAGAGCTAGGGCTAAGGCTCTGTTTAAGGCTATAAGAGGGCTATGAGTAGAGCTAGGTCTAGGGTTAGGGCTAGGGCTAGAGTTAGGGTTAATGTTAGTTTTAGAGTTAGAGTTAGGGTTAAGGTTAGGATTATGGTTAGGGCTATGGCTAGGGCTAGTTCTTGGGCTAAAGATAGGGTTAGGCTTAGGCTTAGGGTTAGGGCTATGGTTAGGGATAGGTTTAATGTTGGGGCTAGGTTTAGGCTTAGGGTTATGGTAAGGATTAGGAGTAATTGAGGACTAGGGCTAGGGTTAGGCTTTGGCTAAGGGTTAGGTTTAGGGATAGTGTTAGGGCTAGGTATAGGTCTAGGTCTAGAGCTATGTCTAGGGTTAGGGTTAGGTTTAATAATATATTTAGGGTTAGAAATTGGGCTAGGGTTAGGTCAATGGATAGTTCCAGGGTTAGTTCTAGGGTTGGGTTAGTGTTAGGGTTAAGATTAGGGCTAGTACTATGGCTAGTGCTAGTGTTACAGTTATGGTTAGGGCAAGAGCTAGGACTAGTTCTCAGGCTAAGTATATGGGTAGGGTTAAGCTTAGGGTTAGGGTTAGGGTTAGGGTTAGGGTTAAGTTTATGGTTAGGACTTGGGATAGGCCTATGTCTAGGACTATAGCTAGGGATAGGGTTAGGGTTAGGATTAGGTTAAGGGTTAGGTTTAGGATTATGATTAGTGCTAGGACTAGTGCTAGAGCTAGGGCTAGGGCTAGGGTTAGGTCTAGCTTTTGGGTAAGTTTAGAACTAGGGCTAGTGTTAGGGCTAGGGTTAGGGCTTGGGTTAGAGTTAGTATTAGGGTTATGGCTGGGTTTATAATTAGGGCTAGGGTTAGGTTTAGGCTTAAGCTTAGGTTTCTAGATAGGATTAGTGTTAGAGGTAGATTTAAGGTTAGTGTAGGAGCTGGCACTGTGGCACAGTGGGTTAAAGCCCTGGTCTGAGGCACCAGCATCCCATATGGATGCCAGTTCTTGTCCCAGTTGCTCCTCTTTCAATCCAGCTCTCTGCTTTGGCCTGGGATGGCAGTGGAAAATGGCCCAAATCTCTGGGCCCCTGCACCCACGTGGGAGACCTGGAAGAGGCTCCTGGCTTCGGATTGGTGCAGCTTTGGCCATTGCAGGCATCTGGGGGAATGAACCAGCAGATGAAAGACCTCTCTCTGTGTCTCTACCTCCCTCTGTAACTCTGTCTTTCAAATAAATAAAAGATAAGTCTTTTTAAAAAAAAATGTTTAGGTGTAGGGTTAGGGTTAGGGCTAGGGCTAGGGCTAGGGCTAGGGCTAGGGCTAGGGCTAAGGCTAGGGCTAGGGCTAAGGCTAGCATTAGTGTTAGGGTTATGACTAAGGCTAAGGCTAGTGCTAATGTGAGGGCTAAGGCTAGAGCTAGGGCTAGGGCTAGACTAGGTCTAGGTCTAGGTTTAGGGCTAGGGTTACGGTTAAGTTTAAGGTTAGAATTATATTTAGGATTAGGTCTAGGGGTAGAGCTAGTTAGCACTGTGACATGATTTAGGTTTGGGTTTATGGTTCTTCCTAGGCTTAGGTTTAGGAATAGTACTAGGGATAGAGTTTTGGTTAGAGTTAGCAATAGAATTAGGTTAGGTTTAGGGCGAGGCCAAATTCTAAATCTAGCACTAGGGTTGGGGCTAAGGTTTGGGTTAAGGCTAGGGCTAGGGCTAGGGGGAGGGCTAGGATTAGGGTTAGCCTTAGATTGAAGGCTAGGGCTAACACTAGGGTTCAGTCTAGGATTGTCTTAGGGTTATGGTTAGATGTAGGTTTAGGGCTAGGGCTAGAGTTAGGGTTAGGCTTAAGGTTAGGTTTAAAGATAGAGTATAGTTAGGGGTAGTGTTAAGTTTAGGGTTAGGGTTATGGTTAGGGTAAAGTTTAGTGTTGTTGTTAGGGCTAGATATAGGCCTGTGTCTAGGGCTATGGCTAGGATTACGGTTAGGGTTAGGGTTAGGGAAAGGTTTAGGGTTAGGTTTAGTGACAAGATTAGGGATAGGGCTAGTGCTAGGAATAGGTCTAGGTTTAGGGTTAGGGTTAGGCATAGGGCTAGGACTTGGTTAGGCTTAGTGTTATGGTTATGGTTAGTGTGAGGGCTATGACTAGTTCTAGGGCTAAGGGTAGGTTTAGGGTTAGGTTTAGGCTAGGGTTAGGCCTTGGGATAGGACCAGGCCTAGGTCTATGGCTAGGGTTAAGGTTATGTTATGGTTAGTGGTAGGTTTAGGGTTAGGGTTAGAGTAAGACTAGGGCTATGAATAAGGATAGGGATAGGGTTAGGTCTAGCTTAGGGTTGAGGTTAGGCTTAGGGTTAGGGCTAGGGTTAAGCTTAGACTTACGTTTAGGTTTAGGGAGAAGATTAGGGATTAGTGTAGGTTTAGATTTAGAGTTTGGATTTGGTTAATGGTTACACTTATTCTTAGGGCTAGGTTTAGGGTTAGTATTAGGGTCACGGGTAGTGCTGATGTTAGGGCTATGGCTAGGGTTATGCCTTGGGCTAGTGTTAGGGCTTGGGATAGTGTTAATATTAGGGTTAGGGATAGTGCCAAGACTAGTTCTAGGGTTAGTGTTAGGGTTATGCTTAGAGCTAGGGCCAGGCTAGTTCTAAAGGCAGGTTTAGGGTTAGGGTTAGGGTTAGGTCGAGGGTTAGGGTAAGGTCTAGAGCTAAGCCTAGGCCTAGAGCTTGTGCTACAGCTAGGGCTATGGCTTGGTTTAGGATTAGATTTAGGGTTAGTGTTAGTGTTAGGGTTAGGGTTAGGGTTAGTGTTAGGATTAGGGCTAGCGCTAGAGCTAGTGCTAGGGCTAGGGCTATGGCTAGGGGTAGGTGAAGGGCTTTCGTTTTTGGATCTGGCTATTATTAGAGCTATCATATCATGAGGAGTTAGATTTAGGGTTGGGTTAAGGGTAAGGGCTAAAGCTAGGGATATTGCTAGGGTTAGCATTAGGGTTAAGGTTAATTTAGGGCTGGGATATGTCAAAGTCTAAGGCTGTGGTTAGGGCTAGGGCTTGGGCTAGGGTAAGGATGAGGGTTTTGCTTAGGGTTTTGGTTAGGGATAGGGTCAGGGTTAGGGTTAGGATTAAGGTTAGAGTTAGGGTTAGAGCTATGGCTTGACCTAGGGCTAGGGCTTGGTTTAGAGTTAGGTTTAGGGATCTGGTTAAGCTTAAGTTTAGGGCTAGGGCTAGGTCTAGAGTTAGGGTTAGTGCTAGAGCTAGGGCTGGATCTATGGCTAAGGGTAGGGGTAGTGGTAGGGGTAGAGTTAGTGTTAGGTTGAGGTTTAGGGTAAGATTAGGGTTGGGTTAGGGTTAGGGTTAGGGTTAGGACTGGGTTAGAACTAGGGATAGGCCTAGGTCTAGGGCTATGGCTAGGGTTAGAGTTAGGGTTAGGGTTTGGGCTAGAGCTAGGGTTTGGGCTAGAGCTAGGGTTAGGCTTCAGGTTACATTTAGGGATAGTGTTGGGGTTGGGGGTAGGATTAGTGTGAGGTTTATGGTTATAGTTAGGGTTAGGGCTAAAGCTCAGGCTAATGTTAAGTTTAGGGTTAGGTTTAGGGTTAGGGTTAGGACTGGGTTAGGACTAGAGATAGGCCTAGGTCTGGGACTATGTCTAGAGTTAGAGTTAGCGTTAAGGTTAGGGTTTGGGCTAGAGATAGTGTTAGGCCTCGGGTTACATTTAAGGATAGTGTTGGGGTTGGGGGTAGGATTAGTGTGAGGTTTATGGTTATAGTTAGGGTTAGGGCTAAAGCTCGGGCTAATGTTAAGTTTAGGGTGAGGGTTAGGGTTAGGGTTAGGGTTATGCTTAGGGTTAATGTTAGAGCTAGGGCTATTTCTATTGTTCGACCTATGGCTATGGATAGAGATATGGATAGCCCTAAGGCTAATGTTAGAACTAGATTTAGTGTTAGTTTTGGGGTTTAAGGATAGTCCCAGGGCTAGGGCTAGTGCTATGGCTAGGGTTTGGTCTAGAGCTAGGGCAAGGGCTAGTGCTAGTGCTAGTGCTAGGGCTAGGACTGGGGCTTGGGTTAGTGCTTGAACAGGGCTGGGGTCAGGGCTCAGGTTATGGCTAGGGCTAGGATTAGGACTATGTATAAGGTTAGAGTTAGGGTTAGTGTTAGGGTTAGTGTTAGAGTGAGAGTGAGAGTTAGAGTTAGAGTTAGGGTTAAGGTTAGGCTTAGGGTTAGGGTTAGGGCTAGGGCTTTGGCTAGGGTTAGGGTTTGTGCTAGTGCTAAACTAGGGTTATGACTAGAATTTGGGTTAGGGTTAGCTTTAGGGCAAAGACTTGGGCTAGCTAGGGTTATTTTTATTGTTAGAGTTAGTTAGGTCTAGTGGTAGTGCTATTGTTAGGGTTAAGGTCAGGTTTAGAGTTAGGGATAGGGATAGAGTTTTGGCTAGGTTAGGCCTAGGTTTAGGGCTAGAGTTAAGTTTAGTGTTAGGCTAAGGTTTAGGGCTTGGGCTAGAGCTAGTGTTAGAGCTAGGGTAAGGATTAGGGCTAGGGTTAGGGCTAGGGCTAGGGCCAGGGCAAAGGTTAGGGCTAGGGTTAGAGTTTAGGTTAGGGTTAGTGTTAGGGTTAAAGTTAGAGCTGGGGGTAATGCTAGGGCTATAGTCTATGGCTAGTGCTAGGGATATAGCAAGGGCTAGAGCTAGGGTAAGGTTAAGTTTAGGGTTAGGATAAAGGCTAGGGTTAGGCTTAAGGCTATGGCTAGGGATAGGGTTAGGGTTATGGGTAGGATTAAGGCTAGGTCTATGGTTAGAGGTAGGATTAGGTTATTGTTAGTGTTAGGGTTAGATTTTGAATTAGGTTTAAGATTAGGACTAGGGTTAAGTCTATAGCTAGGTATAGGCCTAGGATTAGCATTAGGGCTATGGTAGGACTAGGGCTACAACTAGAGCTAGGTCATGGATTGGGTTAAGTTTAGGGCTAGTGTGAGGGTTAGGATGGAGTTAGTGTTAAGGTTAGAGTTATAGTTAGTGTTAGGGAAAATCAAAGTCTAGCACTACGCCTAGGGCTAGGGCTATGGCTAGGTTAAGTTTACTTTTAGGATTAGGGTTACAGCTAGGTCTAGGGCTAGGGTTAGAGTTAGGTATTTCTAGTACTCAGGCTAGGGTTAGGACTACGGTTAGTTTTAGGTTTATGGTTAGATTTAGATTTAGGTTTATGACTAGGGTTAGTGTTAGGGTTAGGATTAGGGTTAAGGCTAGGGCTAGGGCTATGGCTAGGGTTAGCGCTTGGAATAGGATAGGTTTAGGTCTAGGGCTAGGGAAGCAATAGGGTTAGGGTAACTAACGTTTAGGGCTAGGTCTAGGGTAAGGCTGGAGCTAGTGTAGGTCTAAGTCTAGGGCTAGAGTTGTCTTAGATTTCTTGTTAAGGTTATAGTTAGTGTTAGGGCTAGGTCTAAGCCTAGGGCTGGTTCTTTGTCTAGGGTTAGGCCTGGTTTAGGGCTCAGAATCAAACAAGGGCTAGTGCTAGCTAGCACTATAGCTAAGGTTAAGTATAGGGCTAGGGCTGGAGTTAGGGTTAGGTTTATTGTTAGGATAAGGGTTAGAGTTAATGTTGAGTTTAGGGTTAAAATTAGAATTAGGGCTATAGCTAGGCCTAAGTCTTGGGCTAGGGCTATGGTTATGCTTAGGTTTAGGGTTGAGGTAGGTCTAGGTTATGACCACAGTTAGGGCTAGGGCTAGGGCTAGGGTTAAGGTTTAGCTTAAGGTTAGCCTTAGAGTTATGGCTAAATCTAGGACTAGGGTTAGGTTTAGGGTTTGGGTTAGGGAAATGGTTAGGGTTAGGGTTAGGGTTAGGGTTAGGGTTAGGGCTATGGATTGCTCTAGGGCTAGGGCTATGGCTAGAGTTTGGTTTAAGGCTAGATCAAGGGCTATGTCTAGGATTAGGGCAAGGGCTAGTCTAGTGTTAAGATTAGGGTTAGGGTTAGTGTCATGGTTAGAGTTAGAGTTAGGGTTAAGGTTAGGGTTTGGGTTAGGGCTATGGCTAGGGCTTAGGCTATGGTTATGGCCAGGGCTAGGGCTAGTTGGGTTAGGGCTAGGGCTAGGGTTATGGTTGGGTCTAGGGCAAGGACTTTGGCTAGCATTAGGGTTATTGTTAGCATTTGGTATAGGGTTAGGTCTATGGTTAGGTCTATGGTTAGGCCTGAGTTAAGTTTAAGGTTAGGGTTAGGGTCAGAGTTAGAGTTATGGATAGGACTAGGGTTAGGGCTAAACCTAGGGCTAAGGCTTGGGCTTGGGTAAAAGCTAGCATTATGGCTCTCTCTAAGGATAGTATTAGGGTTAGCGTTAGGTCTAGGGCTAGGAATAGGGCTACAGTTAGGGTTAGGGTTAGGATTACAGTACAATTGGAGTTAGGACTAGGTTTATGTCCAGCATTAGGGTAAGGGCTAGGGCTAGGGTTCATTTTAAGGTTAGGCTTAGGGCTATGGCTAGGGCTAGTTTCAGGGTCGGATTAGGACTATGGCTAGTGTTAGAGTGAAGGTTAGGGTAGAGTTAGATATAGGTTTAGTTTTACGGTTCCAGCTGGTCTAGTGCTATGGTTAGGGTTAGGTCTACTTTTGGACTAGGGTAGAGTGGGCTATAGTGAGATTTGGGTTAGGGTTATGGTTAGGATTATGGCTAGGGTTAGGTTTAACGTTAGTTCTAAATCTAGGGCTAGAACTAGGTCTAGGGCTATGGCTATGATTAGGGCTAAGACTATGGCTAGGGTTAGGTTTAATGTTAGGGTTAATGGTTAGGGTTAGGTTTAATGTTAGGGTTAGGTTTAGGGTTAGTGTTAGGGTTAGGGTTATGTCTAGGGCTAGGGCTAGGGCTAGAATAGGGTTGTCTACTTCTAGGACTAGGGACAGGCTTAGGGCTAGAGTTGGGTTTAGGGTTAGGGTCAGGGCAAGGGTTAGTGTCAGTATTAGTGTTATTGTTAGGATTAGGTTTAGTGCTAGGGCTAGGGATAAGGATAGGGATAGTGTTAGGGCTAGGTTAGGGCTATTGCTATGGCTAATCTAGGCTTAATGTTAGGGTTAGTGCTCGGGTGAGGAATATTGCTATGATTAGGTTAGGCTTATGTTTGAGTTACATTTAGAGTCATGGCTACTTTTAGGACTAGGGCTAGGGTAAGGGCAAGGGTTAGGACTATGCCTGTGAACATGGCTATGGCTTTTGTTAGGGCTTGGGTTATGATTAGGGTTAGGGTGAGCTCTAGGGCTAGGGTTAGTGTTAGGGTTAGGGTTATGGTTAGGGCTAGAGCTAGGACAAGGTCTAGGGCTAGGACTAGGTTTAGGGTAAGGGTTAGAGTTAGGTTTAGGTCTAGGGCTAGTCCTGGGGCTATTTCTACAGCTAGGGCCACAGCTTGCTTTAGTGTTAGGTTCAGAGTTCAGGTTAGAGATAGGTTTAGATCTAGCACTAGGGTGTGAGTTAGGGTTAGGGTTAAGGTTAGGATTAGGGTTAGAATTAGAACTAGGCTTATTGCTAGGGCTAGGGCTAAGATGTGCTAGGGTTATGGCTAGGTTTCTTCTAAGGCTAAGAATAGGATTAGGATTAGGGCTAGGCCTAGGCCTAGGGCTATGTCTAGTTATAAGTCTATGTCTAGTGTTAGTCTGAAGGTTAGGATTAGTGTGACATTTAGGTTTAAGCTTTGGGTAATGGCTAGGTCTAGGGCTATGGTTAGGGTTAAGTCTACTTCTAGGAATAGAGATATAGTTAGGGTTATGGTGAGGTTTTGGGATAAGGTTATGTCTAGGTCTAGGGCTAGAATAGGGTTATGTCTAGTTCTAGGAGTAGGCCTGGGGTTAGGGCTACAGCTATGTTTTGGGTGAATGTTAGGGCTATGGTTAGGGTTAGTGTTATTATTAGGGTTAATGTTAGGGCTAGGCCTAGGGTTTGGGCTAGAGCTATGGGTAGGGCTAGGGCTAGATCTAACACTAGGGTTAGGGTTAGGGTTAGGGTTAGGGTTAGGGTTAGGGTTAGGGTTAGGGCTAGGGCTAGGGCAAGGGCAAGGGCTATGGCTAGGACTAGAGTTAGTGTTAGTGTTAATGTTAGCTTTATGGTTAGGGTTAGGTCTAAATCTAAGGTTAGTGTTAGGGTTGAGGTTAAGATTATCATTAGCTCTAGGGTTAGGGTTAGAGCTTAGATTAGGGCTAGAGCAAGGGCTAGGGCTAGGGCTAGAGCTAGGGTTAGGGCTTGCCCTAGGTCCATAGCTAGGGCTAGGAATAGGATGAAGGTTAGTGTTAGTATTACAGGTCAGATTAGGGCTAAATCTAGGGCTAAGTTTAGGGTTAGGGTTAGGATTAGGGTTATCTTATTGGTTAGAATTAAACCTAGGGCTAGGGCTAGGGCTAGGACTAGGGCTATGGTAAGTGTTAAGGTTAGATTTGGTGTTAGGGATAGGCCTAGGGCTACAGTTAATATTAAGGTTAAGGTTATTGTTAGGGCCAGGTCTAAGGCTAGAGTTAGGACTAGGGTTAGTGTTAGGATTAAGTTTAGAATTAGAGTTGAGGTTAGAGATGGTTTAGGGTTATGGTTAGGGCTAGGGTATTGGCTAAGGTCATGGCTTGGGTTAGAGTTAGATTAGCATTAGGGCTATGTTTAAGATTAGGGTTAGGGCTAGGACTTTGGCTAGGGATAGTTTTATGGCTAGCATTAAGGTTAGGGTTCAGGCTAGAAATTACTGCTAGAGTTCATATAAGGTTAGGGTTAGAGTCAGAGAATTAGGTTAAAACTAGGGTTAGGGTTAGAGCTTAGGCTAGAACTAGGGATAGGACCAGTAGTTGGACAATGCTATGGTTAAGGCTAGGGCTAGTTCTAGGGTTTCACCTAGGACTAGGGTTAGGGTTAGAGTTAGGGTTATGGCTAGAGCTATGGGAAGTGTTATTGGTAGGCCTAGGGCTAGCTTTTGGGTGAGGGTTAGGGTTAGGTTTATGGCTCAGTTTAGGACTAGGGTTAGGGTTAAGTCTCTTTCTAGGACTAGGGCTAGGGTTAGTCTATGGTTGGGATTAGAATTAGGGTAAGTTTTATGGTTAGGGTATTGTTAGGTTCAAGGTTAGGGTTAGGGTTATGGATAAGGCTAGGCCTGGAGCTAGGACTGTGGTTAGGGTTAAGATTAGTGTTAGCATTAGGGTTAGTGTTACAGTTAGTGTTAAGGTTAGAGTTAGTGTTAGGGCTAGGGCTAAGACTTTGGCTAGTGTTATTGCTCTGGCTAGGGCAAGTGTTATGGCTGCAGCTAGGGTTATGGTTAGGACTAGAGTTAGGGTTAGGGCTAGCGCAAGGACTTTGGCTAGGATTAGAGTTATGGTTAGAATTAGGGCTGGTGCTGCGGCTCACTAGGCTAATCCTCTGCCTTGCGGCACTGGCACACCAGGTTCTAGTCCTGGTCAGGGCGCCGGATTCTGTCCCAGTTGCCCCTCTTCCAGGCCAGCTCTCTGCTGTGACCAGGGAGTGCAGTGGAGGATGGCCCAAGTGCTTGGGCCCTGCACCCCATGGGAGACCAGGATAAGTACCTGGCTCCTGCCATTGGATCAGTGCGGTGCGCCGGCCACAGTGTGCCGGCTGCGGCGGCCATTGGAGGGTGAACCAACGGCAAAGGAAGACCTTTCTCTCTGTCTCTCTCTCTCACTGTCCACTCTGCCTGTCAAAAAAATTTTAAAAAATTTAAAAAAAAAAAGAATTAGGTATAGGGCTAGGTCTACTGTTAGGTCTGAGTTAAGGTTAGGGTTAGGGAGAGTTAGAGTTAAGGTTAGGACTAGGGTTAGGGCTAAACCTAGGGCTAGTGTTAGGGCACAGGCAAGGGCAAGGGCTAGGGTTAAGGCTAGGGTTAGTGTTAGGTCTAGGGCTAGGAATAGGGCTATTGTCAGGTTTAGGGTTAGGTTTACAGTTACAAATAGATTTAGGGCTAGGTTTGGGGCTAGGCTTAGGATAAGGGCTAGAGATTGGGCTAGGTCTATGCTTAAGGCAAGGTTTAGGGCTAGAACTAGGGCTAAGGCTAGGGTAGTGCTAGGCCTAGGGATAGTCCTATGTCTAGTGATAGGGTGAAAGTCAGGGTTAAGATTAGAGTTAGGGATAGGTTTAGGGTAAGGCTAGGACTAGGGCTATAGTTAGGGTTGGGTCTATTTATAGGACTAGGGCCAGGGTTAGGGCTACGGTGAGGTTTAGGGTTAGGGTTAGGTTTAGGGTAAGGGCTAGGACTAGGTTTAGGTTTAGAGCTAGGTCTAGAGCTAGTGCTAGTTCTAGTGCTAGGGCTATGGCTAGGGCTAGGGATAAGGCAAGGACTAGGGCTAGTGATAGAGCTTGGCCTAGGGCTAGGGTTAGTGTTAGGGTTAGGGTAGGGCTATTGCTAGGGCTAGGGCTAGGGCTAGGGTTAATGCTAGCATTAGATCTAGGGATAGGGATAGAGCTATGGTTTGGTTTAGGGTTATGTTTATGATTACATTTAGAGTTAGGGCTAGGTTTAGGGCTAGGCCTAGGGTAAGGGCTAGGGTTAGATTTAAGGACAGAGTTTGGGCTAGTGATAGGTCTAGGGTTAGGGCTAGGCCTAGGGCTAGGGCTAGGGCAAGGGCAAGGGCAAGGGCAAAGGTTAGGATTAGGGTTAAGGTTAGGGTTAGGGTTAGCACTAGGGTTATAGCTATGGTTAGGGCTAGGATTAGGGATAGGTTTAGGACCAGGGCTAGGGCTAGTGTCAGGCCTAGGACTAGGGATAGGATTAGGGTTAGGGCTAAGGCTAAGCCTAGACCCAGATTTAGCAATAAGTCTAGGCCTAGGGCAAGCTCTATGGCTAAGATTAGGTTTAGGTTTATGGTTAGGTTTAGGTTTAGGGTTAGGGTTAGTGCTACAGTTAGTGTTAGGGTTAGGGTTATGGCTGGGTCTAGGGCTAAGGTTAGTGTACCTCTAGGTCTAGAACTAGGGTTAGGGTTAGAATTACAATTAGGGCAGGGCCAGTGCTGTGGCACACTGGGTTAAGGCCCTAGCATGAATCACCAGCATGCCATATGGGTGCTGGCTGCTCCACTTCCAATTCAGCTCTTTGCTGTGGCCTGAGAAAGCAGTAGTAGATGGTCCAAGTTCTTGGAGCTCTGTACCCACATGGAAGACCCAGAAGAAGTTCCTGGCTCCTGTCTCCAGACCAGTGAAACACCGGCCATTGTGGCCATCTGGAGAGTGAACCAGTGGATGAAAGACCTCTCTCTCTGTCTCTACCTCTCTCTGTAACTCCGTCTTTCAAATAAATAAATATTTAAAAAAAATTACCATTAGGGTTAGGGCTAGTACTAGGGCTATAATTAGGTTTAGATTTATGGCCAGGTTTAGGGTTAATGCTAGGTTAGGGTTAGGGCTAGGGTTAGGGTTTGGGCTAGGGCAAGGGCTTTGGCTAGGTTTAGGGTTACAGTTAGCATTAGGTATATGGTTAGGTCTACAGTTAGGTCTGAGTTAAGGTTAGGGTTAGGGTTAGGGTTAGAGTTAGATTTAGAGTTAGGCTTAGGACTAGGTTTAGGGCTAAACCCAGGACTAGGGCTAGGTCTCGGGCAAGGACTAGGGCTAGGGCTAGGGCTAGGTCTAAGGTTAGGTTTAGGGTTAGGCTTAGGGTTAAGTATAGGGTTAGGAATAGGTCTAGGGTTAGATTTAGGCTTAGGCTTACATTTACAATTAGAGTTAGGACTAGGTTTTGGTCTAGTGTTAGTGTAAGGGCCAGGGCAAGTGTTAGGGCTAAGGCTAGGGATAAGTTTAGGGTTAGACTAGGGCTAGGCTAGGGCTAGGGCTAGTGTTAGTACCAGGGTTAGGTCTTGGGCTAGCATTGGGGTTAGGCTTCAGCCCAGAGCTAGGGCTATGTTTAGGGCCAGAGTTAGGGCTAGGGCTAGGGCAAGGGATAACTATGGCTAGTGATGGGGTGAAGGTTAGGGTTAGGGTTAGGGTTAGGGTTAGGGTTAGGGTTAGGGTTAGGGTTATGGCTAGGTCTAGGAATATGGTTAGGGTTAGGTCTACTTTAAGCACTAGGGTTAGGTTAGGGCTATGGTGAGTTTTAGGGTTAGGGTTAGGGTAAGGGCTAGGTTTAGGTTTAGTGCTAGGTTTAGAGCTTGGGCTAGAGCCATGGTTAGGGTTAGGCTAAGGTTATGGCTAGTTTAGGCCTGGGTCTCGGGATAGGCTTAAGATTAGGTCTAGTGCTAGGCCTAGGCCTAGGGTTAGTGCTAGGGATAGACCTATGGCCAGGGCTATGGTTGTGTTGGGTTACAGTTAGGGTTAACTTTAGGTTTAGGTCTAGGTCTAAGTGTAGGAATAGGTTTAGGTCTATTTCTAGGACTAGTTAGGGCTATGGTTAGGTTTAGGTTACAGGTTGGATTTAGGGTTAGAGTTAAGGTTATGGTTAGGTATAGGGCTAGTGTTAGGTTTAGGGTTAGGGTTAGGGTTAGGGTTACAGTTTGGCCTAGGACTAGGTTTAGGCTAGGTTTAGGCTAGGGCAAGGGAAAGTGTTAGGGCTAGAAATAATGCCATGACTATGGCTAGGGAAAGAGCTAGGGCTAGGTTTTGAGTTATGGCCAGGGCTATGGCTAGGACTATTGCTTGGTCTATGGATTAGTTTTAGGGTTAGCATTAGGATAAGTGCTACAGCTAGGGCTAGAATTAGGGTAGGGTTAGGGTTAGGGTTAGGGTTAGGGTTAGGGTTAGGGTTAGTGCTAGGGCTAGGGCTATGTCTAGGGCTTGAACTAGAGCTAGGTTTAGTTCTATGTGCTCGGTTTAGTGTTAGGTAAAGGGTTAGGTCCAGGGCTAGGCTCAGGGCTAGGATTCGTTCTAGGGCTGGGGCTAGATCTAAGGCTAAGGCTGGGCTTGGCCTAAGTTTGGGGTTAGAATTAGATCTAGGGTATGGATAGGGCTAGAACAAGGACTAGAGTTAAGTCTAGTTTTAGGATTATAGTTAGGATTAGGGCTAGGTCGAAGGCTAAGGATAGGGCTAGGACTAGAGTTCCTGTTTGGGCTAGGGTAAGGGCTATGACAATGTTTATGGCTAGTGCTAGGACTAGTGATATGGCTAGACCTAGGCATAGTGCTAGGAATGTGGATAGGGATAGGATTAGGGTTACTATTAGGGTTAGGGATAAGTTTAAAGATATGGCTAGAGCTAGGTCTAGGTCTAGGGCTAGGGATAGGATTGTGTTTAGTGTTAGGATTGGGTTAGAGTTAAGGATAGGGCTAGGACTAGGGTTAGTGTTAAGACTAGTTCTAGGGCTAGAGTAGTACTAGGATTAGGGCTAGGGCTAGTGTTAGGGATAGAGTTATGGTTAGAGCTAGGATTAGATCCAGGGTTAGTGATAGGACTATGGCTAGAGTTAGGGTTAGGTCAGGGTTAGGGTTTGGGTTAGGGCTGGGGCTTGGTCTAGGGCTAAGGCTAACTTAGGACTAGGGTTAGGATTAGGGTTAGAGTTAGGGTTAGATCTAGGGCTTGGGTTAGATCTAGGGCTAGAGGTAGTGTTGGGGTTAAGGTTAGGGATAGGATTAGGATTAGAGTTAGGTTTATGGCAAAGCCTAGGACTAGTGCTAGGTTTACAGTTAGGGTTAGAGTTAGGGCTAGGGCTAAAGTTAGGATTAAAGTTAGGTTAGGGCTAGTGCTAGGGCTACAATTAGGGCTACCACTAGGGTTGGGTATTGGGCTAGGGCTAGGGCTAGGGTTAGGGTTAGGGTTAGGGTTAGGGTTAGGGTAATGTTTAGTGTTAGGGTTAGGATAGACCTAGGCCTAAATCTATGGCTAGTGCTAAGTTTAGGGCTAGGGCTAGGGTTAAAGCTAGTGCTAGAGCTAGGGCTACTGCTAGGTCTAGGTTCATGGCTAGGAATAGGGTAAGGCTTAGGGCTAGGGTTAACGCTAGGGGTAGGTCTAGGTTTTGGGTTAATGTTAGGGTTAAGGTTAGGAGTAGGGCTACATCTAGAGCTAGGGTTCTCATTAAGGCTCTCATTAATGTTAGAGTTAGTGCTAGGGCTAGGGTTAGGGTCATGGCTACAAGTAGGGCAAGACTAGGGTTAGGGTAAGTATTAGGGTTAGGGTTAGGGTTAAGGTTAGGGCTAAGGCTAGGATTAAGTCTAGGTCTAGGGCTAGTCCTAGGGTTAGGGTTAATTAATGGCTAGGTCTAGGGTTAACATTAGGGCAAGCCTAGGCTAGGGTTAAGGTTAGGATAGAGTTAAGATTAGGCTTAGGTTTGGGGTTATAGTTAGGGCTTGTGCTGAGGTTAGGGCTAAAGATAAGTTTAGTGTTAGGGTTATGATTAGGTGTAGGGCTAGGTCTAGGCCAAGGGCTAGGGCAAGGGCTGCAGTTGGGGTTTTGCTTAGGGCTAGGGCTAGGGTTAGGGTTAGTGCAAGTCTAGCCCAGGGTTAGGCTTAGGCTTAGGTTTAGGTTTAGGGTTAGTGTTAGGGTTAGGATTTGGGTTCGGGTTAGTGTTAGGGGTAGGGGTAGGGGTAGGGGTAGGGGTAGGGGTAGGGGTAAGGTTAGGGTGAGAGTCAGGGCTAAGCCTCAACTTAGAGCTAGTGCTAGTGCTCTAATCTTAGCCCTATTCCTAGGGTCTGGTTAGGGGTAGGGCTAGGGATAGGGGTAAATTAGAATTAAGTTAAGGGTTAAGCTTAGGGTTAGGTTAGAGTTGGGACTTGGTTAGGGCTAGAATTAAGACCTAGGTTTAGGCCTAGGTCTAGGTCTAAGGCTAGATTTATGGTTAGGACCAGGGCTAGAATCTAGGCTAGTGTTAGTTCTATGGCTAGAGCGAGAGCTAAGTCTATAGCTAGGGCTAGGATTAGGGTTGGGAATATAATTAGGTGTAAGGCAAAGGCTAAGGCTAGAACGTGGGTTAGGGTTAAGGTTAGGATTAGTATTAGTGTTGGGATTAGGGCTAGGGTGAGGGTTCTGCTAGGTGTTGAGCTAGGGCTAGGGCTAGGGTGAGGGTTATTACATCTAGTGTTACAGCTTGTATAAGGTTTAGGCATGTGCTGAGACTAGGTTTATGGCTAGGCCAAGGTCTTGGGCTAGGGTTAGGGATAGTTTAGGTGTAGGCATAGGTTTAGTGCTAGTGCTAGGGCTAGGGCTAGGGTTAGGGTTATTTTTAGGCCTAGAACTAGGTATAGGGCTAACATTAGTGCTAGGGCTAGGGTTAAGGTTAGGGTTAGTGTTTGGTTTAGGACTAGAACTTGATTTAGGGCTAGGGCTACTCTTAGGGCTAGGGTGTGAGTTAGGCTAAGGGTTAGGTCTAGTTCTACAGTTAGGTCTTGATTTAGAGCTAGGACTATGGCTAGTTTTAGGTTTATGGTTAGGGTTAGGAATAAGGTTAGGGTTAGTGTTAGGTTTAGGTTTAGGTTTAGGTTTAGGTTTAGGGTTAGGGTAAGGGTTAGGGTAAGGGTTAGGGTTAGGGTTATGGCAAGGCCTATGGCTAGAGCCAGGTTAACAGTAACGGTTTGGTTAGGGCTAGGGCAAGGGTTAGGGTAATGGTTATTTTTAGGTTTAGTGTTAGGTTTAGGGCTAGAGCTACAGGTAGGAATTTGGTAGGGCTTGGATTAAGGTTAGGTTTTCAGGGTAGGGTTAGGCTTGGGATACCATCAGGTTTAGGGTTAGGGTTAGTATTAGGGTTAGATCTATGGCTAGTTCTAGGGCTAAGGCTAGGGTGAGTTAGGGTTAGGGTTTGGTTTAGGTTTAGGGTTAGGGCTATGGATGCGGTTAAGTCTTGGTATGAGCCTAGGGTTTGTTTACAGTTAGGGTTAAATCTAGAGTTCAATTTAGGTCTAGGTTTAGGGCTAGGGCTAGGTTTAGGTTTAGACTTTAGTATCTGGGTTAGGGTTAGGGTTAGGGTCATGACTAGAACTCGATTTAGGACTAGATCTACTAGGACTAAGGCTTGCTCTAAGGCTAGGGTAAGGGTTAAGTTTAGAGTTAGCATTAGGACTAGAGCTAGAATTAGGTCTATGGCTAGGACTAGGGTTGGGCTTAAGGTTAGGTTTAGGGCTAAGGCTAGGTCTAGTGCCAAGTTTGGGATTAGAGTTATGGTTAGGCTGAGGATTAGGCCTGGGACTAGGCCTTGGGCTAGGGCTAGGGTTAGGGTTAGTGTTAAGGTTAAGGTTAGTGTTAGGTTTAGGGTAGGGCTAGGCCTAGGGCTTGGGCTAAAGCTAGGGTTAGGGCTATGGTTAGGTCTAGGGCTAGGGCTATGGCTAGGGTTAGGTTTTAGGCTAGGGCTAGGGCTAGGGCTTGACACAGGGCTAAGGTTAAGGCTAGAGTTAGTGTTAGGGCTAGTGCTGGACTAGGGCTACGTCTTAGGTTAATGTTAGATCTGGGGTTAGTGTTAGTATCAATGTTAGAGCTAGTGTTAGGTTCAGGGCTAGGGTTAGGGCTAGGCCTAAGGCTTGTGCCAAGGTTTTGGTTAGGGTTAGGGTTAGGGCTAGGGTTAAGGCAAGTTCTAGGGTAAGGGTAGGGTTAGGTTTAGGGTTAGGATTTGGGTTAGGGTTAGGGGAATGTCTAGTGGTATGTCTAGGGCTAGGCCTATGGCTATAGCCTGAGTTAATGTTAGATTTAGAGTTAGTATTAGGGTTAGGTTTAGTGTCAGGGCTATTGGTAGGGTTATTACTAGGAATAGTGTGAGGGCTAATTTAGCGCTAATTTTAGGGCTTGGCTTAAGCTTAGGGTTAGGTGTAGGGCGAGGGCTATGTTTAGGGTTAGGTTTAGTGCTAGGTTTGGGTCTAGGACCAGGGTTGGTTTACTCTTGTGTTTATGCTTAGGTTTAGGGTTAGGGTTAGGGATAGGGTTAGGCTATGTTAGGTGTAGAGTTAGGGCTACAATAAAGGCTAGGGTGAGGGCTAGGGTGGGAGTTTTGTTTAGGGCTAGGGCTAGGAATAGGGTTAGTGCAAGGCTCGGCTTGGGTTATCCTAGGCTTAGGTTTAGGTTTAGAGTTAAGGTTAGGGTTAGTGTTATGGCTAGGGTTAGGGCTAAGGATAGGGTTAGGGTTAGGGTTAGAGTCAGGGCTAGGCCTCAAGTTAGAGCTAGAGCTAGATCTAAGTCTAAGGCTTGGACTAGGACCCGGGTAAGGGCTAGGGCTAGGTAATGGGATAGGTTTAGGGCTAGGGCTAGTGCTAGGGCTAAGTGTAAGGTTAGTGCTGGTACTAGGACTAGGTTTAGTCTTTTTTTAGGGCTAGGATTAGGTTTCAGGTTAGGGCTATTGTAGTACTAGTACTAAGTCTATGGTTTGGGTTGAAGTTAGGGTTGGGTTAGTTTTAGGGTTAGGGTTAATGCCAGTGCTCTGTCTAGGGCTAGGACAGAGCAAGGGCTAAGGTTAAGGTTAAGTTTAGGGCTAGGACTAAGGTTAAGTTTAGTGCTATTTCTATGCTAGGATTAGTTTTAGGATGAGGGTTAGGGTTTGGGTTAGGGTTAGTGTTAAGATTAGGGCTAGGGCTAGGGTTGGGGTTATGGTAAGTGCTAGGATTAGAGTTAGGTTTTGGCCTTTATCTTGGTCTATGAATAGGGTTAGGTTTATTGTTAGGGTTAGGGTTAAGGATAGTGCTATGTCTTGGGCTTTCTCCAGGTCTAGGGTTGGGTTAGGATTAGGGTAAAGTTTCCTGCTAGGGTTATGGTAAAGCTAGGGCTAGGGCTAAGTTCAGGGCAAGGGTTAGTGTTAGGGTTAGGATTAGGGTAAGGGTTAGGGTTAGGTTTAGGGTTAGGGCCAGGTCTGGAGCTAGGGCTAAGGTTAGGGCTGTGGTTAGGGGTAGGACTAGGGCTAGGGTTAGGGTTATGGTTAAAGCTATGGTTATGCTTAGTGTTAAGGTTAGTGTTCAGGAAAGAGTTAGACTCAGGAATAGGATTAGGGTTAGGGCTATGGTTAGGGATAGGACTAGGGCTAGGGTTAGGGTTAAGCTTAAGTCTAGGGTTATGCTTAGTGTTAAGGAAAGGGTTACTTAGGGATAGGATTAAGGTTAGGATTAGGATTTGGGTAGGGTTAGGATTTGGGATAGGGCTAGTTCTAGGGCTTGGGCTAGAGCTAGGGTTATGGCTTGGTAAGGTATAGGGCTAGGGCTAGGGCTAGGGCTGTGTCTTGGGCTAAGGCTGGAATTTTGGCTAGGTTTAGGGCTAGGTCTATTGCTAGTCTAGGGCTAGGGCTTTGGTTAATGTTAGCATTAGGGTTATTGCTAAGGTTAGTGTTAGGGTTGCGTTTAGTGATATTGCTAGCACTAGGGCTACAGCCAGGGCTAAGGCTATGGCTAGGGTTAGGCTAGTTCTAGGTATAGGGCAAGGATTAGGGCTAGGGCTGGGACTAGGGCTATGGCTATGGTTAGAGCTAGGGCTAGGGCAAAGGTTAGGTATAGGGCTGGGACTAGGGTTATAGCTAGGCCTAGATCTAGTGCTAGGGATAGGGATAAGCTTTGGGTTAGGTTTAGGGCTAAGATTAGTTCTAACACTAGGGTTAGGGTTAGGGTTAGGGTTAGGGTTAGGGTTAGGGTTATGGTTATGCCTGGGGTTAGGGCTAGGGCTAGGGCTTGGGCTTATGCTAGAGCTAGGGTTAGGGCTAGGGAAAGGTATAGGGTTAGGACTAGGGCTAGGGTTAGGTCTACAGCTATGTCTTGGGCTTTGCTAAGATTATGGTTAGAGTTATGTCTAGGTTTAGTGCTGGCCTAATTCTAGGGCTTGGGTTAATGTTAGGTTTAGAGTTAAGGCTAAGGTTAGTGTTAGGCTTAGGGTTAGGTCTAAGGCTAGAGCTAGGACTAGGTCTAGGGCTGGGTCGATGGCTAGGGTTAGGACTAACTTTAGAAGTAGGGCTAGGTTTAGGATAATGCTAAGGCTATGCTAGGGTTAAGGGTAGGGTTAATGTTTCAGTTAGTGATACAGTTAGAGCTAAAGTTAGGGTTAGGTCTAGGTCTAGGGTTAGCGATATGGTTAGGGTATGTTTTGGCCTAGGGATAGGACTAGGGAATGACTTATCTTTAGTGTTTTGGGTATCATTAGGGTTAGGGTTAGGGTAAGGGTTAGAGTTAGGGTTAGGTTTATGGTAAGGTCTAGGACTAGGGTTAGATTTACTTTGAGGTTTAGGAGTAGCATTAGGGTTAGGGCCAGGGCTTGGGTTATGGCTAGGGCTAGGGTTAGGTTTAAGCCTAGGGATATAATAGGTCTTGGTTTAGAGCTAAGGTAGTGTTAGGGTTAAGATTAGAATTAGGGTTATGGATAGGGTTAAATCTAGGGCTAGGACGAGGATTTAGGTTAGGACAAGGGCTTGGTTAGGGTTAATTAAGGGCTAGGGTAGGGTTAGCATTAGTGTTTGGATATGGACTAGGTCTTGGTTTAGGACAACGGATAGACCTAAGGCTAGGACTAAGGTTAGGCTTATAGTTAGGGTTAGGGTTAGGGTTAGAATTACTATTAAGTCGAGGGCTAGATTTAGGCCTAGGATTCGAGATATGGTTAGTGTAGCATTAGGTTTTGGGTTATGGTTGGTTTAGGGTAGAATTAGAGATAGTTTTTGGGCTATGGTTAGGGTTAGGGTTAGCCTTAGGGTTAGTGTTAGACTAGAGCTAGTTTTAGGTCTATGGATAGGGCTATGGCTGGGTTTAAAGTTAGGATTGGGTTAGAGTTAGGGTTAGGGCTAGGGTTACGTTTAGTGTTAGAACTATGGCTAAGGCTAGTGCTGGGTTTAGGATTAGGATTAGTTTAGGGCTAGGGCTAGGGTTAATGTGTAGACTAGGGCTAGGGCTAGGGCATGTTTAGGTTAAGACTGGTTTAGCATTAGAATTAGTGCTAGGGCCTGGGCTAGGGCTAGGGGTACGATTATGACTATGGATACAGCTACAGCTAGGGTTTGAGCTAGCTTTAGGGCAACATTTAAGGTTAGGGTCGCTTTAGGGTTAGTGCTATGGCTTGGCCTAGGGCTAGTGCTACGGATATGGGTAGGGCTAAGGCAGGGGCTCAGCCTATTGTTCAGGTTAGGTTTAGGGTTAAGATTAGTGCTAGGGCTAGAGCTTGGGCTAGGGTTAGGGCTAGGGCTCAGGCTAGTTCTAGGTCAAGGCTTAGGGTTATGGTTAGGGCTAGGGTTTTGATTAGGGTTAGGGGAGGACTAATGCTAAGACTAGGGCCATGATTAGAGATTGGGATAATATTAGTGTTAGGATTGGGGTTTGGTTAGGACCAGTGTTAGGGCTAGGGTTAGGTCTACTGCTAGGGCTAGGGCAAGGGCTAGGGTTAGAGCTAGGGTTAGACTTAGGTTTAGGATTAGGGCCAGGGTTTGGGCTAGAGTTAGGTCTGGGGCTAGGGCTAGGGCAAGTACTAGGGCGAATGTTATGGTTAGGGTTAAGTTTAGGGCTAGGTTTAGGGTTAATTTAAGGCTAGGCTGGGGCTTGGGTTAGGCTTAGTTTTAGGGTTAGGTTTAGGGTTTGGGCTATGGCTAGGGCTAAGGATAAGGAGAGGGTTAGGGTTCAGATTCATGCTAGAAATAGGACTACAACTCTGGTTTTGGCTAGGGCTAGGTTTATGGTTGTGGTAGATTTAGGGTTAGAACTTAATATTAAGTTTGGGGCTAGGGTTAGGGCAAGGTCTAGGATTAGAGTTAGGGTTAGAGTTAGGGCTAAGACTAGGGCTAGAGCTAGGTCTAGGTTTATGGTTATGTTTAGGATTAGAGCTAGAGCTAGTGTTAGGTTTAGAATTAGGGTAAGGTTTAGGTTTAAGGTTAGCGCTAGGGTTAGGATTAGGTTTAGGCCTAGGTCTGTGTCTAGGACTAGGGTTATGTTTATTGTTAGGGTTAGGATTATGGTTATGGTTAGGGCTAGGTCTTGGGCTATGTCTAGGCTTAGTGCTATTTTTAGGGTTATAGTCAGGATTCTTGCTAGGGTTATGTTTAAGTCTAGGGATAGGGATATGACTAACTTTAGGGCTAATGTTAGGGTTAAAGTTAGTGTTAGGCTGAGGATTTGGGCTAGGGTTAGAGCTAGGGCAGGGACTAAGGCTAGGGCTAGGCCTAAGTCTAGTGCTAGGGCTAGAGATATGTTTAGGGTTAAGGTTAGGGTTAGGTTTCGGGCTAAGGCTAGGTCAAGTGCTAAGTTTAGGATTAGAGTTAGGGTAGTGTTAGGGTTAGGCCTGGGGCTAAGGCTAGGGCTAGGGTTAGGTTTAAGGCTAGCACTATCAGTAGAGTTATGGTTAGGGCTAAGGTTATGCTTAGTGTTAGGGATAGGGCTAGGGCTTGGGTTAGGATTAAGTTTAGATTGAGGGTTAGGTTTAGGGTTAGGGCTAGGGTAATGGTTAGGGCTTGGGATAGGGCTAGGTTTGTAGTTATGGCTAGAGTTAGGTTTAAAACTTGGCTTAAATTTATGGTTTAGGTTTAGGTTTAGGTTTAGGGTTAAAGCTTTGGTTAAATTTAGGTCTATGTTTATGGCTAGGTTTAGGGTTAGAGTTAGGGTTTGGTATAGGATCAGGGCTAGGGTTCCAGGTAGAGCTAGGGCTAATGCTAAGAATAAGTCATGGGTTAGGGCTAGGTAAATGTTAGGGTTAGGGATAGGGATAGGTATAGGGCTAGGGTCCTGTTAGAGTTAGGTTTAGGGTTAGTGTTAGACTTAGCAGTAGGGCTAGGGCTAAAGCTAGGGTTAGGGTTAGGGTTAGGGTTAGGGTTAGGGCTAGGGCTAGGGCTAGGGCTAGGCCTAGGTGTAGTGCTAGGGCTAAGGATATGTTTAATGTTAAGGTTAGGGTTAGGTTTAGGGCTAAGGCTAGGTCTAGCACTAGGTTTATTTTTAGAGTTAGGGTTAGGGTTAGGTCTGGGACTAGGTCTAGGGCTTGGGTTAGGTTTAGGGCTAGGGCTAGGGTTAAGGTTAAGGCTAGGGCTATGGCTAGGGCTAGGCATAGAGTTATGGTTAGGGCTAAGGTTATGCTTAGTGTTAGGGAAAGTGTTAGGGTTAGGGTTAGGGTTAGGGCTAAGGCTAGGGCTAGGTTTAGGTTTAGAGTTAGGGTTAGGGCTAGGGTTAGAGCTTGAACTATGGTTATGGCTATGGCTTGGGCTAGGGTTAGGAATAATGTTAGGGTTATAGTTAGGGCTTGTCTGGGTTTGGGCTATGGTTAGGGTTAGAATTGGGTCTAGGGCTAGTGCTAATGCAGTGGTCAGGATAGGATTAAGCTTATATGTCTGGCTAGTTTAGGCTTGAGCTAGGTTTAAAGCTAGGGCTAGGCTTGGGCTAAGTTTAGGATTATGTTTAGGGATAGATCTAGTGTTAAGATTAGGGTTAAGATTAGGGCTAGGGCAAGGGCTAGGGCTGGGCTAGTGCTATGGTTAGGTTTATAGTTACAGCTAGGGCTACAGTCATGGTTAGGGCTAGGGTTAATGTTAGTGTTAGGGTTATTTTTAGGGCTAGGTCTAGGGCTAGGCCTTGGGATAGGACTAGGGTTATGGTTTGGGCTAGGGCTAGGATTATGGCTAGGATTAGGCTAGAGCTAGTCTGAGCTAGTGCTAGGGTTTGGGTTAATGTTAGGCTAGGATAAACACAGGGTTAGTGTTAGTGTTAGATTTAGGGTTAGGGTTACGGTTGGGGTAGGGGGAGGCTTAGAGTTAGGGATAAGGTTAGGGCTAGTTTAGAGTTAGTTTACGTTTAGGTCTAGGTCTAGGGATAGGGATATGGTTACTGTGAGGATTAGGGTTAGTGTTAGGGCTAGGGTTATGATTAAGCCTAAGGATAGGGATAAGGATTGGTTTAGGGCTAGAGTTAGGGTTAAGCCTAATAATAGGGATAGGGCTAGATTTAGTGCTACGGCTATGGTTAGGGCTTTTGTGAGGTCTAGCTATAGGGCTAGGACTTGGGGTAGTTTTAAGGCTAGAGCTAGCATTATGGCTTGAAATAGGGCTAGAATTACGGCTAGGGTTAGGGCTATGGCTAATGCTTCTCTAGGGCTAGCGTTTGGATTACTTTTAGTATTAGGGTAAGGGATAGGGTTAGTGTTAGGGTTAAGGACAGTGCTAGGGCTAGGGATAGTGCTAAGGCATGGCTAGGGTTCAGTTTAGGGTTCAGTTTAGAGCTAGGGCTAGGTTTAGGGTTAGGCTAGGGCTAGGCTAGGATTAGGGATAGAGTTAAGTTTAGGATTAGTGTTTGGGTTATGCTTAGGGATAGGGCTAGGGTTAGGGTTAGAACTAGGGTTCAGGTTAGGGTTAGCATTAGGGCTAGGGCTAGGGAAAGGCTTAGGTTTAGGGTTAGGTGTGGGATTAGGGTTAGAGTTGGTGCTGGGTTAGGGTTAAGGTTAGATTTAGGTTTAGGTCTAGGTCTAGGACTAGTATTAGGGTTTACTGTGAGGGTTAGGGTTTGGCATTAGGGCTAGAGTAATGGTTAAGTCTAGGGTTAGGGATAGAGATAAGGATAGGTTTAGTGATAGGGTTAGGGTTAAGCCTAGGAATATGATAGGGCTAGGGTTAGGTTTAGAGTTAAGATTAGAATTTTTTTTTTTAATTTTTATTTTTTTTGACAGGCAGACTATGTTTAAGATTAAAGCTAGGACTGGGGCTAGGATTGGGGTTAAGATTAAGGTTAGGGTTAGGGCTAGCATTAGTGTTAGAGTTAGGGCTAAGTCTTGGTCTGGGATATGGACTAGGGCTAGACTAGGGTTATGTTTAAGGTGGATTAAGGTAAGACAGCATTAGGGTTAGATTAGTGTTAGGATCACTGTTAGCTCTAGGGCTAAGTTTAGAGATAGGTTTAAGGTTAGTGTTAGGATTATGGTTAGGGTTAGGTTTAGTGTAGGTTTAGGGCTAGTGCTAGTGCTAGGATTAAGTTTAGCATTAGGTTTAGTGTTATTAGGGCTACAACTAGGGTTAGTTCTATTGCTAGGGTTAGACTTGAGTTTTGTGTGATGTTAGGGTTAGGGTCATTTTAGGGCTAGGGCTAGGGTTAGTGTTAGGACTTGGGCAAGGGCTAAGACTAAGTTTAGGTTTAGGATTGCATTAGGGTTAGTGTTAGAGCTAGGGCTAGGACTTGGGCTAAGGCTAGGTCTAATATTAGTATTATGGTTAGGGCCAGGGCTAGGGCTAGGGGCTCAGGCTAGGTTTAAGCTGTTTTATGGCTAGTGTTAAGGCTTAAGCTAGGTTTAAAGGAAGGGCTAGGGTTTGGGCTAGGGCTAAGGTTAAAATTAAGGCTAGGGCTATGTGTAGGGTCATGATTAGGGCTCGGCTTATGGTTAGTGCTAGATATAGAGTTAGGTGAGCATTATGGTTAGGGTTAAGTTAGGGTTAGGGTTAGGGCTAGGGCTAGGGATAGGGCTAGGTTTAGAGTTAGGTAGAGTTAAGATTAGGGCTAGGGTTAGGATTAGCATTAGTGTTTGGGTTAGGGTTAGGTCTTGGTCTAGGACTAGGGTTAGACCTAGGACTATGTTTATGGTTATGGTTAATGTTAGGGTTAAGCTTAGTATTAGTGTTAGCTTTAGAGCTATGGTTTGGCCTAGGGTTATAGATAATGTTAGGCTTACTGTTTGGATTACAGTTAGTGTTAAATTTAGGGTTGTTTTAGGGCTAGTGCAAGGCTAGGTTTATGTTTAATGTTAGGCTCAGGTTTAGTGTTAGGGCTAGAACTAGGGTTAGGACAATGGCTAGGACTAGGGCTGGGTTTAGAGTTAGTACTGAGTTAGAATTAGGATTAGGTCTAGGGCTAGGGTTAGTGTTAGGTTTTGAGCTAGGGCCAGCCCTGGGTTTAGGGTTATGATTGCTTTAGGGTTTGGGTTAGGGCTAGGGCTAAGTATTGGGCTAGGGCTAGGGTTAGGGTTAGTGTTAGGGCTATGGTTAGGGCTAGGGCTAGGGATAGAGATAAAGTTAAGCTTATGGTTTTGGGTAGTTTTAAGGCTTGAGCTAGGTTTAGGGCTAGAGCTAGGACTTAGGCTATGACTAAGACTAGGGTAAGAGTTACAGCTAGGGCTAGGTGTAGGTTTATGATTAAGGCTAGTTCTATGGTTAGGTTTATGGTTAGGGTTAGTGCTAGGGCTATGGCTAGGGTAGGGCTAGTGTTAGGTTTAGGGTTGGGTTTAGGGTTAGATTTAGGGCTAGGGCTATGGCTAGGTTTAGGGCAAGGGCTAGGGTTATTGTAATGTTAGGATTAGGTTTAAATTGGGTTAAGTTTAAGGCTAGGGCTAGGGCTAGGGTTAGGGTTAGCGTTAGGTTTAGGGTTAGGATTAGGTTTGGTTAGTCCTAGGGCCAGGGTTAGATCTAGTACTAGAGCTAGGGTTATGGTTATTGTTATGGTCAGGCTTAAATCTTTAGTAATTTAGTTCTACATTTAAGGCTAGGTCTATGTTTAGTGTTAGAGTTTGGGTTTGGGTTCAGGTTAGGGTCACAGCTAGGACTCGAGGTAGAGCTAGGGCTAGTACTAAGACCTGGGCTAGGGCTAGGGTTAGGGTTAGGACTATGGATAGCTTTAGGGCTAGGGCTATGCTCAGTCTAGCACTAGGACTAGGGATACAGTTAGGTTTAGTGTTAGAGTTAGGTTTAGGGCTAAGGTTAGGTCTAGCACTAGGTTTAGGATAAGATTTAGGGTTAGGATTCAGACTAGGGCTAAGGCTAGGTCTAGTGCTATGTCTATAGATACAGTTAGTGTTTGGGTTAAAGATTGTTTTAGGTAAAGGGCTAGGAATGGGCTAGGACTAGGTTTAGGCCTAGAGTAAGGTAAGGACTAGGGCTGGGGCTAGGGCTAGTTTATGGCTAGGGCTAGAATTATGTCTAGGGTTAGGGCTAGGACTAAGGCTAGGTTTAAAGTTAGGATTGGGTTATGGTCATGATTATTGTTAGGGATGGGATAAGACTAGGGCTAGATCTAGGTCTAGGGCTAGTTCCATGATTAGGGTTAGGGTTAAGGTTAGAGTAAGTGTTAGAGTTAGGATTAGTGTTAGTGCTAGGGCTAGGGTTATAGAAGTGTTAGTGTTAGGGTTAGGGTGTGGTTTAGGGTTACATTTTAGGCTAGGGCTATGGCTAGGGTTAGGACTAGGGCTAGGGTTAGAATTATGGTTATGGTTAGGATTAGGTTTAAAGCTTGGGTTAAAATAGGGCTAGTGCTAGGGCTATGGCTATGGTTAGGTTTAGGTAAGGGCTGGGATTAAGTCTAGTGCTAGGATTAGGGTTATGGTTAGTGTTATGGTTAGGCTTAAATCTTTGGTTAAATTTGGGTCTATGTTTAGTACTAGGTCCAGATTTAGTGTTAGAGTTAGGGTTCCAGTAAGGGTCACAACTAGGGCTCAAGGTAGAGCTAAGGCTAGTGCTAAGGCTATTCTTGGGCTAGGGCTAGCGTAAGGGTTAGGATTAGTATTAGGGCTAGGCATAAGTCTAGGGCTAGTTTTAGTGTTAGGGTAGGTGGGCTAGGGTTAGGGCTATGACTATGGCTAGGGTTAGTGTTAGTGTTATGGTTAAGGCTAGGGCTAGATCTAGGGCAAAAATTAGGCTTAAGAGTAGGACCTATGGGTAGGGCTAGAGCTAGGTCTAGCACTAGGGCTAGGGCTAGGTTTAGGTTTGGGATTAGGACTTAGGGGTAGGGATAGGCCTAGGGATAGCACTAGGGCTAGGATTAGGGTTAGAGTTAGAGTTAGGGTTAAGTTTAGGCCTAAGGCTAGGTCTAGCACTAGGTTTAGGGTAAGAATTAGGGTTAGGGTTAGGGTTAAAACTGGGACTAGGGTTCGGGCTAGGTTTAATGCTAGGGCTAGGGATATATTAGCGTTAGGGTTTAGGTTTGGTTTAGGTCAAGGGCTAGGTCTAGGGTTCAGGCTAGGGCTAGGGCTTGGATTAGGGCTAGGATTGTGGCTAGTGTTAGGGTTAGGGCTATTGTTGAGCTAGGGCAAGGGCTTGGGTTAATGTTAGGATTAGGGTAAGGCTAGGGTTAATGTTCGTATTAGGGTTAGGGATAGTAATAGGGCAGCACTTGGGCTAGGGCTAGGGCAATGGCTAATGTTAGGGTTATTTACAGCTAGTTCTAGGTTTAGGGTAAGGCTAGGGCTAGGCTAGGCTTAGAGATAGGATTAGAGTTAAGATTAGCGTTAGCATTAGCATTAGTATTAGTATTAGCATTAGGGTCAGGGCTAGGGCTAAATCAAGGGCTGGGATTAGGGTTAGAGATCCTGATAGAGTTAGGATTAGGCTTAGGGATAGGTCTAGAGAAAGGCTTAGGTTTAGGTTATGGGTTAGGGTAGGGTTAGGGTTAGGGCTAGGGTAAGGTTAGCTTTAGGTTTGTGTCTAGGTCTAGGACTAGGGTTAGGGTTACTGAGAGGGTTAGGTTTAAGCTTAGGGTTAAGGCCTGGATTATGGTTAAGTCTAGGGATGGGGATTGGGCTAGGGTTAGGGCAAGGGATAGGCCTAGGGCTAGGGCTACAGATATGGTTAGGGTTATAGCAGGGGCTCTGCCTATGATTAGGGTTTGGTTTAGGGTTCAGATTAGGACTAGGACTAGAGCTTGGCCTAGCGTTAGGGTTAGTGCTAGCACTAAGGCTAGTTTAGGGTTAGGTTTAGTGTTAGCACTAGGGCTAGTTTAGGGTTAGGTTTTGGGCTACGGCTAGGGCTAGGGTTAGTGCTAAAATTAGGGGTAAGGTTAGCATTAGTGTTAGTGTTAAGATTAGTGTTAGTGTTAGGTTAGCCTTAGTGTTTGGGTGAGTGGTAGGTCTTGGTCTAGGACTAGGGCTAGACTTATAGCTATGTTTATGGTTAGGGTTAGCATTAGGGCAAGGTTAGATTTGAGTTAGCTCTCAGGCTAGGTTTGGAGATAGAGTTAGGGTTAGCATTAGTATTAGGTTAGGTTTAGAGTAGTGTTAGGGCTTATACTAGAGCTAAGGTTAGTTTTAGGGTTAGGCTTAGGGTTAGTGTTAGGGCTAGAACTAGGGTTAGGTCTATGAGGAGGACTAGGGCTAGGTTTAGGGTTAGGATTGAGTTAGGTTTAGGGTTAGGGCTAGGGCTAGGTTTAGTGTTAGGACTTGGGCTAGGGCTATGGCTGGGTTTAGGCTTAGAATTGCATTAAGGTTAGGCTTATAGCTAGGGCTAGGTCTAGGTTAGGTCTATATCTAGGAGAAGGGTTAGGGTTAAGGCTAGGGTTGGAGTTAAGGCTAGGGCTGTGTGCAGGTTTATGATAAGGACTAGACTTATGGTTAGGGATAGATGTAGAGTTTAGATTAGGGTTAGGGTTAGGGCTAAGGCTATGGCTAGGGCTAGGTTTAGAGTCATGATTTGGGTTATGGATGGGCTATGGCCAGGGCTAGATCTAGGGCTAGGGCTACTGCTAGTTCTATGGTTACGGTTAGGGTTAGGGTTAGAGTTAGTGTAGAATTAGGGTTAGTGCCAGTACTAGGGCTAGGACTAGGGCTAATGTAAGGCTAGTGTTAGGGATAAGGTTGGTTTCAGGGTTAGATTTAGGGCTAGGGGTAGGACTAGGGTTAGGACTAGGGTTAGGATTATGGTTAGAGTTAGGTATAAATCTTGGGTTAAATGTAGGGCTAGTGCTAGGTCTAGGGTTAGTGTTAGGTTTAAACCTTAGGTTAAATTTAGGGCCAGTGCTAGGTCTAAAACTAGGTCTAGGTTAGGGCGAGGGTTAGGGTTAGGGTTAGATTAAGGCTATGGCTTGAGGTAGAGCTAGGGCTAGTGCTAAGTTTAAGGCTTTGGCTAGGGCTAGGATTAGGGTTAGGGTTAGGGTTCAGACTAGGGACATATATATGTCTAGAGTTAGTGTTAGTGTAAGAGTTAGGGTTAGAGTTAGCATTAGACCAACGAGTAGGGCTAGGGCTAGGGCTATGGCTAGGGCAAGGGTTAGGGCTAAGCCTGTGACTAGAGCCAGGGCTAGGCCTGGGTCTATCACTAGGGCTAGGGATATGTTAGGGTTAGGGTTAGGGTTAGGGTTAGGGTTAGGTTTAAGGTTAAGGCTAGGTCCTGCACTAAGTTTAGTGTAAGGAGGTTAGGGTTGATTTTAGGACTGGGGCTAGGGCTAGGGCTAGGGATATGGTTAGTGTTAGGGTTATGGTTTGGTTTAGATCAAGGGTTATGTCTAGGGCTTGGGCTAGGGCTATTGTTAGGGTTAGGGTAAGGCTGATTTAAGGTTAGGGCTAGGGCTAGTGCTTGGTCTAGGGCTTGGATTATGCCTATGGTTAAGGTTAGGGCTAAGGTGTTGTTTAGTGTTATGGTTAGGGTATGGGCTAGGGTTAGTTTAAGTGTTAGGGTTAGGGATAGGGATAGAAATAGGGCCAGAGCTTGGGCTAGGGCTAGGGTGATGGCTAGTGTTAGGGTTAAGTTTAGAGATAGGGCTTGGTTTAGGGTAAGGTTAAAGCTAGGCTAGGATTAGGGATAGGATTGACATTAGGGTTAGGGTTAGGGTTAGGATTAGGGCTAGGGCTACAGCTAGGGCTAGGGTTAGGGATCCAGTTAGGTTGAGGGATAGGTCTAGGGCTAGGGCTAGGTTTAGGGTAAGGGTTAGGGATGGGCCAGTGCTTGGTTAAGGCCAGGGCTACAGCTAGGGCTAGGGCTACATTTAGCATTAGGGTTAAGGTTAGGTTTAGGGTTAGGGTTAACATTAGGGTTAGTGTTAGGCCTAGGACTAAGGTTAGGGCTAGGGCTAGGGTTAGCATTAAGTTTAGTTTTTGGGTCAGATTAAGAGCTAAGGCTGGCTGGCACCATGGCTCACTTGGCTAATTTTCTGCCTGCAGTGCTGGCACCTTAGGTTCTAGTCTCAGTTGCTCCTCTTCCAGTCCAGCTCTCTGCTGTGGCCCGGGAGGGCAGTGGAGGATAGCCCAAGTGCTTGGGTCCCTGCAACCACATGGGAGACTGGGAGGAAGCACCCAGCTCCTGGCTTCAGATCAGTGCAGTGCTGGCTGTAGCGGCCATTAGGAGAGTGAACCAATGGAAGGTAGACCTTTATCTCTGCCTGTATCTCACTTTCTATAACTCTACCTGTCAAAAAAAAATAAGGTTAAGGCTAGGGTTAAGGTTAGAACTAGATATAGGGCTAGGGTTAGGGTTAGGGCTAGAGTTAGGGTTAAGTTTAGGCCTAGGGTTAGGGTTAGCTTTAGTTTTGGGTTAGAGCTAAGTCTTGGTCTAGGTCTAGGGCTAGATCTAGAACTATGGTTAGGGTTAAAATTAGGGTTAGAATCAGTATTAGGTATAGGGCTAGGATTAGGCATAGGTAGGATTAGGTATAGAGGTAGAATTAGGGTTAGCATTAGTTTTAGGGTTATGGTTAGGTTTAGGGTAGGGTTAGGGATAGTGTTAGGCCTAGGTTTAGGGTTAGGGTCAAGCTTATCATTAGTATTAGGGCTAGAGTTATTATTCGGTCTATGGTTAAGGCTAGAGCTAGGTTTATGGTTAGGATTGGGTTAGGGTCGGGGTTATTGCTAAGACTAGGGTTAGTGTTAGGACTAGGGCTTAGGCTAGGGTTGGGTTTATGGTTAGGATTAGTTTAGGGTTAGGGTTAGTTCTAGCACTAGGTTAATGTTAGGACTAGGGATCAGGCTAGAGCTAGGGCTTGAGCTAGTTTAGGGTTACATTTAGGGTTAGGTTTCAGGTTAGTGTTAGGGCTATGGCTAGGCCTAGAGCTAGGGATACCAATATGGGTAGTGCTATTGCAGGGACTCTGCCTATGGTTTGGGTTTAGGTTAGGGTTTAGGTTAGTGCTAGTATTAGTTCTTGGGCTAGGGTTAGGGTTATGGCTAGGGCTAGGGCTAGTTTTAGTTCTAGGGCAAGAGCTAGGGATAGGGTTAGGGTTAGAGCTTGGGTTAGGGTTAGGGGCTGGGCTAGTGCTAAGACTGGGGCTAGGGTTGGGGCTTGGGATAATGTTAGCTTTAGGGTCAGTGTTAGGGTTATTTTTAAGTCTAGGGCTAGGGCTATGGCTAGGTCTGAGGCAAAAGCTTGGGTTAGTTTAAATTTAGGGCTAGGGTCAGGGTTAGGGCTAGGGCTAGGTTTAGGTCTAGGACTAGAGTTGGTTTACTGTTAGGGTTAGGGTTAGGCTTAGTGTCAGATTTAAGGCAAGGTCTTTTCCATGACTGGTACTAGGCCTAGGTCATGGGCTACTGCGAGGTCTAGGGTTATTGTTAAATTTAGGTCTAGTTCTAGGGTTAGGGTTAGTGCAAGGATAGGCTAGTGTTAGGCTTAGGTTTAGGACTAAGGTTAGGTTGAGATTTATGGCTAGGGCTAGGGCTAGGACTAGGGCTAAGATTAAGAATAGGGTTCCAGTTAGGGTTAGGGTTAGGGTTATTGTTAGGAAGAGGTCTCAGGCTAGGTCTAGGGCAAGGTCTAGGGCTAGGGCTAGGTTTATGGTTATGGTCATGTTTAAAACTTGGGTTAAATTTAGAGCTAGTGTTATGGCTAGGGCTAGGTCTGGGATTAGTTTTAGGGTTAGTGTGGGTATTGGTCTAGGGCTAGAAAAAGGGTTAGGTTTTTATTAGGGGTAGGGTTAGGGTTAGGGGAAGGATTAGGGCTAGGGTTAATGCTAGTTTTAGGGTTAGGTCTAGGTCTAGGATTAGGGTTAGGATTACTGTGAGGGTTAGGGTTAGTGTTAGGGTTAGAGCTAGGGTTTTGGCTATGGATAGGGCTAGGGCTAGGGTTAGGTATAGGGCTAGGTCTAGGGTTAGGTTTAGGGCTAGAGCTATGGTTAAGCCTAGAGATAGGGATAGTGCGAGGTTTAGGGTCAGGGTTAGGGTTAGGATTAGAATTAGGGTTACAGTTAGTGTTAAGTCTAGGGCTAGGGCTAGGGCTAGGGTTCAGGTTAGGGCTTGGGCTAGGGTTAGCATTAGTGTATCGGTTAGGGATATTAGGTATAGGTCTTGGTATAGGACTAGGTCTAGACGTAGGGCTAATGCTAGGGTTAGTGTCCATGTCAGGTTTAGGGTTATTGCTAAGTTTAGGATAGCATTAGGGATAGAATTAGGGCTAGGGTTAGGGTTAGGATTAGGCTAAAGGTTAGTGTTAGGGTTAGAGCTAGAGTTAGCTCTATGACTGGGGCTAGGACTGGGTTTAGGGTTAGAATTCTGTTAGGGTTAGGGCTAGGGCTAGGGTTAGTGTTAGGACTATGGCTAAGATTAGAGCTGAATTAAGGGCTTGTATTTAGTTTAGGTCTAGGATTAGGTCTAGGGCTAGAGTTAGGGTTATGTTTAGGTTTGGGCTAGGTCTAGGGCTAGTGTTTGTTCTGGGACTAGAGTTAGGGTCATGCTTAGGGCTAGGGCTAGGTCTATAGCTAGAGTTTATTCTAGGACTAGGGTTAGGATTATGATTAGGGTTTGGGTTAGTAATTTGTTTCAGTCTAGGTCTTTTTTTAGGTCTAGGGCTATGCTTAGGCTTAGGGTTAGGTCTAGATGTAGGTTTAAGGCTTGGTTTAGAGCTAGGGCTAGGGCTAGATTTAGGGTTAGGGTTAGGGCTAGGGCTATGTTAGGGTTAGGGTTACTGCTAATTTAGGGCTAGGGCTAGTGTTATGGTTATGCCTAAATCTAAGGCTAGGGCTAGGAAAAGGCTAGGTTTAGGTTAGGTTTAGCATTAAGTTTAGGGTTATCATTAGGCTTATTTTTAGGTTTAGGGCTAGTTCAAGGTCTAGGACTAGTGTTAGGGTTAGTGTTAGGGTTATGGTTAGGGTTTGGGCTATGACTAGAACTAGGGCTAGGATTAGGACTAGGTTAGGATTAGGTCTAGTGCTATGGTTAAGACTGGAATAGGGATAGGTCTAGATTTATAGCTAGAGTTAGGATTATGGTTAGGATTAGGCTTAGGGTTACGGTTTGGTTTGCACTAAAGTTATGGCAAGGGTTATGGCTAGGGCTAGCGCTATGCCTAGGGCTTGCGTTACAGTTAGGCCTAGGGTTAGGGAAAGGCTAGGTTTAGGGATAGGTTTAGGGTTAAGTTTAGGGTTATCACTACACTTAGTTTTAGGTTTAGGGCCAGGTCAAGATCTAACACTAGGGTTAGGGTTGTTGTTAGTGTTAGATTTAGGGTTAGAGTTAGGGCTAGTGTTTGGGCTGTGACTAGGGCTAGGGCTAGGAATAGGGTTAGGGTTAGGGTTAGGGCTAGTTTATAGTTAAGGCTAGGGATAGGGGTAGGTCTAGGTTTAGGGCTAGAGTTAGGGTTAATGGTTAAAATTAGGTTTGGGGTTAAGGTTAGGGTTACACTAAGGCTAGGGCAATGGCTAGGGATAGAGCTAAGGCTAGGGCTAGGGTTAGCATTAGGGCTAGGTTTAGGGTTAATGCTATGCCTAGGATTAGGTTTAGGTTTTGGGCTAGGCCTAGGGTTATGGTTAGTGTAAGGTTTATTGTTAGTTTTAGGTTTAGGGCTAGGTCTAAGATTTGTTCTAAGGCAAGGGCTAGGATTAGAGTTAGGGCTAGTTCTAGTTAAAGGGCTAGAGCTAGGGTTCAGACTAGGGCTTGGGTTGGGTTTAGCATGAGGTTTAGGACTAATACTTGGGATAGGGTTTGGAATAGAATCAGGTTTAAGGGTTAAGGTTAGGGTTAGGGTTAGGGTTAGGATTCGGATTTAGTCTAGGGCTAGGGCTAGTGCCAGGGCTAGGACTAGTTCTAGGGCTAGGGTTAGGGTTAAGGCCAGGTCAATTTCTAGGTCTAGTGCTATATCTAGGGTTAGGGTGTGTGTTACAGAAAGGGCTAGTGTTAGTGCTAGAGCTAGTTTTAGGTTAGGGTTAGGGTTAAAGTAAGGGCTAGAGCTAGGATTAGAGTTAAGGTTAGGATTAGGGTTAGTTATAGGGCTAGACCTAGGGCTAGGGTTAGGATTAGGTTTAGGCCCAGTGATTTCTAGGTTTAGGGCTATGTCTAGGGTTAGGGTTTGGGTTAGGGTTAGGGCTATGGCTATGGATCATCCTGGGGCTAGAATTAGGTTTAGAGCTAGGGCTAGTGTTAGGGTTAGGGTTAGGTCTAGAGTTCAGTTTACATTTAGGGTTAAGTTTAGGTTAGGATTAGTGTAAGGTTCAGGTTAGTTTTAGATTTATGGCTAGGCTATGGCTACCTCTGGGGCTAGGGGTAGGATTTTGGTTAGGGCTAGTTCTATGTCTAGGTCTAGGTTTAGGTTAAGCCTAGGGCTAGTGTTAGGGTTATTTGAGGGTTAGGACTTGTGCTAGTGCTCAGGTTAGGTTTAGAGTTAGGTTTAGGGTTAGGTTAGGGCTTGGTCTAAGTCTAGGTCTAGGACTAGGGCTAGGGCTAGGGTAGGGCTAGGTTTAGAGTTAGGGTTAATGTTGGGTCCAGGCCTATGAGTATGTCTATGGCTAGAGATTGGATTAGGGTTTGGGTTAGGTTTATGGCTAGGGTTAGGCTAAGCGAGTGTTAGCATTAAGGTCACAGTTAGTATAGAGCTACAGTTAGTGTTAGGATTTAGTGTTAGATTTAGGATTACAGTTATGGTTGGGGTTAGGCTTAGTGTAGGGTTAGGTATAGGGCTAGTCCTAAGGTTACAGTTAAGGATAGGGTTAGGATTAGGGCTAGGGCTAAGGCTAGGGTTAGGGATAGTGATTGAGCTAGTTTTAGGGTTATGTTTAGAGTTAGGGTTTTTGTTCAGGTTAGGGCTAGGGCTAGGCCTAGGGCTGCAGCTATGTCTATGGGGAGGCTAGGGCTAGGTCTCAGGGTATGGATGAGTTTTAGGGCTAGGGTCAGGGTTAGGGTTAGGGTTAGGGTTAGGGCTTGTGCTACAGCTAGGTCTAGGCTATGGTTAGGATTAGGATTAGGGTTAGGGTTAGGGCAAGGCTCGGGCTAATGTTAGGGTTAGTTTTAGGTCTAAGGTCTAGGTCTAGGACTAAGATTGGGTTACTGTTATAGTTAAGGTTAGAGTTTTGTTTAGGACTAGGGCTTGGGTGACAGATACGCTAGGGCTAGTTTAAGGATAAGGTTAGGGTTAGGATTAGGGTTAGGTTTAGGACTAGGACTAGGGCTCTGTTGAGGACTAGATGTAGGGCTAGTGCTATGCCTAGGGCTAGGGTTAGGGATAGAGCTAGGACTAGGTTTAGGGTAACTGTTAGCTTTAGAGTTAGAGTTAGGCTTAGTGTTAGGACTAGGGCTTGGGATACTCCTAGGGCTAGGACTAGGGTATACTTTAATGTTAGGGTTAGGGTTAGGGTTAGAGTTAGGGTTTATGTTAGGGCTAGGGTTATGGTTAAGGCTAGGGCTAGGGCTAGGTTTAGGGCTAGGGTTACTGTTAGGGTTAGAAATATGGCTAGGTCTAGGGTTAGGGCAACGGCTATGGCTAGGTTTAGGGTAAGGCTAGGGATACAGTTAGGGCTAGTGCTAGGACTAGGGCTAGAACTAAGGTTATTGTTAGGACTAGGACTCTGGCTAAGGTTAGGACTAGGGCTATGGCAAGGGCAAGGGTTAGGACTAGGGATAGGCTTAGCATTAGTGTTAGTGTTAATGTTAGGGTAACGATTAGGGTTAGGTTTAGAGACAGGGTTAGGGTAGAATGATGTCTAGGTTTAGGGGTAGGGCTTGGTTTAGGGTTAGGTTTGGGCCAGGGTTAAGGTCAGAGCTAGGGCTTGAGGTAAGGATATAGCTAGAGCTAGAGCTAGGGCTAGGACTAGGGCAAGAGTTGGGGTTAGAATCACATCTAGGGCTATGTCTAAGTCTAGAACTAGGTTATGTTCTAGGTTATAGTTAGTATTTGTGTTAGGATTAGGACTAGGTTGTTGGCTAGGGGTAAGGCTAGGGCTAGGGTGAAGCTATGGTTTTCATTAGGCCTAGGGCTAGAGCTAGGACAAAGGTTAGGGCTAGTACTGGGACTTGGGCTATGGCTAGGCATAAGCCTAGGGCAAGGGATAGGGACAGAGTTAGGGTTAGTGCTAGGGATAGGGATAGGTTTAAGGCTAGGATTAGGGTCTGGTCTTTGGTAAAGTCTAGGTCTAGGGCTAGTGCTAGGACTAGGTTAGGGTTAGGATTAGGCTTAGGGTTAGGGTTAGGATTAGGGCTAGGGCTATGGTTAGGACTAGGGCTGAGCTAAGGCATGGGATAGGGCTAGGTTTAGGTTTAGGGTTCAAGTTACAGTTAAGGCTAGCAATAGAGCTAGGGCTAGGTCTCTGGCTAGGCTTAGGGTTAGAGTTATGGTTAGGGTTAGGACTGAGGCTAAAGCTATCTTTAGGGTTAGGGCTAGGGCTAGAACTATGTCTAGGGTTAGGGCTAGGGCTGGGGCTATCATTAGGGTTAGTTTTAGGGTTAGATGTAAGTCTAGGACTAGTGCTATGATTGTGGCTATCACTAAAGCTAGGGTTATGCTTATGATTAGGGTTAGGGTTAAAGCATGGGTTGAATTTAGAGCTAGGGATATGGCTAGGGTTAGTTCTAGGGCTAGGTCTAGGGTTACAGTTAGAGTTATGGTTAGGATTAGTGTTAGGTTTAGGGCTAGGGCTAGGATTAGAGCTAGCTTTACATTTAGGGCTAGAGCTCTCTTTAAGGTTAGGGTTAGGACCAGGGCTAGGTTTAGGTCTAGGGTTAAGACTAGGGCTAATGCTAAAGCTGGGGCTAGAGTTAGAATTAGGTTTAGGGTTGGAGACGGCATTGTGTTGCAGCAGGTTAACATCCTGGCCTGAAGTGCCTGCATTCCATATGGGTGCCAGTTCAAGACCCAGCTGCCCAAATATGATCCAGCCCTCTTCTGTGTCCTTGGAAAGCAGTAGAAGATGGCCCAAGTTCTTGGGCCCCTGCACCTGTGTGGAGACCCAGAAGAAGCTCTTGCTCCCTGCTTAGATCGGTACACCTATTGCAGCCAATTGGGAAGTGAACCATCAGATGGAAGACCTCTCTCTGTTTCTCTCTGTCTCTCTCTGTCTCTCTCTCTCTCTCCCACCTCTCTCTGTAGCTCTGACTTTTAAATAAATAAATAA
The DNA here is from genome assembly GCF_964237555.1 of Oryctolagus cuniculus. Lineage (NCBI taxonomy): Eukaryota > Metazoa > Chordata > Mammalia > Lagomorpha > Leporidae > Oryctolagus > Oryctolagus cuniculus. The sequence continues at coordinate 141,543,836 of NC_091436.1, read as the reverse complement.
ATCTTTAAAAAAAGAATTAGGTTTAGGGCTAGAGGTTGGGCTAAATTAGGTTTAGGGTTAAGTTTATGGTTAAGATTAGGGTTCGTGTTTGTGCTGGGGGAGTGCTAGTGCTAGGTTTAGGGTTAGGGAGAGGGCTAGGGTTAGGTTTAGGGCTAGGGCTAAGGCAAGGCTAGTGCAAGGGCTAAACTTAGAGCTAGGGTTAGGGTTAAGGTTAGGTTTAGTGTTAAAGTTAGCTTTAGGGTTTGGGTTAGGTTAGGGATATGGTCAGGCCTCATGCTAGAGCTAGGTTTACTGTTAGGGTTAGGGTTAGTGCTAGGTCTAGAGCTAGGTTTAGGGTTCAGATTAGGTTTATTGCCATGCCTAGGGTGAGGGCTTGGGCTAGGGCTAGGTGTATGGCTAGGGCTAGGGCTGGGATAGGGATAGGTATAGGGTTAGGTATAGGGTTAGTGTTAGTGCTATGGCTAAAGCTAAGGCTAGGTTTAGTGCAAGGGATAGGGCTGGTGTAGGGTGAGTGCTAGAGTTAGTCTTAAGTTTAGGTCTTGGGCTAGGGTTAGTGTTAGGGCTAGGGATATGGCTAGGTTAAGGTTAGGGTTATGGTTAAGGCTTAGGGTAGGGATTGTTTTGGGGTTAGATTTAGGGCTTTGGTCTAGTTCTAGGACTGAGGTTGGGTTACTATTTGGGTTAGGGTTAGGTTTAGGGTTAGGGTTAGGGTTAGATTTAGGGCTAGAGATAGGGCTAGGGCTAGGGCTAGGGCTAGGGCTTTGTGAGGGCTAAGGCTAGTGCTGGGCCTAGGGCTGGGTTAGGGCTATGGCTAGGACTAGGTTTAGTGTTATATTTATGGTTAGTATTAGGCTTAGGGTTAGGTCTAGGGCTTGGGCTAGGTCTATGACTAATGTAGGACTAGGCCTTGTGTTAGGACTAGGGTTAGTTCTAATGGTAGTGCTGAGCCAGGGTTGGGGTGTGGATTAATATTAGAGTTAGGGTTAGTGTTAAGATTAGGGTTAGGACTAGGGATAGGGATAGGGATAGGTTTAGGGTTTGGGCTTGGATTAGGGTAGGGTTAAGGTTAGGAGTACTGCTAGGGCTAGGGCTAGGGCTAGGTCTATGGCTAGGGCTAAGTTTAGGGCTAAGGCTAGGATTAGGGCAAGAGCTACTATTATTGTTAGGGCTAGGGATAGGGTTAGGATAATGGTTAGGGTTAGCCCCAGAAACAAGGCTATGGGTAGGCCTAGGTCTAGGGCAAGGGATAAGGACTGGAATGGGATCAGTTTTAGTGATAGGGTTAATGGTAGGTTTAGGGCTAGGGTTTGGATTTGGGTTTGGTTAGGTCTATATTGATATGGATTCGTTCTGAGAGGAGGAGCATGGAGGGGGGCAAGAGGCACAGAGTCACCACACAGACCCCAGGAGTTGGGTGAAAGCAGGCCAGAGGCAAGCAGCCCGCAGACTCATTTATTATAGTTGGTAGAGCAGCTTAAATAGCCAAGGCATCCAATTTGGTCAAGGGGCAGTTTATGCCCTAACCAATCACAGCCTGTTGACAGGCAGGCTCCATTGTCATGTGGTTTCTGAACCATCCAATCACAGCCTATTGCCAGTAAGGCTCCATTGTCATGTGGTTTCCAAAGCCATCCAATCACAGCCTGTTGCCAGGCAGTTTCCATTGCCAGAGACCATCTTGGCATGGCCTTCTCATTCTACCATAGTCTAGTGTTAGGACTAGGGCTATGGATAGGGATAGATCTTGGGTTAGGGTTAGGGTTAGGCTTAGGGTTATGGTGAAGGTTATTGTTAGGGTTAGGGCTGGGCTAGGGCAATGACTAAGGCTAGGGTTAGGTTTAGGGTTAGGGTTCTAGTTATGGCTAGGGCTGTCTTGGACTAGGTTAGGGTTAGGGTTATGGTTAGGTCTTGAGCTAAAATTACGGTTAGGGTTAGGGCTAGGACTAAGGCTACAGTTATGGTTAGGGTTATTTTTATGATTAGGTCTAAGTCTATGGGTAGGATTTATGACGAAGTCTATGGCTAGAGCTAAGATTATGCTTAGGGTTAGTGTTAGGGTTAAATTTGTTTTTTTTTTTATTTTTTTATCTTTTATTTAATGAATATAAATTTCCAAAGTACGACTCATGGGTTACAATGGCTTCCCCCCCATACCGTCCCTCCCACCCACAACCCTCCCCTTTCCCACTCCCTCTCCCCTTCCATTCACATGAGGATTCATTTTCGATTATCTTAATATACAGAAGATCAGCTTAGTATACCTTAAGTAAGGATTTCAACAGTTTGCTCCCACACAGAAACATAAAGTGAAAAATAATAGATGATTTTTTTTAAATGATGATGAAATCAGATCAGACCTATTGTCATGTTTAATCCCAGTGAGAGTCAAGTTGGGAATTGATAATTTCTTTCTTTTTTTTTTTTTTTTTTTACAGAAGATCAGTTTAGTGTACATTAAGTAAAGATTTCAATCGTTTGCACCCCCATAGAAACACAAAATGAAATATACTGTTTGAGTACTCGTTATAGCATTAAGCCTCAGTGTACAGCACATTAAGGACAGAGATCCTACATGAGGAGTAAGTGCACAGTGACTCCTGTTGTTGACTTTACCAATTGACACTCCTGTCTATGGCATCAGTAATCTCCCTATGCACCAGTCATGAGTTTCCAAGGCTATGGAAGCCCCTTGAGTTCTCCGACTCTTATCTTGTTTAGACACGGTCATAGTCAAAGTGGAGGTTCTCTCCTCCCTTCAGAGAAAGGCACCTCCCTCTTTGAAGACCTGTTCTTTCCACTGGGATCTCACTCACAGAGATCTTTTTGCCAGAGTGTCTTGGCTTTCCATGCCTGAAATACTCTCATGGGCTTTTCAGCCAGATCCGAGTGCCTTTAGGGCTGATTCTGAGGCCAGAGTGCTATTTAGGACATCCGCCATTCTATGAGTCTGCTGAGTATCTCACTTCCCATGTTGGATCACTCTCCCCTTTATTTATTCTATCGGTTAGTGTTAGCAGATACTAGACTTGTTTATGTGCTCCCTTTGACTCTTAGTCCTTTCATTATGATCAATTGTGAACTGAAATTGATCACTTGGAATAGTGAGATGGCATTGGCACATGCCACCTTGATGGGATTGAATTGGAATCCCCTGGTATGTTTCCAACTCTACCAATTGGGGCAAGTCAGCCCGAGCATGCCCCAAATTATACATCTCTTACCTCTCTTATTCCCACTCTTATGTTTAACAGGGATCACATTTCAGTTAATTTTCAACACTTAAGAATAACAAAGAAAAGCCCAGGACCAGATGGATTCACTGCTGAATTCTACCAGACATTTAAAGAAGAACTAATCCCATTTCTTCTCAAACTATTCAGAACAATCGAAAAAGAGGGAATCCTCCCAAATTCTTTCTATGAAGCCAGCATCACCTTAATCCCTAAGCCAGAGAAAGATGCAGCACTGAAAGAAAATTACAGACCAATATCCCTGATGAACATAGATGCAAAAATCCTCAATAAAATTCTGGCCAATAGAATACAACAACACATCAGGAAAATCATCCACCCAGACCAAGTGGGATTCATCCCTGGTATGCAGGGATGGTTCAACATTCGCAAATCAATCAATGTGATTCACCGCATTAACAGACTGCAGAAGAAAAACCATATGGTTATCTCAATTGATGCAGAGAAAGCATTTGATAAAATTCAACACCCTTTCATGATGAAAACTCTAAGCAAATTGGGTATAGAAGGAACATTCCTCAATATAATCAAAGCAATTCATAAAAAACCCACAGCCAGCATCCTATTGAATGGGGAAAAGTTGGAAGCATTTCCACTGAAATCTGGCACCAGACAGGGATGCCCACTCTCACCACTGCTATTTAACATAGTTCTGGAAGTTTTAGCCAGAGCCATCAGACAAGAAACAGACATCAAAGGAATACAAATCAAGAAGGAAGAAGTCAAACTATCCCTCTTTGCAGACGATATGATTCTGTATTAGAGGATCCAAAGAACTCTACTAAGAGACTATTGGAACTCATAGAGGAGTTTGGCAAAGTGGCAGGCTATAAAATCAATGCACAAAAATCAACAGCCTTTGTATACACAAGCAATGCCATGACTGAGAAAGAACTGCTAAGATCAATCCCATTCACAATAGCTACAAAAACAATCAAATACCTTGGAATAAACTTAACCAAGGACGTTAAAGATCTCTACGATGAAAATTACAAAACCTTAAAGAAAGAAATAGAAGAGGATACCCAAAAAATGGAAAAATCTTCCATGCTCATGGATTGGAAGAATCAACATCATCAAAATGTCCATTCTCCCAAAAGCAATTTATAGATTCAATGCAATCCCAATCAAGATACCAAAGACATTCTTCGCAGATCTAGAAAAAATGATGCTGAAATTCATATGGAGGCACAAGAGACCTTGAATA